>NC_086329.1:26065912-26407579 GCF_036172605.1 Pelobates fuscus | reverse complement strand
CCTGGCCCTTAACCCCCAGTATTTCTGCTCAGTTTGCATTCGAGTGAAAGCAGAAACAAAGAAATCATGCAATTTACGATAACGTCCTTGCCGACAGCACTGGCTCTGCGCAGTCCTATGATTACGCGGGGCATATGCATTTCATGATGGTACCATGTATTTTACACAGCCATCATTTGAATACAATGTGTACCAGTTATGTACAACTTTGTATACTGCCATGATCTTAAATTTCCTTACTTTCACGGTGCTCGTGCCAGGAATTGTACATTTCCAGACTTGTACTCACTCTTCAAGTGGCCGACATCTGCTCTCATTTTCTTTTCCTTGTCTTGGTTCATGACAGCAGAATTCAGTCCCAGTTCCAGCCTCCTAAGAGCCTCCTCGGCTTCACGCAGCCTCTGTTCCAGGTCCAACTGTACCTTCAGCTGAATCTAACAATAAGCAATGCAATGCAAAAAACCTCAGTAGTGATCTGCCCATTATGTGCTTCTAAAGCATCGATAGCACTGATCTAATGCCTCGTTTTCACTCAGCGTTATGGTTCGGAAGGGTTAGAATGGTCCAGCCTATTCAGGTGAGCGTTTCCACTGCAAGTCAGACCGCCAGGGGGCATGCGGGGTTTAGAACAAATGCCTAGCGTGTCATTTGCCGTGAGCATTAACGTTTTCCTGTCCGCCAATCAATGGATTGTATAGTGTGACACCAGTAGCTCCGCCGTAACCGTACCGTACCATTTCTTATGGACCTACAACTGAAGGGGGCCCAGAAATGGTGCGGTTTGGTTCGGTTGTATGGGTCACTTTTATAATGGAAACACTCATAATAGCGTACCAGACCGTACCGACCCAAACCGTACCGCTCAGTGGAAACGGGGCATTACTGGTTCCTGAATGAGCCTATTCTCCAGTGTCATCCCCAGGTTTCCCTGATTTCAAAACCATGTCCCCTTCCTATTGATTTAAGTGTTTAGTTTTCACTCCTGTTTTTCTGGCTTGTTTACGTATTTCCTTATTGACTTCCCTCCTGTTCCAGCCTCATCCCTTGGGGTTTTTTTTGGTTTTTTTTAAATCACTTCTTCTACTTTCATTTCATTCCTCTCCTCTACTTATTTCCATCCTGTTCTCTTTTCCAAATATATATATATATGAGTGGAATTTTATCACCCCTCAATGTCTGTGTTCCCTGGAATCTCCTTTGCCGCTGTCGAGTGTGGATTAAATTTGCGATGGTGTTCTTTTCTAATTCTGAGCTGTTCCATTTGGAAACTGTTTACTTTATTTCATGGTTTATGTACGATATTCATACAAGAGCTGCGAGATGTTAACATAGCCCTGTTTATTCTAAGATAACCTTACCATTTTGGTTCTGTTGTATGGTCGTACTATGTTTGTTGTTGTTCTACATGTGACTATCCACTTAATAAACACTGATTTATTACAATCAATGCTGATTAATGATGCTTAATTAACACCCTGACATTACAAGATATACAAACACTGATAACATAAGGTACAAACTGTGGTCATGCAAGATATGTTGGAACACTGTGAAAACGTGAACATATTTTTTTTTTTTTAAAACACCTGCCGGATTTGGGTCATCTGCAGACCAGACATGCAGGAGATGACACTACTGGATATGGATTACCTTAAGCGCCTTCTCTGTCTGTTCTTTCTCAGCCGTGAGCTCCGTCAAGGAATGTTGCAAGGCTTGGGACTCTGAAATAAAGAATGCACGCTCCTCTTGCAACACTCGGAACTTCTCCTCATTCTCCTTGATCCTTCAGAGAAACAAAGCTCTGTCATGTGTGCGTATGTTGGCAAATTTGAAAAATATAAACGGAGGATTTATCAAAGCGTCGGTGAATAATATGTGCAATTTTTTGTAATGGTGTGAATCATCAACTTTGATGGTCTTTTCCACTATTTATCACTTTTATGAATCTTATGTTATTTTTCTTTTGTTACCTTAAGTGTGTACCATTAAAGGACCACTATAGTGCCAGGAAAACATACCCGTTTTCCTGGCACTATAGTGCCCTGAGGGTGCCCCCACCCTCAGGATCCCCCTCCCGCCTGGCTCTAGGGGGGGAAGGGGTTAAACTTACCTCTTTCTCCAGTGCCGGAGAAAGCCACTAGAGGCTGGATTAACCCTAATATAAACATAGCAGTTTCTCTGAAACTGCTATGTTTATAGAAGAAAGGGTTAAACCTAGCTGGACCAGGCACCCAGACCACTTCATTAAGCTGAAGTGGTCTGGGTGCCTATAGTGGTCCTTTAAATTTATTAATATTTCTACCTTTTTTCCCCCAAAAAAGGTATTCTGTATTCTGGTATTCTCATACACCACTTTTATTTTGCTGTAAAAAGCGAGGCAGAATATTCACAGAATACTCACATAGTTACTAGGATATAATTGGGGAGGCACAAAAATCTGTATGAACATAAAAAAAAAGAAAGCTAAAGAACTACAAGAACCAATTCTCCCACGGGCTACACACAGTGTTGTTGTTTGCTTTTTTTGTGTCTCTTGGCAACTATCCCTCCTAGTCCATTAAGCCAATCAATGATGTTCTACACGTCAGAAATAGGAGCTAAAAGAAAGCCTTGAGGCCTAATATTCCACCACCGAAGGCACACTGAATTAATCAGATTTCAGGGCATGCTTTTCAAGTTTGTCCAGAAAAGGGAATATTTCTACATGTTCTTTTTAAAATCCTTTTTAAAAAGAAGCGGACAGAGAATTCCAACTTTATCTAGAGCTCAGACTTACAGAGGCATTAGGTACCAACATATGTTTATAATAGAGACTCAATAGAAAGAGAGAGACTCAGAGCTGGTTTTTAAATACAATATATAGGAAAATAATGTATATTATGACTAGACCATCAGCACTGAACACTTATAAACGTAGGAATTGACCATTGATATATAGTATATATAATATAGTATAAATTCCAAGAGGTGCCCCAATATGAAAAAATGGCTTTATTATTAAACTGAAAAAGGAGAGGGCACTTTAAATTGGAATATAATAGGAAAAACTGATACAATATATAAAAACATCTATGAAGGGATGGACTAGAGCCTTGGAGTATGTAGTAATAGCTTGGTCCCCAAAACTAAGTGGAAAAATAAATAGCCAGTAAGCAGGTACTCAGAGGGGAAATAGAGAGAAAGTATATATATATATATATATATATACACAAAAACATCCACCCTATAACTCCTAAATGGAACACCTTCAAAGAAAAATCCACCCTATAGCTCCTAAATGGAACACCTTCAAGGGTGTTCTATGCTGTCCCTAGTGCTATATAGGGAGGAGGAAGCCCCCAGTAAAGAAAGCTTAACAGAGCAGCATATCAAGGAAGAGTAGTGGATAGAGATAATATCCCTGCAGCTCCTAAGGGAAACACCATCAAGGGTGTTCTATACTATCCCTAAGCAGGAGGAAAGATGAGAAAAGACTGCCTCTGGCTATCTCCCGTCAATGGAAATAAATCAGTGCTGGAAAATTAAAAATAAATCAAACACCTAGTGCTACCATAGTGAAAAGAGTGAAAAATAAACTTAAACCTGACGTGCGTTTCGGTGCGTCTAATGCACCTTCGTCTGACATTATTTTCCTATATATTGTATTTAAAAACCAGCTCTGAGTCTCTCTCTTTCTATTGAGTCTCTATTATTTTCTACTTTACAATACTTTATTTCGGGTACAAGCCCTTTACTGGTGGATCACCACTCTGACCTCTGTGTGTTCCACATTCAGTGGCGTACATACCAGGGTCGCAGGGGTCGCGGCTGCGACCGGGCCCGGCCCACCAGGGGGCCCGGCCGCCCCTGCGACCCGGTATGTACGCTCTGGGCCAGCCTCTTCTCCTGGGGGGCCCAGGAGCCGGCCACCTCCGGGCCCCCCGAGGCTGGCCCTGCTTACACCCGGCGGCCGGCGGGTGCGCGAGGGAGCACTCTCCCCTGAGTGCTTCCTCTTCAGCTCCCTCGCGCACCGCATTGATACCGGAGCCGGAAGATGATGTCATCTTCCGGCGCCGGTATCAGTACGCGGCGAGCAAGGGAGCTGAAGAGGAAGCACTCAGGGGAGAGTGCTCCCTCGCGCACCCGCAGGACCAGCCAGCCCGCCGGGTGACCGCCCCCCCCCAGGAGCCCAGCAGCACCACTGGACCCCAGGGAATCCCCTCAGCACTCCAAAAGGTAAGGAGGCTGGGGGGATTAAATTAAAAAAAACAAAAAACGTGTAAGTGTATGTGTGTGTGAGTGTTAGTGTGTGTGTGTTAGTGTGTGTGTGTGTTAGTTAGTGTGTGTGTGTGAGTGAGTGTTAGTGTGTGTGTGTGTGAGTGAGTGTTAGTGTGTGTGTGTGTGTGTGTGTGTGTTAGTGTGTGTGAGCGTTAGTGTGTGTGTGTTAGTGTGTGTGAGCGTTAGTGTGTGTGTGTTAGTGTGTGTGAGCGTTAGTGTGTGTGTGTTAGTGTGTGTGTGTTAGTGTGAGTGTTGGTGTTTGTGTTAGAGTGTGTGTCTGCTAGTGAGTGTGTTACTGTGTGTCTGTTACTGAGTGTGTTTGTGTGTGTGTGTGTTAGTGAGTCTGTTTGATGTCTGTTAGTGAGTGTGTGTTTGTCAGTGAGAGTGTATGTTTTGTAAGTGAGTGTGTATGTATGTCTGCCGCTGAGTGTGTCTTTGTCAGTAAATGTGTGTGTCTGTTAGCTAGTGTGTATGCATTTGTTCGTGAGAGTGTGTGTGTGTGTGTGTGTGTCTTCAGCACTTACCTTTCTCCAGCGCCGGACTCCCATGGCGCTGGGGATCCCTCCGCCTCTCAGCGCCGAATGCGCATGCACGGCAAGAGCCGTGCACGCATTCAAACCGCCCATAGGAAAGCATTACTCAATGCTTTCCTATGGACGTTCAGTGTCTTAAAATGGCGCAAGCGCCTCTAGCGGCTGTCAGTGAGACAGCCACTAGAGGCTGGATTAACCCTCAGTGAAACATAACAGTTTCTCTGAAACTGCTATGCTTTCAGCTGCAGGGTTAAAACTAGAGGGACCTGACACCCAGACCACTTCATTGAGCTGATGTGATCTGGGTGTCTGTAGTGGTCCTTTAAGTGTGTGTGCATCTGCATGCAGTGGCGTACATACCGCGGTCGCAACCCCTGCGACCAGGTGCCCGCCGCCATGTGTTGCTGCCCCGGCCCGCGCAGAGTGGGGGGGGGGGGGGGGGGGCCACGGATCAATTTTTGCACCGGGGCCCCATGGGTCATGTGTACGCCACTGTCCACATTCCCACATTTGTGTGAGTTGTGGACACACTTTCATTATTCTACTTACCAACATATGTTTAGTTATTATTATTATTATTATGATATTTATAGAGCGCCGTCAAATTCCGCAGCACTTTACAATTAGTTCTACGTATAGGTCAAAATACAGTAATTTAAGCTTAATGTTTTGTTCTCTCAATTGTAGAAGTGTTTCTCTCTCTTTTTTAATACCAACTAGTATTACTGTGTTTTGCTCCATAAGCCCATCCTTCCTGTCCTTTCCATCTAGAGATGTCACATTGAGGGGGCCCCATGGCAGTCTTTAACGCTGGGCAAACGGGGTAGCTGTCCCAGGCCCAGTTACTCTTTGGGGGCCCAAGGCAGCTGCCCCATGGGCCCCGCAGCCCTCAACTATTTTTTTCCCAGTCATCTAAGGAGTCCAATGCACTTAGGGACACCCGGTGGGCTTGTATCAGCAGGGGCCCGGTCGGGCGCTGTGGCCCTTTAACAGTGCGACCAGGCCCCCTTTGCTTTTCGGTAGTATGGGAGGAAGTGACAGCCGCGAGTCACTTCCTCTCATAAAGAGAGGAGTAGCGTGGGAGAAGGCAGCGGCGGCAAAAGTGAGGATGGAGGCTCCTCATTACTATCAGCCTCAGGCACTACACTGAACCCCAGGGAAGCCACCTTGCAAAAGGTAGGAAACTGGAGGGTGGGTTTAAAAAAGATAAGTTTTACATGTGTTAGTATGTCTGTGTGCGTGTTTGTTAGTGTGTGTGTGTCAGTATGCATGTCTGTGTGTTTCAGTAGGTCTGACAGTGTATGTATCTGTGTGTCAGTACATCTGTCCGTATATCCGTGTGTGTGTGTGTGTGTGTGTGTGTCAGTACGTCTGTCAGTATATCTGTGTGTGTGTGTGTGTGTGTCAGTATGTCTGTCAGTATTTGTATCTGTGTGTGTCAGTGTATTTGCCTGTCTGTGTGTGTCAGACATACTGACACAGAAATACTGACACACACAGACAGGCAAATACACTGACACACACCGATACAAAGACTGACAGACATACTGACACACACACACGGATCATAAGCCGTTGCAAGGCATACTGACACACACTTACACGGACTACAGCGTCCCTTTAAGCAACAAATATTCTCTTTTGCTGCAGATGCAGAAGGTAATTCTATCACATAATCCAGGGATTTGTGCCAATTCTGCTAATGATATCTATGACACATACTCTCCAGAGATGGATGTCCACCGCCGGCTAGGTGTAAACATTCGCGGTTCACCTACATATTTGTCAGGTTACAGTGTTATATGTCTTGTTTGGTTCTTTATATTCCTGCATTCAGTGGGACTGCACCTGCTTTCTGCTTGCAGCTTCTCTTGCAGTAACGCCTGCATCTTGCTCTCGATCTGCTGAAGGTTACCATGGAGACCCTGCTTGGAAATCCCGCTGTGACTGGAAGATGGCTGCAGGTGATGCTGACTGGCTTCCATTATAGCCAAAGTCCTCTGCTTCTCTACAGACAGCTCCTGTTACATTATAAATTAATACATCTCACAAACGTGTCCTGAGAAATATTAAACTATCATTTACACAAATGTGAATTTTCCATAGTGTACACATTGCAGTTGTGAGATTTATATAAGTAGCCAACATTGCTCAATGAACATTTAATTTTTTTATCATAAATCTGTCTCAATATTTCTAGAAGTTAAATGGGTCTGTCTGATGAAAAAAAAAAAAAACAACAACATTAAAGGGACACTCAGCGAACCAATACATCTTTAATGTTTTTGGGCATGCAAACATGCTCGGGTTTTTAAAAAAAACTTTGCATGCTTAAATCTTTATAGTTTTTACACACAAAAATACTACAGATGAGGTTTAAAGAGTGGATGATCCAATAAGCCACCACGTACTTGATTAATAAGGTCTGCCACCACTTTCCAATTTAAAATTTAAAATCCAGATATTATCAAAATCACTGTGGAGATACCCATGCAAATTACAATGATTATGTGGATAAAAAATAAAAAATAAAAAAAAGAGTCACTCAAGTCACCAACACGCCATTTATGCAGTTAGAGATTTAGGAAAAACACATAGCTGCATAGCTTTTTTGTAAAGTTTAAAAAAATAAATCTGATTAAATTAAAATGTGCAGCATTCTGCATCTTAACCGTTCCTAAACTAGAATTATAAATGTATAAATATAATTAATTAATATTATAGTCATAGAAAAAGGAATCCCTTAAATTAAAGGTATCCTGAGTTGAAGCTCCATCAATACAGAGGAGAAAAGAGTCCCTACCTTGATTAGTTCTAGGGATAAACATTACAACAGTAACCAGGACTATAGGAAAAATAGGGTGGGGATAGTGCTGGGGTATACATAACCAATATTGGGTGGCGGTTGGCTCAATAGGCACAAAGTGTTCAAAATCAACAAAGCCTCCACACCTTATTTAAACATATAACAAACCCACCGACACTAGCAGCCATCCCTTCCCACGGGGTAAAGGTAGATATTTTTCTTTTATATATAGCCATTTTGTTTTATATAATTTGTTATTAAATATTACATTTTAAATCTATATACACCTATTTTCTATTTTTACTTCCTGGTCACCATATCCTTCGGTGGGATTATACCACCCAAGCTGATTATACTAGAGCAAGTTCCTGCTCTAGTAAATGTGAGTACCACATTCTCTATCTGTACTTTTATTTATTTTATCAGTACATACTATACTATTGGAGTTCTCTTTTTTATCCCTTTTATAATACCACTACTATTGGAAATTTGGAGTTATTCGCTGAGATAAAAAAATCCTTTGACGGGGATTGTTCCGTCCAAGCAAATTACGGTAGAGCTCCTGGAAAGCTCTACCAAATGTGAGTGTAAAATTACCCTAATTCACTCCACTATTTCACTTTTCATTCAATAATACTACACTATGATGTTTTCTCTCTGTTTTTATTTCTGAGGATTTACAAGAATTGTTAATAATTTTTATGTACGTATATTTTATATATTAATTACTATCTGGGGCGCGGTTCCTTTCCCCTTTTTTTGTATCCTTCTTGTCACAAGGTTGGGAACCCTTGTACTGGTTACCGCTGCCTATTTTATTACTGTTTATTGGAGTGAGCACCTATTATATCCTTCTCTATAAAGGTAGATATTGAAGAGAGGTAAATGAGGAAGTAGGGGTGTCGGAATCTTAATTGACGTCCATAAAGCTGTCTGTATTCCAACCAAAGCTTCCCCTAACCATACCTCGGCACCGTGGATAAATCCATCAGTACCTACCTCAACCATACTATTGAGCCAACAGTCACCCAATATTGGTTATATATACCCCAGCACTACCCCCAACCTATTTTTCCTTTTTCTATGTTTGTACTTATTTTAAGGGTTATCCCCTTCCTTGAAGCTCGGCTTTAGGCCTTTAAAGGTCAGGTCATGAGCCCTTGATGCTTATTGGGACTCTTGACTTGTACTTTTTATTGCTTTTTTGATTTTGAAATAATTCATTAATATTATACCATTATTTCACCTTATTGGTTCCTGTACCTGTGTACAGCTGCCGGTCTG
This sequence comes from Pelobates fuscus, assembly GCF_036172605.1. Taxonomy (NCBI): domain Eukaryota; kingdom Metazoa; phylum Chordata; class Amphibia; order Anura; family Pelobatidae; genus Pelobates; species Pelobates fuscus. The sequence goes on along the minus strand of NC_086329.1, from coordinate 26,398,699 downwards.
TCCCAAACGCTTTACCTATAGTATCAAACAGCACGATTGTGTACAGAGTTATGAATGTTTTTATTCACTCTCAGCTGAGCGAAATAGAACAGTTTTGATCATGCTCAGCCAACGAACTAAGCCCTGTATTGCAGGGAGAAGCTCAAAGAGCCAACAGAAGCTCTTGCTTAGAAGCGTACGGCTCTCCTGTATTAGTAGTAAAGGTGCCTGGCAGCAGGGAATTCATGGCACCATAACCACTACATGGTGCACGTCATGTTTTTTTAAAGTTTGCTGTTGAGGTAGCCAATTGGATAAGACCACTGCAGAATCTCAGTCACAGATTTGATGACCAGCCAGTGTGGTCAGCTCAGTCTAAAATAAGTACAATTAAGGTGGGTAATAAAAACAACTGTTGTACTTTGGTACTAGCAAAGTCTTCAGGGTTATTTACTAAAAACAGAAATGTAGCAAATCCTGTACAAATGGAAAATTTGAAGCTAAAAAAGCAGTGCGATTTTGGCCTAAATCTGTAGTTGCCTGATGACAGTTTCTGGTTTAGCTATGAACCCTCAAACATCTGTAAAAAAATAAATAAATAAAAAAGACAAAAACCACAACCATTTGTGTTACAGATTGGTAAATTCCACTTCTTTGTTACTGCCGGTTCCGTGCTTAGACTAACCACCTGAGGCCAGATAGTATAAAGATCAGTAAAAACCTGTTTTACGGGTTTCTGAAATACTGAGGGGAATTTCTATGAGAGTCCCAGCAGTATTCTGTTCTAGAGCTGTGGGCAATGTACCTGATAAAAAAAGCTCACTGCAGTTAAAACCCATTAACTATCCAGCATCAACACACCATCAAAGAAACAGGCTCTGCAGGAAGCCTATTTACTAAACAGTGAATTGTGGTAAACTCACTGTAATCTAAATTGATGCTGGCCAAAATATCAATATTGTGGGTACAGCAGAATTTAAGATTTTAGTTTTATAATTCATCTAATTTGGCTTAAAATGTGCAATTATTAGAATTAGCATTTTTTTTTTTTTTTTTAATTCTTTATTTTTGTTGACAGGAAATAACGTACACACATCGAGAACATCACATAATGCATATCCATCGTCAAGAATTAGCATTTTAACGCACCATTTTTGTTCACCAAGCAATAAACAAAGAAAGACATTTTGGCAGATATAAGAGGTATAGAGGACTTTGCTCAAACAGGCTTACAATCCGCTCTATTCCATACCCGTTTAGTGAATAAGCCTCTTAGTCCACGTGTGAAATAAGAAACCACGTGAAATAGAATCAATTTACTCACCTCCATTGTCCTCTGAAGATGCTGTGTCAGACTACACAATTCTTGTTTCTCCTCTCCCAGACCCTTCAGACAGTGGATGGTAACCTCCAGCTCTCTGAGGCAGTAACACAAGACAGACAGAAAATAGTGATCAACTGCACTCTTAAAGCTGCGCTTTTCAACCAGTGTGCCCAGTGGATCACTGAGGGGTCTCAAGCTGCCTTAAACTACGCTACAAACACATTGAATTAAAAAGGCTGTCATAAATCGAGAGCAATTCTTAAAATCTTAAAATCAATCTGGTGCAATAAAAAGTGAGAACAGATAAGAAGACGGGGTAGAGCCTTGATGTATTTCTTGAGGTACAGGAGTTTTTGGAAATAGTAGAATATGTGGAGACAGAAAATATAGCAAAATATAGTGTCGTTTATCCTGTGACAATTAAAAATAAGGGGAAAAAAAGGAATTGCGCTCACAGTTTGTAGAGCTAGGATAGCTCTATCTTGATGCGCCTGGGTAGTATGATTCCCACCTAAGGATGGTTGGTGTCTTCCTATCTTAAAGTGTCGTAGTGCAAAGAACCTTGAACTGAATACAGTAGGTCCGGATGATATCAGTGCGTAGGGATGTCGCCGCACTTCTGGGCGCCATCTTTTTGGATCCAGGAAAGCGCAGTGCGCCATTTTCCCGGACACCGAAAAGTTTTACGCAAAATATATGAAGTTGTTTTTGACCTCGTGTGAACATTGCACAAATGTTGCTTTCTGCACTGTTGCTATAGATTATGGGATTTGTTGGCTACGGCACACTTGCTGGCACATTGGGTTCTCTGGCAAGCTAAGTATTCCAGAGCATGGCTGCTTGGTGTTAGGCAGTGAGAATGAACATTTCATGCCTTGCCACACCTGCTGGGAACAATTCATTGGCATAGTAGGTTCTCTAATACAGTAAGTAATCAACAGAATGGCTGCATGTGACAATGTGCACTCTGCAAATGACCCTTGGCTTTCCCTATAGCGCTGAGTTGTTGGAGAATGCATTTGACATTGATGACTTTTCCTTACTTTTTTGAGCAATCAGTCTTATTTATAGCACAGAAATTGCAGTTGCCCTTTCTGAAGATACTCCGAGACAAGGAAAAACCAACAGACTCTAAATCTGTTTTGCTCACAAAATGAATGCACTCAACTTTTGCACACTCAGAGTTATGCTGCAGACTCCAAATCAGGCTGTACTGTAACATATATGTCTGTATGCGTATGCAATGCTGCTCTCTGTTTACCCATATGCTTCATATATATGTGGGTAATGAACACACTGCTTCCTCAAATGAAAGCAAAATCCTGAATAAAACGTGCATTTCGAAGGGAAATGGACAGGCTAGAGTATTTCGTTGTGTATTGTATTTATCGTGTAAGTAAGTAAGTGTGTTATCTACTATACCTGCACTCAGACTTTAGATTGTTACTTTGCATGGAGCCTGGTAAACGATTCGATTTACATTTCATGAAAAGTTGTGCCAGCACTCTTGGCCTTCTTTCACAAATCTTTTTTTTTGTATTTATTTTTTATATGGTCAAATAAAAAGAGAGAGAGTGTGAGTGTGTGTGTGTGTCTGTGTGTGTGTGTCTGTCTGTGTGTGTGTCTGTGTGTCTGTGTCTGAGAAATGTGGAACAATAGGATGTAGCTTTAAAGTTTTAGCATTATTTACAGAGAGCGATAGAGGATAAGATAAGGCTACACCAAGCTGGGTGTAAGTGAAAGTGTGAGAAACACCCTGCGTCCCTGAAGTGATACATAATAACTTCACAAGCTTAAGCAACTCTAACCAAATACATTGTTTCTCCCAAACGTAAACATGTATCAACTTGCACGAAAAGAAGCTTCATCAACGGGGTATACATAACCACACAATGAAAACAAGAAAAAATGAACATAAACACCACTGCTAAGGTCACGTACCCAATACGGATATGAAAATCTGTCACATTAAATATTCCAAGTATGAAGTTAGGTGTGGAACATCCAACGACCCTTATTAAGCTTTACTAATACACCATAAGAGGCAACGTGTTAACAATTTATACACCTAGAAAAATAACCAGTGAACAGGTTCTCGATTTGTCAAGCAGTAAATCAGAGTGTAACCACACTGCATAGGAGCACTGCAACACCAGTCACCAATGCAATATAGGAGGTAACTGAGAAACTTTTTAATGCCTAAAAAGGAAACAATTCAGTGGATTCATCTCATTAAGACCTCTAGGTGCCAGTCTCCAGATTGTAAATCTACCTTGCCTCCCTTCACAACAATTCAATCTCCCTCTCCCCCATGGGGCAAGGGGGGTATTCTATCAATCCCCATAAATTATAGCGATGACAGAGGATGTCTGATCCCAAAGAAATACTTTGCTACAGAAGGAGTCTTTGGATCCTTTGTGGCATTCTTAATTGAGGAATGATGATTCCTAAAACTCTCACAAAGACCGTTTTTGGTTTTGCCTTTATAGGCTAAAGCGCATGGGCACATCATTTTGAAAATCACATAATCAGAGGTGCATGTAATCAGGTATTTGATTTCATACTTCCTACTTGAATGTGGGTGATTAATTTACCAGGTGTGATATACCACAGGTGGTGCAAACTAAACACCGGTAGCAACCTATTTGTACTTCAACATCTTTAGATTGAAACTGATGTAACTGATTAGCGTGTACTAATAAAATCCATTTCTGTAACTCAAATGGAAATTGTGACAAGGAAACTGATAATAACTTGTCAATAATTTTCCAATTCCTTCTGATGGACCTGGATACAGGGATGTATTTACCACAAGGCAAACAAGGCATTTGCCTAGGGCTGCACTTTCATGGGGGGTGCCAAAAAATGCCACCCCAAGCTCCCAGACAAATGCCTTGTTTGCCTCGTGTTCTGGGGCTGTCCACCTTACTGTGAGTGTAGCTGTCAGTGTGTGTCTGTGAGTGAGAATGGGTGTGCCTGTGAGTGTGTGTCAGTGTGTGTATGTCATTTTATGTGTATCTGAGAGTGTGTGCCTGTCAGTGAGTGTCTGTCAGTGAAAGTGTGTGTTGGTTAAACAGTGTGTGCCAATGACTGTATGTGTGCCAATGACTGTATCTGTCAGTGTGTGTATATCAGTGCATGTATCAATGAGGGCATGTGTCTGTCAGTCAAAAAAATGGCCTTGACACGAATTGGGGGGGGGGGGGTAAACTTAGATTTTGGGGGTGCCCGAATTTAGTCATGCCTAGGGCAGCACAAATCCAAAATACACCACTGCCTGGATAACAGGTGTGATTTAAGGTGAAAAGAAGTCTTTGGGAAGACCATTGGTTCAGCAGTATTTGTGACCTCCGAGAGACCGTCAGCAAATTTCTTGCGTGCTTATTTCAAAGATTAGAATTCTAAGATGTCTTGTATGATAATCTCCTCACGCAAAGTTTGTTGCTTGAAAGTTTATTTGACTCACCAGCCACCAATTGTATGTTAAAATCTTTTGCTGGTGACAGTCTCACATATTGCTTATTTACCAAACAAACAGACTGTGATAATTTGCTGCATGCCACTAGCTGCTATCCTATGAATCTTAAAGTCTCATTAACTGTCTCAATTTCTGAGAGTGCCAGAAATTCTAACTTTAGTAAGGGACTCGTGTCCAAAACAACTTCATGTGGCAATGGTTGTTTAGGCCAATACTCCATTTACAGTGGAATACAAGGAGGTCTCATCAAGTTCTCAACTGCATTCATAATTCGAATTGTGTTTGTCTGAAAAATGATTTAACAATTCAAAGGCTCAAAGGCTTTAATATTTCTACACGGGAAATTGCAAATAGTAAGGGGGTTGGTAATGGTAATCCTTTTGTATTTGAAGGTTTTGCAACATTTTAATAGCAAGATGCAGAGATCATCACAAGATTACATCCTTAACATGTAATGTAAAGCTCAGATGACATTCGAATCTTTCAAGCTGCAAACAGATTGCCGCACAGTCTTAGATTAGATTAGACAAGTCGTCTCTAGGTTATACTGTACTGCTATGTGAAGAACTTCAAAATTCCTACTTGAGATGCTGATGATCCAGTGTCTGCTGCTAGTTTTATAAAGAAACCTGCATCAAATTCCATGAGCAGAAACGTATTAACATGAATAGATGTACATGAGAAGAAACCCCAAGGTAATAGATAGATTAACTGGTGCAAATACAATTTAGATAGGTTTAAGGGACCCAGCTTTGCAGGTCCCTTAACCCCTTAAGGACACATGACATGTGTGACATGTCATGATTCCCTTTTATTCCAGAAGTTTGGTCCTTAAGGGGTTAAACCTGTAAAGATAATTATTGCAGTTTTTAAGAAACTGCAACAATTACCTTTCAGGGTTAACTTCATCTCTAGTGGCAGTATAATAGACAGCCACTAGAGGGACTATGCATGAGGACTTCCAGTGTTTCACCCGGATCCCCATATGAGAGCAATGTATAATGCTTTCCTATGGGGAAATCCTAATGTGAACAAGGCGATTGCTGCCTTTGGGCATTAAGTCTCCCCCGCCAATGTCAGCCAAGGCGGACCCAAGCCAGTGCCAAGGGACATCAGCACTGGGCCCAGGTAAGTGATAGAAGGGGTTTTTACCTTCTTCTGCACCATGGGGGAAAAGGGGGTGGGGGTGCGAGTTAGGGATCTATTGTGATCTATAGTGCCAGGAAAACAAGTTTGTTTTTCTGGCACTATAGTTTCCCTTTAATCAAGTTTAATCAGTGCACTTGCTCGAACAGTTATATCCCAGAAGAAAGATTACTAATTGTGTTTCTGATTGAATAAATCAATACAACGTTAATATTGTATTAATAACTATTAAGAACTGTTGGGGCATCGACCTAGAATTTCACATTATACAAACATACTTCCAACACTGAACCATTGCATAGTGTGGAAAATATGTGTTTATTAAAATAAAATAAAATATACATTAAATGATTGTGGTATAATATTAGATTAGTGTAATCGCCTGGGTTCTCACCTCTTTATCTGTTCCTGTTCTAGTCTTAGCTCCTGCACCAGGTCCTCAAATTGACACTTCTCAGACTCCAGGACCTGGTTTAACCTCTCCAGCTCCTAAATACAAATAACAAAAACACTCATTAAAGGGACACTCCAGGCACCCAGACCATTTCTGCCCATTGGAGTGGTCTGGGTGCCAACTCCCACTACCCTTAACCCTACAACTGTAAATATTGCAGTTTTCATGAACTGCAATATTTACCTTGCAGGGTTAACTCCTCCTCTAGTGGCTGTCTACTAGAGGGCATGTCTGGGTTTATAGCACAGATTTTCTGTGTAATAGCGTCGCTGGACGTTCTCACGCTATGTGAGGACCTCCAGCGTCGCTGAAATCCCCATAGGAAAGCATTGAAAGCATTTTCAATGCTTTCCTATGGGGAGGTCTAATGCGCGTGCGCGGCATTGCTGCGCATGCACATTAGGTCTTCCCCGTCGCCGGCCGCGCATGCGCAATCGGTCTCGCCCGCCAGATGACGTCGGCGGGGGAGGAGCGTAGGCGGAGCCTGACCCAGCGCCGAGGGACATAGGTGCTGGATACAGGTAAGTCACTGTAGGGGTTTTAACCCCTTCAGCAACCAGGGGCGGGGGGTGGGAGGGAGAGGGGCCCTGCTGTGCCAGGAAAATGGTTTGTTTTCCTGGCACTGGAGAGTCCCTTAAAGTGGCTGATAGGAAAAAATGACTTGGTTAATTGTACCATAAATGATTTCTTGAACAAGACAAAGTAGTGGGGGAGCTGCAGACTGAAAAAGACACAATTATACATACAACCTAGATATAAGTATTAGTGGACTGCTACCACTAGGCCCGGAAAGTCAATGCTGGCCTATGGAAAGAAATAAACAGCTTATCGCTCAGGGTCACCTCTTTCTGTTCACGTTGCGAACACAGTTCTTCTGTCTCCTCCATCAGTTTATCTGTAGAACAACATGGGATATATGTTCAGAAGGCTGTCTTGCGCAATGTATACAGAGCTGATTTATAAAGACAAGTTTATAAAGACAAAGACAAATACAAAGAAAGACAAAATAAACACAAAGACAAGATTTATAAAGACAAAAACAAATACATTGAATTTCGAGACAGAATTCTTCTGGTGTATTCAGAAGTTATAAGAGCCATATAGTATTCCATTGGTTGTCATGGTGATAACTACCCTTTTAGAACTCTTTTCCACCACATAGATATTATTTTGGATAAGTCATTAAATACGATATACTAAGGGGGGCGGGGCTTGACCGCGGAACGAAGCAGGCGCCATTTTCCACAGCTCCGACGGCGCTCTGCACAATCCACCGAATATCACAAAATATCCAGCCCATCCAATCAAGCCAACATAAACATCCACACACTGACGTCCTCCGGTGTCGGCACATGCCGTTCTTTGCAAACCCCGGACAAAACCGGCGACGGAAAAAGACCGCGGCCTACCATCTCCCTGCACGCCTGGAAGACCTGTTGGGGCGCATCCCCCTCCAGAGAGAGTGGGACTGGAGCACGGAACACCCCTCACCAGCACATCAACCCTCAGCCATGGGGAGACGCTCCCAGAAACCTCAGCAAGGTACAACAAGCGATTCCCAAGACATTGGGGCTCTTTTGCAACGCCAGGCCCAGCCCAAAATGGCGGCCCCAGTATCCCAGGAGGTCCCTGTCGACCCTCATACCCAAACACCTGACCCCCCCCAAGCTCACACCCTACCGCAAACTGCAGAGATAACAGCTGCAGGCTTCCCTGATCTGACAGCCCTGGCTACCAAGCAGGACATTAAAAACGACCTCACCGAATTTCGCCAGACACTAGCCACGGACATAGCAGTCATCCAGGCTGACCTACAGGTGGTTACAGACAGGGTCAGAGCCACTGAAGAGGACATCATGGATGTAAGGCAGGAAGTGTCCAATGTGAAGGACTCACTGCAAAAGGTCCAAAAGACGCAACAAGCTTTCACCGCGCACCTTGCCACGATGGAGGACCGCTCCAGACGTAACAACCTGAAGATAAGGGGGGTGCCTGAGTCTGTCACCATGGCAGAATTGCCCCACTACCTGAGACGACTAACAGCCTCACTACTGCCACCACAACAAGCCAAAAAGCTTGCATTTGATAGCATGTTTCGCCTACCAAAATCACCAAGGGCCCCAACAACTGCAGTAAGTGACATCATAGTCCGCTGCGCTTTAGCCCAAGACAAACAGGCACTCTTCTCAGCCCTACGTAACCAAACACCTTACACATTTGAAGGTGCTGAATTGTCCTTCTACCAGGACCTATCCAGGTCCACCCTGCAATGGCGCAGAACACTCCTCCAAACTACGAGCCAACTGAGAAACGCGGGAATACTATACCAATGGACCACACCACAAGCTCTTACGGTGAGCCACAATGGGACCAGTCACAAGATCACCTCAGCTGAAGAGGCACCGGCATTGCTGCAGGCACTGGGACTGTCCGCCCCTGGCGAGGAGTAAAGAAACCGGAGGGGAACACCAACCTAGGACCCAGCCACAGTAATCGCCTTCACCCCACGAGACCGCACGACTACAGGAACTGGGACATGACTGGGCTCAGAACCCAACAGGCAAAGGGCAGCTATGGACTGCACCCATTCCATTATGTTTTTTCCTTGTTTTATTAGCTCTTTCTGCTTTTTGTTCAGCCTCTGGTTAGCCATGGCTACCAAACCCAAAAAACCCTCCTTGCTTAACAACTGGCAAAGGTCTGTCCTCCATATGAGACCCTACAAAGAGGGGTAACAACACACAAGATAGACATAGGGCAAGATACCCACCATGACCCCCCCCCCCCCCCGCAGCCCCCTTGGTTAGGGGCACTAATAGCTAAAAAAGACCCAACCTCTATTAGCCGCAACTATTATATACACTAAACCAGAACACCTGCTCAGCACCTGAGGCACTAGCTGACACTCACACTCATGTACTTCAGCTCACGGCAAACTACACAACACCTGAATGCCAGTAGCAATTCCAATTGTTCTAGCATAGAGTTGTTCAACTCAGCTCTCAGACACGCCTGCCTAGCTCCCATACAGGCAGCACGCACCGACAAGCACAGGTCGCAGGGTCTGGATAGTGACGCTCTTGCAGCACCCACTAGATTGAAACACAAATCCCAGGGTGGTACCTAAACCTAATCTAACATGCTATAGCATACTATATCACAGCACGGGATACCCTCGATAAAAGCTAAACGTTTACTATTGTTATATTTGTGAAATGTATGGTTCAAGCCAGGATTCCTGGCCTACTGTTTTAGAAAAGAAAAAAAAAAATGGTGCAAATTTTTCAACATGCTCTGGACACGCAAACTACTTTTATTGCATTATCTGTCAATGCCACGTCTTTACCTGCATATGTTCTTTTCCTTGCACCACAAAAATAAAGAATTAAAAAAAAAAAAAAATACGACATACTAAACAGAATGTGCATTATGTGTTTAAGAGTTAGTGCACATTAAGGAGCTGGATATTCCACAGACAAAACGTACAATAATCAACAAAAATACATTTGTTACTGGACACATGGTACATAATGTGGAATACTGAAAAATAAGCATACATAGTACAAACAGTGCACAGCATCATACATCATGTATATGTAATGCTTTACGTGACACTGCCCACGATATACAAGTTACAATGTTTCCTAGATCATAGAAGAGAGGGCGCACTAACCAAAATATTCCTGTCTTTCCTTAGCTAGCTGCAGGCCTTGGGCTTCCAAACTCCCAATCATTGCCTCCCCAAGCTGGGCGTTCTGCCAGGTTCTGAAAGGTCAATAAATGTGGATTAGTTTATTACACTGGAATGACCATATTCACCACCAATTCAATAAGAGGAAATGCATAAGGCTTTTGTTTTTCACAAGATGAAGATTGTTTAGAGTTTGCTTGTAAGTTTTGAGATAGAGGAATTATAAGTATTAATGATGCCGAAATTCTCTCTCTGTTCCGTCCTTTATGGAGTATGTGACATATCAAAAATCAGCACTGTATTGTTATTGGTTAAAAAATTTTGAGCAAAAATAAGAAATACCGTCCATGGGTCATGTGCGAACTTGTAGCAACTGCGTAAAAGTAATAAAAGAAGATGAAGTGGGTTCAATAAATTAAACATTTATTTACATTTAATAAATGTATAAATCACTCATTGCTCTCACTACTTCTCCTCCAAGGCATTTCCTGTGTGAGAGGCTGTTAGTGGACAGGTAGGAAGTGATCCCTTCCACTTCCTGTCCAGCCTCACACACAGACACCGGAGGACAGCACAGAGTTTTATACCCTCTATAACTGTTCCTGCAGCTCTGCTATCAAGCATGGGAGGCTGACTGGACTACAGAAGACACTGGCCAAAGCTCCTGGTACTTCTCTCTCCACCAGTCACACATGCTTCAAAAAGGCACATTATAAGTGCTGCAAATAGTGTTTAATTGTGAATTCACAGACTATAAGCCTTTTTATCCCTTGATCCATACAGCTACTTCTGTTGCAATTACTTCATAGATAGAGTTTTAACAGTTATATATATTCATTGCGCAGTCTGTTCTACTATATCTGGTGGCAGAGTAATGGCCACTAGAGATGACAATGCCAGACTTACACCTTTCCAGATTCATGCAGCATTTCCAGCCACTGGTTCTGTTCCAGCTCAGACTCTGCAGCCAGAAGGATATTTCCCTGCAGACAAGAAGCAAAGTGTTGCATTCGCTTGACAGACAGTTTATGGGTGAATTGCAGTAATTTACATTTGGATAGAGAAATTGAGACATTCTTTTTACAAAATTAGCAGTGTCTCCAATCACTGGCTATTTCGATATATGCTTTTGGGCCTGATAGAAGAATAGGTGGATAGACTGACAGACAGGTATAGAAAAGATGGAAAGAGAAGACAGACAAGAGAACAGAATAGACAGGCAGACAAACAAGGAGTGACACATGGAGAGATAGGCAGACAGACAAAGAGAGACACACGGAGAGACTGTTCTAAATAATATTGGCAAGTTATTGGTTTGATTTTTTTTTCTATATCTCTGTCAGAGGTAAATGTAGCTATAAATATATCATGGTCTATATATTACTATACTAGCATTGTTATCACTCCACCTGCTGCTCAAGTGGTGTATTATGAGACCAAATGGCTACACCTAGTATTCTAATTTTATGATAGCATTTATGAGATTTCAGTTGCACATATACTAAGTATGATGACCAAAAGACTATATATATTTTTAAAATAATTTACAAGGGAATTATGGTGCTTAGAGTGTAAGTACACAAATGGTGTAATTTATTTATAACATGGGTTTCATTTGAATTTTTAGCGATTCAATCTTTATGAAATACTTATTTGTCAGGGGGGGAGGGGGTAAAAAGGGGATTGACAGTGTAAAAAAGGAACTAAGTTTCCCAAATACAAAAATAAAAACATATTTTTAGTAGATATACAGGGACAGGGCACCTGTACCTCTTCAATGAGCTGAAGTGGTCTGGGTACCTATAGTGACAGATGGGATACCGACGTTGGCATGTGGGATTAATATTTACATGTTTATACTCTTACAGTAATATTATATTATATTATAAATACACGGTATATAATAATTACATGGCAGGTTTCCCCAGTGCCCAATAGCCAAACATGGCTTGTGCAGATATAGAAGCATTAACAGACCAAGAATGAAAACAAGTAACGCTACACTGATTTATTGAGAAGGGAACAGATACATACATGAAAATCCTCATGCGAAATCTTCATTGCATGTGGCATGTTTGGCTCTTCTACAGCATCCACCCGACAGCCACTTAGCGGTATCACACCCTAATTAATGAACATAGAAAGTTTATTACAACAGAGAAATGCTAACGGTCTACCAGGCATCTCTATCGGGATTATTTACTGTGAATTGGAGAATTTCACATTTTAGACCAAAATTATCGAACAGGAAAAAAAAAAAATCCACAAATCAGCATTAATTTCTGGTTTTCCAGGGTTTCTGAAAATACGAATAACATATGACTGTCATAAAAGAATTGTTGCATGTTTATCAAGCATGATCAGCCAGTATAAATCATCAGTAAGTAGGCATAGCATGATCTGTGTCAAATTAAGAATCAGGTATGGCAATCTGTTGAGATGTTAAGAGTTTATGTTTAAAGTTAAATAACAAAACGTGATTCTCTGATCTAAAACATAGATCTTTTTTCTCTCTCGGTTAGAGACTATAATAATCTCTAAGAACTAGTTGGGTGGATTTTATGTTAGATATTAGCTGAGCATGATGGCAGTTACAATACAGCAAAAAAAATGTATAAATGTGGTGTCCAGCTTTGGCCCTCCTACTGTTTCTGGACGACCTTTTCTAGAGAATTTTGGCAACTGAAATGTGGACTAGCAGAGAATTCAGCAATGACTGCCAAGCCAAGGTGGGACATCACTGTTTTAGAAAGCCAGAGAAAGTGTAAATCATTCATATTAAACAATGCCATCTCGCCTTGTAATCTTTATTTTATTACTGGTTCCAAACTCACCTTGGGGTGTATGTTAAAGTATCGGTTGCTTTCAATGTTTCTTCTTTCATTTTCTGCGTAATACAGTAAAAAGCTGTCCTTTATGATAAAGAACCTAGGGGGGAAAAAAGTGAAAAATCTACAGCTTTTTTTGCACCTAAATATCTGAATGAATATCATATTTATTTAGACTAATAAATCATAAATTGGGACAAATTTCCTAGAGACCCTTCTGCCTTTAGTTCCAAATCACAGCTTTAAAAACTTTGAATTATTCATGCGATTCAGGACTTGCTAGATAATAAAAACATATAATAAAATGTAAAGAAAGTAAAGGCAGTAGTAATTGATAGCAAATAATCCATTTGCCATATTTTAATGATTAGAGCCATCCTTGCAAATTAATATATTAATATATATTGACAATCTGCACTAGCTGGTGGCAAACCTTTTATAAGCGGATCAGATAAATTACAACTTAGTTCGAGGTTATGTTGAGGATCTAATTTTAGTCTCACCTTTTGGACCATTTTGTTGATTGTCTCCCGAATGGTCTTTTCCAGAGCACTCCCTGAAGCTGAACCTTGGTTCTGATGTCCAGTTTGTCTGTGTCTGCGTGGTCCATAGAGGCAGAAGGAGACATGGAGCAGGATTTTGAGGTGGTGAACATCTTGTTCCAGGCGTGGTTCGGACTGAGATAGCCAGAGGACAGTTAGATGTTATGGTCCGTCAACAAGGGAGGGAGATGATAAAAGAGCAAGGGAGGGATGGGAGGAAAAGGGGGAGAGGATGAAATGAGGGATGGAGGGAGAGCGGAGAGGAGGAGAAGAGAAGCAAAGGAAAATAAAAATAAAAACTGAGATTTGTTAAATAGAAGAATGAAAAAAGAATAAAATAAAACGAGGTTTGATTAAAAGGACAGCGAATAAAGTTAGCAATAATTTCAATTAAAAAAAACAAACAAACATGGTGGGATAACGATTGAGCAAGGGAACATTCCCCTTCAATCAATAGCTGCTCTGCTGAGTCAATATCAGCCTTGTGCTCTGCGATCAGTAAGTGCGAGTTCATGGCCATATCTGATCATTTGTCTAATGACAGAAAAAGGCAGGCCAGTGAAATGAGAAACACAACTGGGAGGGGTGAGGTTTGTAAAAGCAGCATGTTATAAACTATGCTGACCAAACAACTCATCAGGATGGTAGGAATCCTGTAACAATGTCTTGGTCTGAAACAAAAGTTAAAGTTTTGAAGTTTTAGGCTTTCCCCCTCTCCCCAAACCCACTTATTTATAATCTACGCTAGTCTATCAACCCCTTAAATTATTGTGTATACATTTTAAACATTAAAGTCAAAGAGGTGCATTTGAAATGTCTCAAAGGCTTGAGAAAAACTAGTGATTTCCTCCAGACTCAATTTCCACCTCAATTATCACCAACGTAATAACGAGGAAGTTTTATTTGTGGATTATTTATGCAAATTCACCAAATTGTGGACAGCAATCACTGGCTGCGCGTGCCATGGGTAACTTGGTATTATGGTGCGTTGCATTGTTTTCTGCAAGGTTTGTGCATGCACAGACGTTTTTGCCTGCAGCGCACGTAACAAAATGATGTGCACACATGCTGTGGACGTGCCTGGAGCAGGACCTGTGCTCCATTGCGCATGTTGTGTGGCTCTGTGAATTTTGACCATGCTTCTGGGAGAAGTCAAGATCGCACAGATTCATGAGATAATGCAGGAAAAATTAAGTAAATGTGGGCAATGTGGCATGAATTGACATGTGCATAATAAAATGGAGGCAAATTGAAATGTATGTAAGCAATGTGGCATGTGGGTATTATAATACAGCTTGCAATCATATTTGCATTATATTAAAACATGGAAATACAGTTTTATTGGCCATGATAAAGAGGCCGTGACAAAATGTACACGATTTCTAGTTTACATTTGCACAAGTATACAGTGCGCACATAAGTTTGTAACAGGAACAAAATTTGCACAACAAAATATTTCTGTGGTCTATTAGTTTTAACCCTGCAATGTAAACCAATGCCGTGCAGTAGATACAGCAATGTAGACTTCTAGTGACTGCTTTCATGGTTCTATTGTGGTGGAATCTCGGTAAAAATAAATTTAGTAGGCCGAGATTACCACGTGGCATGTGTACGTGCATATGCTGACGTATCGATCAGTTGGTTGCACGTGGCAAGATACGATCAGTAGTGTACGGAGCATGTGCAAGAATACAGGATATAGTATTCCCCTCCTCCATTGTGCTGGACAGGCCATGCGGTCAAACAGGAAGTTAATTCTTATTTGTGTTGATTGGTTAAGAGAATGTGCGGGTGGAGCTTAATATGGGAGGAGTTATATGCCTATATAAGGAGCCTGCACTATTGTCCTGGGCTCAGAACTTGTGGTATTTTGGTGACGCTAGTCCCTCTGAGTCCCGATCGGTGATCCAATAAAGAATCTCTTCCTTCCTGAAGAAACCTGTGTCCATCTCTCTGTGCTTGGCTTCCGTCAGTTTCTCCGGTATCATTTGGTGCATTGGCCGGGAAGCTCATCGTTCAACGGTAGCTGAGAGGCAGAGGCGTGAGACGGTCTATCTTTGCCCACGTTCTCTACGGCTGCACCCCTGAACTTCTGCGTGGACCTCCCTTCGTCTCGGCGCCACTGGGCCGTTGTCCAGGAGATCATCGGCCTCTACGTGAGAAGTGCTGGGGTGTCCCCGTCGATGAGTGTGAACTCAGGTTCAGGAACGAGGAGGTAAGACAACTGCTGTTTTAGACGGCAGGACCCACTAGGGGTATACCGATTGTGCGGTAGGCCCAAAGGGGTTTTGAATCTGTGTATCTGCCCCCTCTGTCGGAGGGAAGGAGCGAAGGCGCACCGCTCGATCGAACGCTCTTTAGTCAGACCGTTTGATTCTGTTAGTCAGGCGGGGCTCTGGTGTAAATAGCCCTAGCCGGACACCGGTGTCTTGTCTAGACTAGCGTTCTAGGGTGTATATTTTGTTCGCTAGGTCGGAGGGACCGGGAGACTAAGCGGCGTCTGTGTAAATTCGGTTCGCTAGCTCTCAATCTATCTGGGCTAAGTGGGAAGGCGTGTAAATTTGGAACCCACTAGACTTTTGATAGTGCGACTAAGAGGCGTCTGTGTAAATTCGGTCCTCTAGCTCGCTATATATGTGGTGATTGGGCAGTGTGGCTAACCAAAACGTATGTAGATTGTTTTTAGGTAGTCCATTCAAGGTACTGGCCAATAGTTTAGTTGGGAATTGTAAATGTGTTAACGATTGTTTAGCAAAGTGTATATCTTGTTAGATAGCGCGAGCTCAGCCGTCTAGCGAGAGTGTTAATAGTGTGTTGCTGTATCATAGTGCACGGTACCATAACCCTGTATATTTACTGACACTGTATATAAGTACTAATCATTGTCGTCAATTGCATGTTTTAACACCATAACCACTAATAATTGTATTGTGACCTTAACTTGTGCTTTGACCTATGCTAACCGTACTGTAACCGCTATTTGTAAAAGACGATGTTACTGGGGTGTGTTATAGACGGGTAATTCATATATAGAGAATTATAGCGTGGGTGACTGTATAGTTACGCCAAAGGGTGTGTGTGTACGGGAATTCCCTGAGTGTTTATTGTTATTGTGTACGTTTCACTTGGTAACTGTACCACGTGGTGCTGTTGCCAGAGGAAACGGGTGTGACTGTTGAATAGTACGCGTGTATAGTATTAGTTGTCGACGACGTTCCATTGTTAAGTATGGGTGCGTCGCAGTCAACGATTCCGGATCCCTTAGGTTGTATGGTGAAGAATTTTAAAAAGGGATTCAAAACTTGTGATTTTGGGGTTAAGATGTCTCCTGTACGTTTGGTCACTTTGTGTACTAGGGAGTGGCCTACTTTGGTTGCAGCATGGCCGCTACGTGGCAGTTTGGATCCAACTCTGGTACAGCGCTTACACGTGGCTGTATCAGGTAGGCCTGAACTTTACGGCCAGTTTCCTTATATTGATTGTTGGAGACAGGCCGTAAATGACTCGCCAAAATGGCTTCAGACATGCCACGAGGAGCAGTGTCGCCTCATGGTAGCTAGGACTTGTTTGTCCACTAGGACTGGTGTTAGGCCCATTTTGGACACGCCCCCTGAGTCCGAGATCCCTTTGCCGCCCCCTTACTTTCCGTTAAGAGGAAGTGACGCAAATGCAGGAAGTCCTGCAACCCTCCCCTCATTACCCCCATCCACTTCCGCTTCCTCCTCCAGTACAGGATCCACCCCCCCCTCGTACTAAATCTCCCCTTCCGGAATCAGAACCAACCCCCATTAAAAACGAATATCCTGATTTGGCGCCACTTCAGACTTCCGGTCGAGCTTCTTCTAGCTCGACTCGAAGTGTTTTATTTACAACCTTTTCCCAAAACCAAGTTCCCACATCCCCATACCCTATCTCTCCCCGACCGGAACCCATGACTGACGCCCCTTTACGTAGCCCCATCCAAACCCGACAACTGACTGGTACCCAACAATTAAAGCACTATCAGATGCCTCTTCGCCTGAATCCCGGGTCAGCCTATATCGATGCCGCAGGTCAAATGGCACATGCTGACCCAGTCTTCGTATATGTCCCATTCACTACAACCGATCTTTTAAACTGGAAGACCCACAATTCCTCGTATACTGAGAAACCACAAGCTATGACTGATCTGTTCACCTCAATAGTACAGACGCATAATCCGACATGGGCTGATTGCCAGCAGTTATTAATGACTTTGTTTAACAATGAGGAAAGGACAAGAATTAATCAAGCAGCCATTAAAGCACTAGAGGATAGAGCCCGTGCTTTGAACCAAGCTAATCCAGCAGCATGGGCCGCAACACATTATCCCAACACCGATCCCGATTGGAACGTAAATGGTGCTGATATGGTTCAACTCAGAGCCTATAGAGACGCTATAATTGCTGGCATGAAAGCAGGAGGAAAGAAGGCTATTAACATGTCGAAGACAGTTGAGGTGATTCAGAAAAGCGATGAAGCGCCCAGTGTCTTTTATGACCGATTATTGGAGGCATACCGCTTGTATACCCCCTTTAATCCGGAAGACGCAGATAATTCCCGAATGGTGAACTCCGCCTTTGTCAGCCAAGCATACGGAGATATTAAGCGCAAGCTACAAAAGTTAGAAGGGTTTGCAGGTATGTCCATCACCCAACTAATGGAGGTAGCGAATAAGGTTTATATGAATAGGGATACAGAAAGTAAGAAAGAGGAAGAGCGCAAGATGCGTAGAAAGGCAGATATGCTAGCGGTAGCGATTGCAGGCGTAGATAGACGGGGCCCAGATAGAGGCGATAGTAAGTGGAATGAGGAACCTCTAAGTAGAAATCAGTGCGCTTACTGTAAGGAAGAAGGGCATTGGAGAAATGAGTGTCCGCGAAGAGAACAGTCTGAGAGAGACAGACCTAGGACAGGTTATGGAAACTTTAGAGGCAGAGCGAGAGGTAGAGGAGGCCCCGGAGGGAGTAATGGTAATAGAGGGAGTAATGGGAACAGAGGAAGTGTTAGAGAAGACAGGTATATTCCAGCAGCGCAAAGGTCCCGCGATAGAGAAGGTAGGGACTTTGTAGGATTGGCTGACACGGTCATGGAGGACTATTGATACCGACCGGGCTCCATCCCCCTTGGTCGAGCGGAGCCTATGGTCGATGTATCAATAGGGGGAAAAAGGAGTGCGTTCATGATCGACACTGGTGCTGAACATTCAGTGGTGACTAATCTAGTTGCTCTTCCATCTGGAAGGACTATTACTGTGATAGGAGCAACTGGAAGAAGTGCTGAAAAACCGGTTCTTAAAAGTCGACTCTGTACATTGGGAGGCCACGTAGTAAAACATCAATTCCTTTATATGCCTGAATGTCCAGTCCAATTGCTGGGACGTGATATGCTATCTAAATTACAAGCGCAGATTACGTTCCTACCAAATGGAACAACATCTTTAAAGTTTAACGGACCTTCAGGTATTATGACTTTATCCGTACCAAAGGAAGAAGAGTGGCGACTTTATACAGTGTTGACTAGCCAAAACCCTAGGAGTGATGAGTCCTTATTCAACATACCAGGAGTTTGGGCAGAGAACAACCCACCAGGACTGGCCCGCAATATTCCACCTATTAAAATCGAACTAAAACTTGGGGTTTATCCAGTAAGCCTAAGACAATACCACATCCCGCAGAAGGCTAAGAAGAACATACAATCTTATCTGGATAAGTTCATACGGTATGGTATCCTAAAATTCTGTACTTCCCCCTGGAACACCCCATTGCTGCCTGTTCAAAAGCCCGGTACAGATGAGTATCGACCTGTGCAGGACTTGAGAGCAGTCAATGATGCGGTTGTTAGTATACATCCAGTCGTGCCCAATCCATATAACCTGCTTGCTTTAATTCCGGGCGGGGCAACCTATTTTACAGTCTTAGATCTCAAAGATGCCTTCTTTTGCCTCCGAATTGCCGCAGAAAGTCAATGTATCTTCGCTTTCCAATGGGAGAACGCTGTAACGGGCTCAAAACGCCAAATGACCTGGACAAGACTGCCCCAAGGGTTCAAAAATTCACCTACCCTATTTGGTTCAGCTCTAAGTCAAGATCTACTGGATTTCGAGTCCATCCCAGGAGAGTGTGTATTGTTACAGTATGTAGATGACTTGTTGATAGCAGCAGTTACAAAAGAAAAATGTCAGCAAGCAACGCACGATCTACTACACATTCTCTGGAAGGCAGGATACAAGGTGTCTAGAAAGAAGGCTCAGTTGTGTTTGCCAACTGTCAAATATCTGGGATTCCATATCTCTGAAGGTCAAAGAATTATGGGGCCAGAGAGAAAAGAAGCTGTCTGCCAAATACCAATACCCAAGAATAGAAGACAAGTGCGAGAATTCTTGGGGGCAGCAGGCTTCTGTAGGATATGGATTCCCAGCTACGCGATACTGGCAAAACCTCCGTACGCAGCTATCAAAGGTACAGAGCACGACCCCTTCTTATGGACTCAAGAACAGCAAACGGCATTTGAAGATGTGAAGAAGGCTTTGATGAGTGCCCCAGCATTAGGTCTACCTGATCACACACGACCATTCTACCTGTATGTACATGAGCAAAGAAGAATGGCTGTGGGAGTATTGACACAGTACTTGGGATCATGGCAAAGACCTGTTGCCTACATGTCTAAGCAACTGGATGCAGTGGCCAGCGGACTTCCACCTTGTCTAAGAGCCGTAGCTGCAGCCGCCCTGCTAGTAGCTGAAGCCGATAAACTCACTCTGGGTCAAGAACTTTATGTACGAGTCCCACATGCAGTACAGACGTTGTTGGATTACAAAGGAAATCATTGGTTTAGTAATAGCCGTATGACCAAGTATCAAGCAATGTTGTGTGAAAACCCAAGAGTGCATTTAGAGACTGTAAATACCTTAAATCCAGCTACCCTTTTGCCACAACCTACTGAAAGTCAACATGATTGTTTGGAAGTAATGGATGAAGTATTTTCAAGTAGACCAGATCTTCGTGATTTTCCCATCCAGAACCCCGATGTTCAATATTACACCGACGGCAGTAGTTATGTGAAAGAAGGGATCCGCTATGCAGGATATGCAGTAACAACAATAGACAAGGTGATAGAAGCTCGGCCACTGGCGAAAGGAACATCAGCACAAAAGGCAGAATTGATAGCACTGACACGAGCGTTACAATTGGCTGAAGGTTTAAGAGTGAACATCTATACGGACTCCAAGTATGCGTTTTTAACCACTCATGCCCACGGAGCTTTGTATAAAGAAAGAGGACTACTGAATTCAGAAGGCAAAGAAATCAAGTATGCAGCTGAAATCCTACAACTATTGGAAGCAGTGTGGGAGCCGAAAGAAGTCGGTATTATACATTGTCGAGCGCATCTGAGAGGAGATGGTGATGTAACCAAGGGAAATCGGATGGCAGACAGTACAGCTAAGCGTGCCGCTGAATCAGGAAGACAGGAGTATGTGGGGCATATAGCTGCTCTAATACCAACCCCACTGTCTCAATGGACTCCAGTTTATACAACTCAAGAAGAGGAGTGGTTAAAGACTGAACCGGGAAAGTATTTGGAGAACAAGTGGTATCAGCTAGAAGATGGAAGAATAGTCATACCAGCATCACTAGCAGTAGAAATTGTCCAAAACTATCATAACGGGACACATTCTGGGAGAGACAGTACAGAAGAATCTCTCAGGAAACATTTCTACATACCAAGATTGTCCAACTTGACTCAGGCCATTGTACGCAGATGTGTAACGTGTGCTGAAAATAATGCAAGACAAGGACCAGTAAAGCCACCAGGAGTCCAGTTTATGGGGGGACTTCCCATGTCCGATCTACAAATAGACTTTACAGTGATGCCTAAATCGGGTGGACATCGTTACCTGCTGGTAATTGTGTGCACCTATTCAGGCTGGGTAGAAGCATGTCCTACTCGTACAGAGAAAGCAGGAGAAGTTGTGAGATTCCTGCTACGAGAAATAATACCCCGATATGGACTACCCTGTTCTATAGGATCTGACAATGGTCCAGCTTTTGTTCATCAGTGCCTACAACAACTGACTCATATGCTTGGTATAAAGTGGAGGCTTCATACTGCATATAGACCCCAGAGTTCTGGTAAGGTAGAGAGAATGAATAGAACTATTAAAAACCAGTTGGCTAAAATGTGTCAGGAAACCCAACTTAAGTGGAACGTTCTCTTACCCATAGCTCTATTGCGAATCCGCAGTACCCCTACCAGAAGGATGGGCCTCTCTCCTTTTGAAATCATGTATGGGCGACCACCTCCCGTACTTGGTAACTTAAGGTGGGACTTGAGTCAGTTGGGAGAAGGAATTACCCGGCAGCAGGTTGTAGAGTTGGGTAAGACTATGGAGGAGGTACAGAAATGGGTACAAGATAGATTACCTGTGAATATTTATCCCCCTGTTCATAGTTATCATCCAGGAGATCAAGTGTGGATTAAAGAGTGGAATAATGTACCGTTAGGGCCCAAGTGGAGAGGTCCTTATGTTGTTCTTTTGTCTACCCCTACAGCGATAAAGGTGGCCGAAGTGACTCCGTGGATACATCACTCCAGGGTTAAACCAGCAGCAGTCGATTCTTGGCAAGTTACAGCAGATCCAGAGAATCCCTGCAAGATCCGGTTGAAACGCACTACTCAGTCGGAGTAACGAGGAATTATTGTGGATTACAAATTTTATTATTTTTTGGATTTGGTGCGTGAGTGAGAAGGCCATAATAAAGCCTGTCCGCTTACCAACACATAGTTTATAAGCCAGGAAAGTCTCGAAGGGACACCTGTGAAGACGAGCAGAACTCCATTCCCTGCAGCCCTTACATCCTGGAAGCTGAGGTGCCTTCGCACGGACGAAGACTGAGGATGACGGCAAAAGATGTGTTTTTGATAGTGTTTATTTATGTGTGTTTTTATATTCAGGAAGGTAGAGGTACCGACACTCCTAGCTGTGAGGTATGCATTAAGACTACGAGAACAGGTAACCATATTTCCCAAACCCTAATTTGGCATTCACAATACGAGTGTAAAGGAGATGTATCGAGATGTAGATACCTAAATATAGACTATAGTGTGTGCCATTTAGGAGTAGGAGAACCTAAGTGCTTCAGTCCGGAGTATCAACCTCGTACAATTTGGTTGACTCTCAGGAATGGAGATCCTCAGGGGACCCTAATTAATAAGACGGTGTTAGAATCCGTACATTCTTCGGGTGTTCTGCTATTTGATGCATGTAAGGCGATATCAAGTGGTAGAAAGCCGTGGAATGTATGTGGGGATCTTAGATGGGAGAGGACGTATGGATCTAACGATAAATATATTTGTCCCAGTAGTAAAAATAAATATGTGAGTCCTAGATGCCCAAATAGAGAGTATAACTTTTGCCCATATTGGTCTTGTGTGGGGTGGGCGACTTGGGGACAGACAGTAGACAAAGACATGATAGTGACTAAGTTGCCGACTAGCCCATATTGTAAGTCTATGGAATGCAACCCAGTCCATACACTTATAAATAACCCCGACAAGTTCTTAGATAAGTATGGCAATTTATTTGGGTTTCAAATATACGGGACGGGTTTAGATCCTGGGACAATATTGTTTATAGGGATAGAGACTGATACGGTATCCTCCCAAACTCATCAAGTATACCATTCCTTTTATGAAGAGATGAGTATAGATAATAAGATCCCCCATAATGCTAAAAACCTGTTCATCGATTTAGCTGAAAGTATTGCCGGTAGTCTTAATGTTACCAACTGCTATGTGTGTGGAGGTACTAACATGGGAGACCAATGGCCTTGGGAAGCAAAGGAGGTAATGTCCGGTTCTGAGGCAGTTGACCAACTAATATCTACACAAGTCGATTATCATATGAGTGTTAGAGGTAAATCTGAGTGGAGATTAAAGACCTCCATCATAGGTTATGTTTGCATAGCAAGGAAAGGAATAATGTATAATACTTCTGTAGGAGAATTAACTTGTCTAGGGCAAAAAGCTTATGATGATGATACTAAAAATACAACTTGGTGGTCGGCTTCAAATGTCTCAGAACCATCTAACCCGTTTGCTAGATACGCCAATTTAAAGGATGTGTGGTTTGATCTATCCATCACATCTACTTGGAGAGCCCCAGCAAATTTGTACTGGATCTGTGGTAAGAAAGCCTATTCGGAGTTGCCACAGGACTGGGAAGGGGCATGTGTGTTGGGTATGCTCAAACCATCCTTCTTCTTGTTACCTATTGAAACAGGTGAGACTTTAGGTGTTAAAGTGTATGATGTGAATCATAGGAAGAAAAGGGGACCCATAGAGATAGGCGCCTGGGAAGATAATGAATGGCCTCCCCAGCGTATTATAGATTATTATGGGCCAGCCACGTGGGCAGAAGATGGTACCTTTGGTTATAGAACCCCTATTTATATGCTCAACCGCATTATAAGATTACAGGCGGTGGTTGAGATTATCACTAACGAAACATCACAAGCGCTCAATCTTCTAGCGAAGCATAATACCAGGATGAGGACAGCAGTATACCAGAATAGATTAGCCTTGGATTACCTTTTGGCAGTAGAGGGAGGTGTATGTGGGAAGTTTAACCTAAGCAATTGCTGTCTTCAAATAGATGACGAAGGGCAAGCAATAGCTGAGCTTACTAGCCATATGGTTAAACTAGCGCATGTGCCTACTCAGGTATGGAAAGGGTATAATCCAAGTAGTTGGTTTGGTAGCTGGTATGAGTGGTTTGGAGGGCTTAAGGCAGTGGTAGGTGGAGTCCTACTGATTTTAATGTTGTGTCTACTCCTACCGTGTCTTATACCCTTAGTAGTTAGGTCTGTGCAAAGCCTGATAGAAAATATAGCAGAGAGGAAGGCTGCTGCACAGATAATGGCAATTTATAAATATAAGGCTCTAGATCAGGGAGAACCAATGCAGGAAGATGAGTGTTAAAAGATTCACATCATAAGATAAGTCTGGTCTGGTTCAAGGTAACTTGCGGTGTAAGCAAACTAAGGTTAAGTGATGCCTCAAGTAATTGTAAAATATCAAGAGGCATCAAAGGGGGGAATGTGGTGGAATCTCGGTAAAAATAAATTTAGTAGGCCGAGATTACCACGTGGCATGTGTACGTGCATATGCTGACGTATCGATCAGTTGGTTGCACGTGGCAAGATACGATCAGTAGTGTACGGAGCATGTGCAAGAATACAGGATATAGTATTCCCCTCCTCCATTGTGCTGGACAGGCCATGCGGTCAAACAGGAAGTTAATTCTTATTTGTGTTGATTGGTTAAGAGAATGTGCGGGTGGAGCTTAATATGGGAGGAGTTATATGCCTATATAAGGAGCCTGCACTATTGTCCTGGGCTCAGAACTTGTGGTATTTTGGTGACGCTAGTCCCTCTGAGTCCCGATCGGTGATCCAATAAAGAATCTCTTCCTTCCTGAAGAAACCTGTGTCCATCTCTCTGTGCTTGGCTTCCGTCAGTTTCTCCGGTATCACTATAGTGTTAGGAATACAGGTTTGTATTCTTCTTGCTACAGTGTTCCTTTAATGTCCTTACTGTTCTCCGTATAGCCATACAGATTATTCCAGATCACTATGCAGAAGACCGTCATTTCCATTTGGTCTCTTGGAATCGGTTTAAAAATTATGCAGTGAACTCCAGTAATACACTGAATTGGGACATTATTAAATATTTATGTGAAAGAACCGAGGATCGATACAATGTAAAATATTCCACGTTTATGCTCTCAACATGGAAATGGGGAGAACTGAAAAAAGAATCTTACATTTTAGGCCAAAACTTGACTTAAAAGGAAAGCATTTTCGAATCTCGGTTATTTTTGTCTAAACCCTCACGGTCTACAGTACAGAGCAGGATTTGTGATTCAAACACGTTAGAAAACTCTATACATTCTACGATTTCCCAGTGACAAAAACTATATACCAGATCTCTTGGACGATTGTGAAAGGCAAATCTCATGTCTGCTATTCTGGATACAACTGATGGGAAGAACTAAATTAATAATGTACTACATAGTCTGCAGAGAAAATGTTAGCCTGACTGCAGGTACATTTAATTCAAGGCCTTTACCTGATGCTATCCGTTTTCTCTTATTGAAATGTTTAGCCATTAATATGAATTATTTAATTTGTTTCAGTAAGTAAACAATGTTTTGATTGTGAACCTTTTGTGATTAAGGCCAGCTTAACTTTTCCTCAAACTCCTCATTTTTCAGGAATTCCCAACAAACCAACATTTAGGGATTAATTCTGTGTAAGTACAAGAGAGCTATATGAGAGATGAAACATACACGGTGACTCAGACAGGGTTAGTCACTAAAGTTGTGAATTGTCTGGGACTCAAAGAATTGATAATTCTGTAACTAACAGGTTGTTGAGTTACAGAGGTAACAATATCATACATCACCTGCCCTGTTAAAACATATGTTATGAGGAACATCATGTATTCATTGGGTTACAGTACAGCAATTAAACTGCAATTTCTAAGTATTTTGGGAATCGAGGCCCTGTTATTATAAGCATTTTTATAGTGCCAACATGTTCTGCATTACTTTACAAATATAGAAAGGGGACATGAAGAGGACCCTGCTTAATGGAACACAAACATGTATTCCTGACCCTATAGTGTTAAACCCACTAATTAGGTGGCTTGCCTCCTTTAAAACTCACCTTATTTCCAGCGCCGTGCAAGTCCACTGGTGCTGCCCCTCACACCCCCTGATCTGCCTCCTTGGTGACTTATAATCAGAATTTACCATTTTTAGCTAATCCAATGCGACTAAAATCGGCAAGGAGGCGGGATTGGGGCCAATCAGAACCTCCTCATAGAGATGCGTTGAATCAATTCATCTCTATGAGGAAAATTCTGCGTCTGCACCTAACGGCAGTGCTGCTTACCGTGCAGCACTGACCCAGGAAGGATCTCCAGTGGCATCTGAGGAGTGGTCACTGGAGGTAACCCTAGGGGGCAATGTAAACACTTCCCTTTCTCTGAAAAAGCAGTGTTTGCATGAAAAGCCTGAAGAGACATTAAAGGACCACTCATAGGCGTGCGCACGGGGTGTGCCGGGTGTGCCTGGGCACACCCTAATCCCCGCGGCACGCCTATGTATTGAATCCTGCAGGAACAGCGTTCCTGCACTTTTATTTGAGCAGGAACGCTGTTCCTGCGGGCACTCAGTGCCCCCAAATGCCCCCTTCCGGCCCCTATGTTCCCCCTGTCATGGCGGGGGGGGGGGCGCAAGAGGTGAAGGACACCCCCTCCCAGTCGGGTGCCTGTGTCCATCTCAGACGCGACGAGGGAGCTGTGTGCTCTCTGCTCCCTCTTGCCGCGCGCTGTTTGCTGATGCAGGGAGCCGGAAATGACGTCATATTCCGGCTCCCAGCTACAGCAGACAGCCCGCGCGGCGAGAGGAAGCAGAGAGCACACAGCTCTCTCATCGCGTCTGAGATGGACACAGGCACCCGACCCACTGGACCCCAGGGACAAGTCCACGCCAGCACTCCAGGTAGGGAGGCTGGGTGGACATTTTTTTAATAAAAAAATATTTGTGTGTGTGTGTGTGTCTGTGAATGTATCTGTGTGTGTCTGTGAATGTATGTGTGTGTGTCTGTGAATGTGTGTAAGTGTGTCTGTGAATGTGTGTGTGTGTGTGTGTGTGTCTGTGAATGTGTGTGTGTGTGTGTGTGTGTCTGTGAATGTATGTGTGTGTGTGTGTGTGTGTCTGTGAATGTATGTGTGTGTGTGTGTCTGTGAATGTATGTGTGTGTGTGTCTGTGAATGTATGTGTGTGTGTGTCTGTGAATGTATGTGTGTGTGTGTCTGTGAATGTATGTGTGTGTGTGTGTGTCTGTGAATGTATGTGTGTGTGTTTGTATGTCTGTGAGTGTATGTGTGTCTGTAAGTGTGTGTCTGTGAGTATGTGTGTGTCTGAGTGTATGGGTATGTGTGTGTCTGTGAGTGTATGTGTGTCTGTGAGTATATGTGTGTCTGTAAGTATGTGTGTGTCTGAGTGTATGGGTATGTGTGTGTGTCTGTAAGTGTATGTGTGTCTGTGAATGTATGTGTGTGTCTGAGTATGTGTGTGCACGCGTATATATATCTGTGTGTCAGTATATATATATATATATATATATATATATATATATATATATACACATACATACATATATACACACATGTGTATATTTATTTTTTTGGGGGGGGGGGGGGGGGGAGTGTTCCCACACTTTATTCCCCAGGACTTCTCTGGAGATGTCCGGATCTCCCTTGACGGTTCACGCAGAGTCGGCGCTATCTGAGTGCCGGCTCTGCTCTTAGCCTCCATGGGCTGGCGGGGAGATCAAAGATCTACCTCACCAACCCACAGCAACACGGAGGGAGGCAGGAGAGGACCCGGGGAGCTCTAGACAGCAGCTCTGCCAGGTTCCTCTCACGAAATCTGAGCATTGCCACGGCAACACTCAGATCTCGCGAGAGTTAACTCTAGCTCCGCAGGCTAGAGTTCACTCTCCACTGGACCACCAGGGATGGCACATGGCAGCAAGGATCCCCCCTCCCTACATAAGGTAGGGAGGGGGGATATTTACTAATCTGCCCCCACCTCCACAATCCCTCCCAACATACAGCCCACACACACACACAGCACATAGACACATACAGCACGCTCACACACAGCACCTTTACAAAACACACAACACCCTCACACACAGCACACTAACAGCACCCTCACAAACAGCACCCTCACAAACAGCACCCTCACAAACAGCACCCTCACAAACAGCACCCTCACAAACAGCACCCTCACAAACAGCACCCTCACAAACAGCACCCTCACAAACAGCACCCTCACAAACAGCACCCTCACAAACAGCACCCTCACAAACAGCACCCTCACAAACAGCACCCTCACAAACAGCACCCTCACAAACAGCACCCTCACAAACAGCACCCTCACAAACAGCACCCTCACAAACAGCACCCTCACAAACAGCACCCTCACAAACAGCACCCTCACAAGTACACGACACCCACACACATCACACAAACGGCACCCTCACACAAACGCACACATAACACACACAGCACCCTCACGCACACAGCACCCTCACACACACAGCACCCTCACACACACAGCACCCTCACACACACAGCACCCTCACACACACAGCACCCTCACACACACAGCACAGTAACAGGACCCTAACAAACACACAAACACCCTCACACAGCACACTACCAGCACCCACACAAACAGCCTCACCAACATAGCACACTACCAGCACCCTCACCCACACATCCCACTAACACCACCCTCACACAGCACACTAGCAGCACACACACACACAGCAGTGTATGTGTATATATATATATATATATATATATATATATATATATATATATAGTAAAAATAGAAAAATAAAAATAGAATAAATATATACACATGCGGCGTGTTTGTGCTTTAGGGTGCACACCCTAATGCAATAGGCTGCGCACGCCTATGGGACCACTATAGTGCCAGGAAAACATACTAGTTTTCCTGGCACTATAGTGCCCTGAGGGTGCCCCCACACTCAGGGTCCCACTCCCGCCAGGCTCTAGGGGGAGGAAGGGGTTAAATGTACCTCTTTCTCCAGCGTTGGGCGGGGAACGCTCCTCCTCCTCAGCTAAATGCGCATTCAGCCAGTCCATAGGAAAGCATTCTCAATGCTTTCCTATGGACGCTGGCGTCTTCTCACTGTGAAAATCTGAAACTGCTATGTTTATAGAAAAAAGGGTTAATCCTAGCTGGACCTGGCACCCAGACCACTTCATTAAGCTGAAGTGGGCTGGGTGCCTATAGCTTACAATCTATGAATATTTCAGGTAGGTGGAATATTCCGGGTAGGTGGATTGTATATAGTTCGGTCACAAAAAATTAGTTATACACCTGTTTGAAGAAATGAACAGAGGAATTATATCTTCAATTCCCAAATTCAGTAGACTCTTATCTATTAATGAGTTTGGAGATTATTTAGGAAGCTTGAGATTTCCAGACTAAAAAGAAAAACAAAAATTGTAATTTTTTTCCTGCAACTCAGGAAATTTTCAAAAAACTCACCACTCTCAAAATTGAACAAAGCCATTGCTAACTAACCTCAAAATAGGTGACACCCTCTGACACGGGTTGAGTTAGTCATGAATGCTCTGTAATGACCATCATAATGAAAACAGAATGTGCCGCTTCCACAGTTAGACAGAAAAAAAACAATAGTAAATAGAAGAACTTACTTCAAATGGCCAGGGGTTCATCGGTGCTCGTTTATTTGTTCCAGGTATGTTCTGAAGCTACGTAAACACTGTACAAACCGCACTCTGCTGATATTCACCAGCCTTCAAGGAAAATCCATTAAAAAAGTGATCTTGTAAATACAAAGCAGGAAAAGATAGCCGCATATTTGTGAAGAATAAACACACAAAAATAATTACCACAAATCAAAATGAAAGGGGGTGGCGTGGCCGAAATAAGCAGCTATGCACGTCTACACTGACGATTCCTCCACAGCCAACATGAATGCAGCTGACACAGCTGAGGAGAAGCAACTAACTCAATAATTGCTTAGGAATTAAGGTCTGAATTTGTCCTGGATTAAATACTAAAGTAAAGGTTACCGGTAGTTGCTGGCCAAGCAAGGAACAGGACAAACATAACAGAACTCTATTATTATTTTATTTAGATACGCACTTATTTTAATTTTTAACCCATTGCCAACTACGGCTTCTGCAAATCAGTGGACAAATGTTTTTGTTAATTTTTGCTGCAAAAATGAGGTGAATTGGAGTCACTCGTGGTGCCTCGAATAGCCAATTTTGGAGTGTTCAGTTTGTGATAAAAGTTCAAATTTCTATACGTTACCTTGAATTAAAAAAATGTTGGTTCCAATTTATTAATAATCAACAGATTGCCCTGAAGTACAATAGTACATGTGGAAAAATCATCAAACATGCTCCCAAATTGCCTTTAGTGAATACGTGAATTGCGAAAATGTTTGCAATTGAAGGACACATGTGGAACTCATGAATTACATCAATTACAAAAAGTCTCTTTATGACCTGAGTATTGTGCACTGAAAGGGTTAAATGCTGTATACTTCCAATAATGGTCTATTCTTTTTTCTCTCTCTCTCTCTTTTCTTTAAGATAAGGAGTTACTCCAGGTCTACCAACCAAATTAATGGAAAAATAATATATATTTAAATAAAAGGTTGAAACAAAAAGCACATTTCAATTACTGCCCAGGCACTCTGTTATCTAAAAAGAACCATAATTAGCTTCTATTAGATATCTGCATTGGCAAGGTTAGCCATTGCGGTTTAAAAAGGAACTGTCACTTATAAGAATTATAGATTAATCAATAAACCATAGACAAGTGTATATGCCCTGTTAACAGATTTTAAACTGGTTCAGCAGTTCCCAAGTTATTAAAAAAAAGCCTCATTCTAAGCATCAGAATTCTGCAGCATTGCAAAAGTTATGGTGTACGTACCCTGCATTCCGTGTCCCTAAAATTAATGGCTTACAAGCTGCAACAGACTGCAATAACTGCTGCAGCTATATACTACTCTCTGACTCTCAGATAGGATAGGAGAAATATTTCCTGTGTTGTTCGAGATCCATCCAGCTTTTGCATGTAACATTTGTACACTTTTAGCCCACTTAGACAGACTACCAAACAGACATCCTGACACCGAACTGTGATCCGGTATGTGAACCGCACGACTGCCAACAACACACAGAGCAGTTCTACTCACACTATCTGATGTTTGGTGGCTGGGGGGATGTTAAACTACATATCCCAGAAATCAGTGCTTAACAGAGAGCATTACAGGAGCGTTGAACCTTTTTTAAAATGATTTAACATTGAAGTCAAGTGCTCAGGCACCAGACCAACTTCCTATCTGACCAGCAGTGATTAGCTCAAAGCATCAGAGTAAGAAGGCTGCAGGGAACTCTTGGCACCATACCTACTTCATGTATATGAAGTGGTTATGGTGCCAGTTTCCCTATAATGTACTTTTAAATTACTGCAATAGTATGTAAATGTAACAAAACGATAAAAATCGAAGACCTGCACCCACATATCTTTGCACTTTAAAGAAACATGTTCACCCCTAAAACAACTTAATATTATTTAAGTTGTTACAGTGGCAGGAGTGTCCTGGTAGTTACCGTTTTTCTCAATAAGGGATGCTCTCAGCAGCTGTCCGGCAATCCTTTCCTCGTACTGAACAGTGGATTGGAATGGTAGCAAGGAGGCAGGAGCATGGGGGAACAGAGCAACAGTCTACCCAGACATTTGAAGATGGAATCTGGAAGACCATTTTTTTTTTTTTTATGGGAGGGAGGATTGGGAAAGGAAGAAGTCAGACAAATACACCCAAGGTACAAACACTGCTTTCTAGTCCCTTTCGAATGTTCACTGCTGCACAGATACATTTTGTTTGCATGTGTTTATAATACCATTTTAAGTTTTACAAAACAAAACCTTTTAGTTTTCTGATATATTTCTTCTCATTGTTTTGCCACCCTTAACCACAGTACCATAGAATACCCAGTCTGTGATAATGTACGATTGGTAAGGACATTTGAATCCCACAGTGGTGCAGTACTCTCTCAGTACAGTAGTACGTGGACACATTTATGGCTAATTTCTTTCTCAGACAATCGTATCTGCCTGAAAGTACATTGTGACCTTTCCTAACAATATCTTGTTCTTTTATTTGAAATTCACATTGGCTATTTCTAATGATACAAATAGGGACTCGCATTCAATATAAAACCCGTACTTAGGAATTTCAATATTTCCTTTCATAAATGGGTATCAACTGCCTATATCTTCTGTGATCCCTAATCGTCACTTTTTCAAATACATCTGATCAGACCAGCTACTAGATCAGTATAAATTACAAGACCTGTCGAGCAGGATTCTTAAACTCCAAATAACCAAGATGTTGCCATACTACAACTCCCACAATTCCCTGGCCATGTATTGCACTCAAAGAATTCTGGGGTGTAGTAGGCCATTGACATCTGGGGCACAGTTTGAAATCTGTGTTGTAAAGGGTTTACATGACCACCTAAAAAAAACACAATAACCAATGTTCTTCCTTAATGATTAGCCATGCTTTCAAGAAAACAACCTTTGTTAAATTAAAGAAACTAAAAATTTAAAAAAATAAATAAATAAAAATGGCTTAAAAGCAAAAAAAAAAAAAACAACAACTTACTGTGTACGCTTTTTTTTCTTTTTTAAATAAATAACCAAAATTTTATATGTAGGATATCATAATCTGTATTCCATCTGCTCCTGTTTTGGCCAAGAGCAACGAAAAACGGAGGATCAAAAGGTGTTATTTTGAAGTGTTACCTGGAACAGGCACCAGTCTAAATGTTACTGTTTAGATAACTTTTCTGCTCTAGTGATAGAAGTGTCTGGTGGAGTTGCACATGACCAATCGCTCTTCCCATGCTCCTTCGTGCTGTAGAAGAAAAGGTTCTATACCTAAAAAGTGCCTAGACATAAAACTGAATTTAAAAAAATAAATAAAACATGTTGAGAAAATCTTACAGAATGATATAACTGATGCATGGCAGGCAGATCTATTGCTTTAAAAAGACAAATTTACATTTAAGATCTTTCTTTACATTGCTATACGTGAAATCTCCTGTCACCAACTTTCAATGTGTGACCCATTTCCTTGTATGGTCTGGTAAACAAACCTATGACCAAACAGTTGTTTGTATTGGCTGAGCATAAATTTGTTATTATATTCCCTTGAAAACACTATTTGGAAAAGTTACCAAAGAAAGACCAGTAATAGAAACAGTGCCTCGGCCCCATGACTGTGGTACTCACAATTCTTTATAAGACCCTAAACTGGTATGGACAAAAAACCTCAATTAATATTTTATTACAATTTTGAAATATCAACATGAAATCTTTAGAATTCCTGACACTCCATTAAAAAGTCAGGCAATACTGCTAAAGAAAATCTTACAGAATGCAAGTTGACAAATGGTTTGTCATATTCGAGTAAGATGAGTTACCTTTTCTAAAGTTTCCTCAAAGGGCATCACACTTACGCAAAAATGTCCATTTTAAAATGAAAATTGTGTTTTCTTTACTGTTCACAATTGAGAAACAAAATACAATAAGGCAATTTAATGCTGGAATGATTTCACACACAAAATCAAACGGACAAATTAAAACGATGTTATGTCTGTCAAACCCCCCCCCCCCCCCCCCCCCCCCAAAAAAAAACTGTAATTTGGGCTTACACCTGCGTAATACGGATTTTCATTTATTTACAAAAGGTATTTGTAGCTTTTAAAGTATGGCTTATAGCCCCAGTTCACGTCCTTCCATACAAGAGAGACAACAGGTGGAGAAACTATGAATATTGCACATCACTAAACAATTCTCAAGAGAAGGGGTACAAAGACAAAAAACATTGAATGTATCATTCCACTGAGACACTTGTATTTCCACAGCACTATGAAGTTGGTGTCTAGGCCCGGGTTTAAAATTCTCTGTCACAGAAATGTCCATTGTTTCGATAAGAAAAACACTGTAAAAGTACAACTGTTCCTCCTGACACAGCCAGTGAAATAAAACGGAAGGGATTGAAAATATTAAAAATGAAAAATTTGTATAAAAGGTGGATGTGCGTGCTCGAATACCATAACATGATATGGACACCAAGCCAAATCCCAGAACCTAAAGCTGTGTCATGTACTTTAAATGCATCCTGAGGATGCACACATCAGAAGCTGATGGAGCTGTTCTTCTGATGAAATACTGCGGTAAAACCCTAAATTCCTTGCGAACCCACGTGATCAATTTTAAAACTTGGTCATTCTACGGATAATTTCAAATTACAGAGCTACTAAATAACTGGAAAAAATAAATCACACAAAGCAATTATCATTAATGACTGCTTGTGTTAAACAGTCACGTTTTACAGAAGTTGATGGGTACAGAGAAATGCACGTATTCATTATTACCAGGATGTCAATCATAAAATAAAGTCTAAAACAAAGAAATGTCCAGAAAAGACAAAGTAACTCACTGTAAATGTAAAGCTGCCTATAGGATGTCCCTAGCCATTGCACCAAATGCATGTGATTTTTTCTTCACTATCTCAATAAGAACAGTAAGGTACAAAAGAATGTGTAGGATTGTGGAGGTCCAGTAATAAATCACTGTGTGCAGGACCGTACCGGAAGCTAGTACTAAATAGCTGTACAAAGCCATATCAATAATGTCACATACATTTGGGGCAAGAATTTACCCAGAGGATCACTTCACTTATGTCTGCTCTATATGGATTTACCAGAAAGGTAGTTTTTACCTAGCTGGTAGTAACGATATATATTTTGGTCCACAATTGTAGAATTATTACATGATTGTAGCAGGTTTTTTTTTTTTTTAACAGGTAAAAAGCAACTCAAGTATTACATTTGGAGGGAAAACATTAAATCCACATTTAAATGACTATGTTTCATATGTACTTTATGATGTTAGAGCTTTCTAAACATTAACGGAGAAGGTCATCACTATGTCCTATCTGTCGCATGGTTGGCTTTGGTTGATCTACAACCCAGGCTATTCCCCCTTATACAAGAAATAATCACCCTACAGGCAGCTAAAACAGCAAGACAAGCGTTTAAAAAATATGTACAAAATTGAAAGTCTGGCTGCCACAGTACAGCAAAAACAATTAAAAACGAACCCACTAGGAACCATCATTTTTCAGCAACCATCATTTTTCACTACACAATATATAATGCAAGTTTCAAGACACTGGGATTTCCATTAAGACGTCCTCAGATCGACAGATCTTTCCTGTTTAATTAGAAGTTCTGAAACACGTTGGCACTTTGTCCATTTTTTTCCTTTTTTAAATTTATTTTATTTATTTCAGTGTTGATGTCCTATCGATAAGACCAGTGGTATTAAACAGCCAAAAACCAAAGCTGCCACCTCCAAACGACTCAGTCCCTTTGCAGCACCACCTTCTGGTTTGTGACTGTGTCCCATGCCTCCCACCTCAGGGAGAACGTGGACTGTGGCCACGTAAAGGAATGTCCCAGCAGAGAAGAGCATTGCGACTCCTGTGGCATTTACTTCAGAGAGGGCCTCTTTACTGCTCTGTAGAAAGACAATGAGATATGGCACAGAGTTTAAATTACCAGCTCGTATGTCCTTAAAACATTCTATTGGACTGTATCTTAAAAATTCAGTCTAAGCACAATAAGAATTTAGCATTACTGCAGAGCAGATGGTAGAGAGTACTCTGCAACCTCTCTCAGCTCAGAGAGTGGTTTAGAGCCGCAGCAATTAGAAGACAGCCAGCACCTGCACCTCCAGGCTGCCAATATTAATTTTATCCAAATTGAGTGTGGAGGCTCCATGAACAACTTGGACTGAGCTCGCTCTTAACCACGAAGAGAGATCCAAGCTCAAGAGTGGTCAGCGATTCTGCTAATCGATGCTCACGGCCTGATTGGTGAACCTGAGCTGGGTGTAAAAGGACCTAATCCTAGGTGATAAGTGGGACTGCTCTTGGATAATAAACTATTTATCCCATAAAAATTAACACAAGCATTTGCTTTAAATCCTAATATTGAAAGCAGACAGCCTCTGCTCATTAACCCTGGCAGCCAGCCAGACACCTTATACCTTAATGAAACAACCTCTTAGAATCTTTCCAATTGCAAATTGTAAATCTCTCTAGTAGCACTTGGAATTCTGATTTGTTACTGAGAATTTGTGACTAGCCTCACCTTGCTTAGGCCCAGGTATGTAAGCATTGAGAGAACAGGAGCTGCCAAGGCAAACACCAGGAGATGCTTGCGTATACGATTCCGCTCCAGTCCAGCATGCATAAGGAAAGACACCAGACCGAATGCCGCCGGGGCCTGTAAAGAGTCAGAGCAGGAATAAGTCTGTAGCATAGGATACATTACCCAACACATAATTATGCACTCAGGCTTGCCAAAATATAATTTATCTAACAGTGCACAAAAAAATAATAAAAAAAAAAAAAAAAAAGATGGAGCCATACACATACATGCCTATGTGCTTAAATGCAAACACAAAAAATAAGGAATATAGTCGGGATGAGGACCTCATACCTTGTGCAACATGATGGCCACAAACACAATAAGCTGAACACTAGTCTGAGATGTAGAAGCAGCAGCTCCCAGGGCAACACCGTCGGCTATAATAAGAGAAATACACACAAAGATTAATGTAGGGTTTTTTTCTAAAGATAATGTCAAAACACATGAAACATGACTAAAGAACAGATTAGAAAGTAATGGATCACTAATAGAATGTCAGGAATTGCTAACATGGCAATTACTACCCCATTCTATTTTTTCTGGCTAACACAACAGTGGACTGTGAGATACCATCATACAAGGGGGGAAGTAAGAAAAAATTTCAATCACTGTACATGTTATGGTTACAGAGCCAGATCAGCAATCTATAATGGAATGAGACAGAACAAAATGTAGCAACGTAAAATAGTGCAAAAAAGCCTCTAATTAGTTAACTTGCAAGTGAAATACAAGTCACACATTCCTCTGCTTGTTTTGCAGACTCTGAAAGTAATCATGCTGCATTTTTGTAGGTGATCTGCAATCTGAGCCCATGTTATATTACCATCACGCTATGCATGTATGTTGACAGAGAAGTTTTGAACACAGTCCTGTATAAATGGGTCATGTGACCTACTCTCACATCTCTAAGATGGTCATAAACACAAATCTCCTGCTTACCCTAGTTATGGTTGTTGCAAAATGTAATTTATACCGGTCAGCAGTGTCTAAACTGAGCTTTCACCAAGATGATATTAACAGTACTGATTCTAATTGCAACCAAAACCAGGAGGCATTAGAGCAGCACGGAAACATTTTGTTTTGTTTTTTCTTTTTAGCTTTCTTTTCGGGCCTTGTATTTTAATGATTAAGCTCCATTCTTTGCCATTTGCCTTTTTTTTTTTTTTTATATATTTATTATCTTTTTGTCCTTGCATTGGATCTTAATACTTGGACGCCTCCATTTTGTGCTCCTCTGTCCATGAAGTCTGCACTTTGCCCTTCTGTGGGATTCTTTTAACTGATGGATTGTGGGTAAATTAGCTTAGCATCTGAAATGGAACTTTGCTCAAGTTCCGCTCATTGCCAAAAATCATGCATGCCTTGAGAAAAAGTAGTCCCTACTTTTTCTTATATAGAAATAACAAAATAAGGTGAATTACAAAAATGAAAAACAAAGCAAAATAGGGGGACAAAAAATTATTATTAAAAAAGCAAAATCTGAAACGTCACAGAGCTACTTTAATACAAGATAGTCTGTCCTTACAGCAGAGTAGTGTATTAAAGTTTAGATCTCATTAATAATGGCTCTATTCATATCCAACATTTACCCCATTTTCTGTTAAATACCAGAGGTTACAGCACCTCCATTGAGATTTACAGTAGAAATTTCTCTATCCAGACATTCAAATCTTTCTTGTGATTTGTTTGGATGGGAACCTTTAGCTTGAAGACTTTGACAGTAGGGCTTTCTGTTAGATCTTTAACATAAGTTTAGAGGTCTTTGAATGACAAGAAGGACTCTATGTTTTGGATCTTGATCGGTCTGTTACAGGGTAGGAGGGGATAGATTGGGGTACAAAGCCCTGGAACATATAAGAGTCTATCTTCTGCGGTTACATTCCCAACATGCATGTGTCATATCATTGTTGTCTCTTTTGTTCATTAAACCTAGTACCATGTACTTAGTGCTTAATCATTACTCTTTTTTTTATTTTATTTTTTACAATGTTAACAGCATTTCTGTAAATTTAGTAGTATGTTATATGCTCATGTATTTTTTTCTCATATTTTCACCACTTTTTTACAACAAAACTTTATTTAAACAGACTTTGCTTTGCGGTCTGATCTGGCAGCTTATATTCTCAATACTGATTTTATTAGAAAGTCAACATTAATTAAAATAAACACAAACCTGCAGCGTGGACCACAAGACCGAGGGTCGTAGTGATCTTAGAACTGGCGGCTCTTGCTGCCTCTGGATCTGAAACACAGAACAGCAACGAAATTAAAATAAAAATTTTTAAAAAAAAACACACACACTCTTACATTCAGCTCCCAAGTTCCTTAAAACCCCACCGATCTTTACTTACCATCCGCAGAGTGCATGTGAGAGCTGCCAATCTGATCTACCAGTAGCATGAAGACAAAGCCAAGTACCAACGAGACTCCGATATAAGCATGCAACTGAGAGTGGTCATGCTCATGTGCAGTGGCAATTTCAGGTCCTGTTTCCACTTCTTTTACCTTCTGAATCTCCCCCAGCTCATGATGCTTTGCTGAGAAATAGAGCAGACCACAAATTTTCTTACAAGTAATGAAGAATTCCATAATATAAGGAACAAAAAAAATATAAAATAAAAACTAAACTATTAAAGGGTTACTCCAGCGTCCATGACCACTTCTGTTTTTAGAAGCGGTCATGGAGGAAGGAATCTGTATGTGCAGTGACAAAGGGGCTAGTTACACTCCTGATACATGTGACTTACACTGCCCGGAATTCTGTTCCAGAACATTTTACCATTACTTCTGTGCAAAGAAATATATGTCTATGGTCAGCGTGCACTGGAGGCGGACATAGTGAGCTCCCACTATTGCAGGCAGCACCTACAAGGGGAAGCTTCTATCTCCCCTACTACCTTTATTTCTTCATATTTGCCCATTTTAGTTTTTCCCTTCCTCTTTCCCTCCCCACTGCCTCCCTCCCAACTCAGAGCACGCGCATGCACTCTAAGTTAGTGAGAACAGTCCAACCAAATAATGCTCTATGAGAAGTATTTTATTGGACGACGGAGAGGGACGTGATGTGCAGCCTTGTATATAGATAAGGTTTAACTTTATTTTGCAGGATTTTCTAAAGTAATAAAGGGGGGACACCTATTAACTAGTGTCCTATAGAGAAACATATAGTGCAATGCAAAGGAAAAAGACGAAATAAGCCTTTAACCCCTTAAGGACCAAACTTCTGGAATAAAATGGAATCATGACATGTCAGGCACGTCATGTGTCCTTAAGGGGTTAAACTAAATAAAGTAAAGGAAAACAGTAATTATTTACAGAGCAAATATCAATCTTCATTGTGGTGCAACACTGTGTGTAATGGTAAACACTGGAGAATGGAACGTGAAAGAGGATAAATAGAAACAAGGAAGGAACTCAGCAACATGAATGGTTAACTTTTATCCTACTTCGCTTTTACATGAACTATGGTCGACTTTCTTTCACACAATCTATTTACTGCCGTATGTTCTTTAACATGATTACATCAACATTTTAAGAAAATTTACAAAGAAATGACTTATTAATGTAAGTTTTTGGATTATCAGATTTCTAATAAAACATTGTCACTTTGGACAGAATTCTAGTTTTGCCTTTGGAAAAGAGGAATGTAATCTCCATGTGTTGTCTGCATTTATATAGAAAATACAATTAAAATCAGACCAACCTTCAAGTATTTCTTCATAGAGAGCGTGAACACCTTCTGGTATGATGACAGCTAGCGCAGTACCACAGAGAAGGCCAGCACCGAGAACAGTCACAAGTTTTAAGCGTTCCTACACCATAAATAAATAAATAAATAAATAAATGGTACTAGTTTTACCAGCATTGCTAATATTAAAATAAAAAAAAAATCTGAGCGCCAGGCATCACCAAAACACCCAGGATACTTAAAGGATGATACACATCGGGCCAGAAATGACAATTGAAATGTATTATACAATGTACAAGGTATATAAAAAGAAAACAAATAATTGACAACACAGATTTGTGATTCCCACTGTATTTTAAATTGGTGACATAAAAGCATAGGTAAATTTCATTCATAACCCTACTCATGCCCAGTCATTTTTTACAGGTGCGTTCTTCTTGAAAACTCAGGAGTGAAACGCAAAATAGCTTCCCGAAGCAAATGAGAACAGCGACAGGCAGACAGATACTTACCTGTCTTCACGGTTGTCTTCTAAACTGCAGTTCAGCTCACTGACCAGTGCTGTCAGCTGCTGAGCAACCAAAGTATGAGACGAAAAGTCTTAAATGAAGTTCACGAACATTTAAAGAGACGTGCTAGGCACCATTATCCCTTAACCCCTTAAGGACCAGACTTCTGGAATAAAAGGGAATCATGACGTGTCACACACGTCATGTGTCCTTAAGGGGTTAAATTGACAAAATAGGACCAACACAAAGTTGATATGTCCCCACTACCAAGGCTCAATGCCTGCAAATCTAAAGACTGCGCCTCTTTTTTTCTTGACGATTGGTGGGCAACGAAGCACTCAGCATAAATCACACATACAGGTACATTATTCGTACATGCAAGATCTCCTCTTGGGACGCAGCAACTGCAAATTTCTCCACGTCAGCTCGGTATGTGTGCTAAAAGCTAGAGATGAAACACAAGTTTTTAAGCAGATCTTGCTTTAAAGCCTATTTTGCAGGTTTGAATGAACAGTAGTGCCCTGACACCATAACCACTAACAAAACTGTTGTGTTAGGTGCCTACAATATTTCCTTTTAAAACAGTAACTACATAAAGTCAGCACATTCTGCTTGCCTAGGTATTGCTGAACCTTAAAATTTAGGACGTGATTTGTATGTGTACCTTCCCATACACTGCTAAATGACTGAGGAAAATTCTATTATCTCGGGAGACTTACTTCAGAAAGCACAATATTTCATTCCTATGCTTAAAGTGCAGGTTCGTGTCCTTTGGCAAGGATGACGGGGGGAAAAAAAAACTTCATGGCTCAGTACCCAAAGCTATCAAAAATCAGCGCCTGGAAGATTTAAATGGACAATGGAAACTTTGTTCATGATTCCAGTAATTGTATCTTTCTTTCTATCATCCAGTACAGCAGTGGCTGATGGGTACTCGTCCCACTTGAAAAGGATAAAAGAGTTTAAAGTGTTCCTGTCACGACGGACTAAACGTAGCAATAATACAGCAC
The DNA here is from genome assembly GCF_036172605.1 of Pelobates fuscus. Taxonomy (NCBI): domain Eukaryota; kingdom Metazoa; phylum Chordata; class Amphibia; order Anura; family Pelobatidae; genus Pelobates; species Pelobates fuscus. Next base: position 26,357,088 of record NC_086329.1, on the reverse strand, counting down.
ATAAATGTATCTATAAAATGTATAGATTTTATAAAAAAAATGTATAGGTTTTTATAAATGTATAGGAGTTTAAAATGGAGTCTCTCCCAATCAATTCATTCTTGGCATAGAGGTCTAGGTTGAAAACGGAGTGACAGGGGAGAGAATGAGAACACTACTAGAGGCGGTTCTCCTGCTCACCGCACTATACCACTAGCAAGTGGGCCTTGTGCTTGCTCGGAGAATATATGAAGAGTGATAATTATCTCTCCATTCTAACGCTAGTAGAAGTGTTCCTAAGCAACGTCAGCTGAGTAATATCAGGGCAGGAGCAAGGTAGGAGCAGACATTAGATGTTACATGGCTGTGCATATACCAGTCAAACATTTGAGCGCAGATCTACCGAAGGGCAGGTTTGAGCTGTTGTCTGTTCTCAGTATTCTCTTGCACCCTGTCTTGTTGCTCTTCCTGAGTTTAAAGGGTAATCCAGACATGCTCACTGTGCCTAGAGGGGTACCGGTTGTACCTCACTGACAAGGCATACCAAGGCTAAAACGATCATCTGGGGTTGCCATATCTCTCATTCATTTTGGATCAGTCTGATATGCAAATGGTCCTGGTTCTTTTTGTAATGGCACAAGATGAGCTAAAACCAGACTGAGATCTGAGCGGGGACCCACCGAAGGGCAACTACTTTCAATGATTTTATGGCATTTAAGGTTACTTTAAGTAATTCTGGTGGTTGTTACTCAGAGTGGATAAAAATAAATTTTAGGGGGCGGAGCCTGGACACCATACCGAGCAGACGTGTCTAACATGAGCTCCAACCGAGCGGGCAAAAACGGGGCAAAAAGCGGGGGCAACATGGCCCAAAGTTCATCACGGGTGCACCACCCACGTCGGGGGTGCCCCGCTGAATCGATCGTCACTACCCCGAGGCCCATCGGAGCAGGGAGCACGGAGATCCAGGCGCGGCCTACTGAGGCAGGGGAGAGGCGGCCGCTCTCCTCGGCACTGAGGCCCTCCAGAGATTTGACTTCAGCCTGCCCCCCCCCCTGGACCGGCGGGGGTGATCCCGGTCCACCAAGCGGAGACGACCCGAGGCGGACCAAAGCAATGCAGGCCAGCCTGCGGGCAAAACGCGAGCACAGAGCTCCACCTAAGATGGCGGAAACCATGGGTGCTGAGAGCCCCACCAACGCTACACATGATATCCTGGCGAAGATTGACAGACACTTTGCACTGTTTTGGCAGCGGCTAGAGTGCAGACTGCTTCAGCCTGCCCCATTTCACAGTGATGACCCTACCAGGCAGAACCCACGACCAAATAGCCGGCCAGCAGCCCAACACCAGGACACCCGATCGACACCGCGGAAGGCGCCAAAGCCCCGACTGCCGCCGGGTCGCCCTTGCACAAGGCGCAGGCGAATCAGTGCCAGGCAGCAACACAGGGGGAATCCCCGTGCAGCAACGCGGAGTCCAAGACGTAAACCCTGGCGCACACTACAGCAACCAGGTCCTAACCAGCCGGGAGAGGGAATACTGGTGCAGCGCGGAGAATACCCTGAGAGGCACCCAGCGCGTAACCAACTGAACACCGGCATAGCCCTGATTTTAAGAAAAAGCGGTAAACTCCAAGCGATACCCACAAGCAACTTCACCATCACCTCACCAAGTGAGCATACCGCCCTCAGACAGGTCACCCCCATGCCGGACAGATCTGTACTGGCTGGCATAGGCTGACCGGGGCTCCGGGACTGAGCTGTGAGTAAGGCCCTTGGCTGCTCGCCATCACAACATGGCAGCGCAGGGGCTTATCATATATATACATGTCGGAAACCCCAGTATTATCTACCAGGCTTAACTACCACATGCACACCTAATGGGGGGGCATACTGCTAGAACACATCTCACTGTGAATACCTTAGGCCTACCAACGTATTACTATTAAGTGGGCAGACCATACACACCAACCCTCAGCCCATCCGCAATATACATTAACTCTTATGACCAATAATGTAGTCAGTTCAATGTCATGCCTATCAAAAATGATGATCGTTAAGCATAAATGTGTATAAGACAGGATGTCACTTTTCATGCAGCCACCATATCTTATGTCTTGTTAACTGTTGAACCTTGTTTGTGCATGGAACCAGTGGTTCTTCCCTCAAAGTTTAACTAGCTCGTGTCACAGCATCTTAATTTCATGTTTAGAAGTGAAGCGAGGTCACGCAATGTTATGTGTATGCCTAAACACCGAAAATCGTTAATGTTCATTATATACTCTACTTTTATAAAAATGTGCTAGACTAAACATGTACCTCTTTGTTTAAACGTTGATATGCGCTGGAGAATTGCCTTTGGGGTACCCCATGCGCGACTGTATTAAACCTATGCACTACAAAAATAAAGAATTGAAGAAGAAAAATAAATTTTAATAAAATGATTTTGGATGTAAAATCGGTCTACAGATGGTTTTCTATTGAAGATACATTATTGTCCAAAGGTCATTAAGCAGGATTAGGGGTTAGTTATGTAGCACAAGGCTGTATATATTTATGCACCACTACACTTTTGGTAAATCCAAGTTAATAACACTGTGTCTCGGGGGCGGGGCCGGGCGGCCATGCCAGCAGGCTGCAAGTTGATACAGCTCCAGGGAAACTCATCTAAAAAAGGGTAAAACACCCAAGAAACTCAGCTTGGAACCCCCTGAGAGTGCGAGATACCTGGTCCTGGAGTGTCCCGGTGTAGCTGGAACCCCTGATATCGGGTGGACCGGGTCCTGGTGAGATGCTCCGGGGCTGGGAGGACTGAGGCCTAGCCGGGTGGGGGGGGGGGGGGGGGGGGGGGGACGGCCGCTGCCCCGCTCTCCTTCCCGGCAACGACTGGGAACCGCTTCAAACCCGGGGTCCCCGGCCCTGCCTACCCCCCCTCTGGTCCGGCGGGGGTTATCCCGGCCCCCACCGGGCAGGCGACCTCATTGCAGTGCTAATGGGCGACTCAGCGCCAACAGCTACCAAGCGGCCCTGACAAAATGGCTGACAGATGCTCCTAACCAGCAAACCGCCAAAGACGACGCGCGGAGCGGGAGCCCCCACGAACAGAGCCACGACCACCCAGGGCACCTTGATGCGACCACGATGGGGCAGCGGCGGAGACCTGTGATTCTGCCGTCTACCAGACTGCAAGCAGACCTCCTCACCAGCGGAAGATCCAGCACCTGCATTGACCGAGCCGCCTCACTAGAGCTCCCTATCACGCACACCGCAGACCAACACTGAGGCAGTGTTAAATAACATATCACAACGTGACCACACCTGATTGCCGAGACCTGCAAGACATCATTCCCACACTCGCATACCGGCAGGAGGAAAAATACCATATGAGGACTGTCTGTATGCCGGAGCGGGGGACACTGACCACCGCAGTCCCTGATGTCAAAACCGACAGGCACCCCAGCTCCTTATGTCAGACGGTACCTAAAGCAGTATCCGCTGGACCTGTGGCTGACAGCCTTCCCAACATGAATCCTGGCTGTGGGTATTCCCAAATGGACATATCCATTACCGGTACTAAAATGGAGGCTGTAGTTAATATTGGACTGATGCCCTAGAGCAGTTAACAACCTAGCTAGCCACAACCTGCCTGGTGGTATAATATATAATATATATATATTTTTTTTTTTGAATACTCGACTTAAAATCAGCTACTGTATTACACAGGTATATGCCATCTTTTAGTATTACTGTTAGTGCGTAATATAGGCATACATTTAAACGACTAGTCTGCCTCACATGATGCAATGTTACCTCTGCTAGCTTCACATCTAATTAATTGACTCATGGTGTTCTTAATGCCTATATGTCACATTACATCTAAATTACATACCTATCACCTTAAGCGCAGTTAGATATGTTCAAAGCATGTTATACCACAAAAGCGTGGTCTAATAGTCTAATAGTCTAATGGTCTAATAGTCTGATACCTTCATGTAATATAAAAATGTGCCGTATAAACTGTCACACTTTGATATGTCATGGAAATGCGTGAAGATGCTGTTGTGGCTCTGCACGCTCGATGTCAAACTATGCACAAGAAAAATAAAGAATTTAAAAAAATAAAAATAACACTGTGTCTCTAGAAAAAACATGCACTTTTTAACAGCCAACATGTTTTAAAATAAAGTACAGAAAAATACCTTACTCCCTTTACTATTCCGCAAATCTATGTACACACAATGAACACCAATGTCAATCACAATAATCCCTCCAGGACCCATTTAGGTGATTACTGGTTGGTACTGATAAAATAAATATAAAACCTTTCTAGTTTTACAGGGTGTCAGGAACAACACAGGGATCCAATAGGCAGAGCGCAAATAAGAAAACGTATAGCGGATGTTAGAGTTGCCGAACCAGCATAGCAAGCTTAACTAGCAAGGACAGAGAATAGTCAGGGACGAGCCAAGGTCAGGGAAGCCAGAAAACTAGAAAAAGTGATAATCACAAGCATAGTCAAAGGGAAGGAGAACACAGAGTAGTCAAAGCTGAGCCAAAGTCAAATAACAAATATATATCAAACCAGAAAACGCACTAGAGGGAACAAAGTAACTTGAACCACAACAGGGTAATGATTCAAAGCATACGCAACCTTTTTATAGTGTGCCTCTTTTAGAAAGAGACACCCCTAAAACCTTAGATTTTGAACGTTTCGGTTGGCCATGACCTCATGACACAGAAAAATCAAGTAAAAAATGGCGCTATAAAATCAGTGAAAATAATTTGAAATATCACAACAAAGGCTAGCAAGCACTAATAAAAGTGAAAATAACTCTAAAACCACTCGAATAGTATGTGCAGAAAAATGTGCGCTGTGCCTTTAAGTGCTAATTAAACAATTAAAACAGTCTATGAACAAAGTCTATGTCCCTCCTGTTTAGTATTATTTTTGTGCTCCTTCTGTTTTTAATTGTTTAATTTCTTAATTAATTGGTCCATATATTTGTGTTTGTTATGAATTTTTATATGAAGTAACATCTATATCTTTTTTCCCATGTAGTAGGATATTTGTATTTGTATATGCACATCAGAGCCTATTATTTCCCTTTATTTAATGATACCATCAGTTTAAATTCTATACAGTGGACATTTGCATTAAGAGACATTTAGGCAATATGCCCTTGAGTTCACTGACTTTTTTCACTATTGGGACTAACTATGTGCATCTGAAGAGAAACCACGCCTACAGAGACGGGTATATATTGTGAGAGACTGCAACCACCTGAACGTGATCTGAGAAAGCCGACAAGGCGAAACGCGTCATCACGTTTTTTGGACGCACAACGTCAGTACGTGCTACTAGCACCTCCTATTCCCGGAAGCATTCAACCACTGGAAAGACCGCAAGTGCATGCCGCGAGTCCGAAGTGTTTTGTGAACCATCCAAGCTTTCCAGGGAGAGGGGTGATAATTTTATATTTTACTTTGTACCAATAAAAGGCTTATTTTGATTCCGGTGCCGTCCTGCTTGTTTTAAGCACACCATCCTACTGTTCTACAGAATCCTGCAGGAAGGATTTTAAAGCATCATAAGTTAGAGCAGACTTTATACTGCTCTACCATTGTGAGTTGCCAATTCACTTGTTATTTATATTACACTCATCATACGGATTTACACTATATTGGTTTTCTATTGTCTTTATTTATATGTGGAGCGATTTTAAGAGATACTACTTCAATCTGCAGCTGTTTCTATATTTTGAGGAGTAAGTGTTTCTCTGGTTATATTTCACAAAAGCACAAATCCACATAATATACAACATTGGAATTTATTTATTTGCACTTAATATAATTAATATATTGTATTTGCACTTTATTCACTATTGTTTGATCAATATTTGTTCATAGACTGTTTTATTTGTTTAATTAGCACTTAAAGGCACAGCGCACTTTTTTCTTCACATGACCTCATGACGTCGGCGCACACACACATCGTCATAAAAAGGGGTGGAGTCACAGCGGCCAGCGTCAGAACCGCTGAGATAAGGGGCAGAAGGCAGAGGACGGTCCTCCTCCTGTGGGAGGAGATCCACAGACTGGGTAGAGAGAACAGGTACCCTGACACAGGGGTATTATAATAGTTAGCCTACTTGGGGGAAAAAATTGCTTAATTTTCATTAAATTTCTTACAGCGGAGCGTGTTTACAACTTCTTTAATCACATATTTCCTGCTCTGTTAATAGCCTGCCAATGCCTCATAAGAAATTATAAAGTGTGTGTAGGGAGACAGAGTCACAGCCAGGTGTGACTAGGGCTACACAAATAATGGGATTTAACTCCTAAAAGGCAGAGAGTTGGGCTGTAAGACTGTAGGGGAATGATCTATACACCAAAACTGCTTCATTAAGCTAAAGTTTATTTGATGCTTATACTATCCCTTTAAAGGACCACTATAGGCACCCACACCACTTCAGCTTAATGACCAGTGCTGTCAGCGGCTGAGCGACCCAAGTATGAGAAGAAAAGTCTTAAATGAAGTTCACGAACATTTAAAGAGACGTGCTAGGCACCATTATCCCTTAACCCCTTAAGGACCAAACTTCTGGAATAAAAGGGAATCATGACATGTCACACATGTCATGTGTCCTTAAGGGGTTAAATTGACAAAATAGGACCAACACAAAGTTGATATGTCCCCACTACCAAGGCTCAGAGAAACTGCTATGTTTACAGATGGGCTAATCCAGCCTCTAGGAGCTGTCTCATTGACAGCCGCTAGAGGCACTTCCGCGCTTCTCACTGTGATTTTCACAGTGAGAAGACGCCAGCGTCCATAGGAAAGCATTGAGTATGCTTTCCAATGGACTGGCTGAATGCGCGCACGGCTCGTGCCGCGCATGTGCATTCAGCCAATGACGGGGAAAGGAGGAGGAGAGTCCCCAGCGCCGAGCGAGCCCGGCGCTGGAGAAAGGTAAGTGATTAACCCCTTCCTCCCCCTAGAGCCCAGTGGGAGTGGGGCCCTGAGGCTGAGGGGGACCCAAGGACCCTATAGAGCCAGGAAGACGAGTATGTTTTCCTGGAACTATAGTGGCCCTTTAACATGAAGAGGGGATGGGACTTCCAGAAGTATATGGACAGTCATGGAATTTGAACCTCTAGGGTAGCTGGATAAATAGGGTGAGCTTGTACAGGTCTCATTTATTGTTTTTCTACAACCAGGAAGGGTTTAATGTGGAGCCTTTCTTTTCGAAAATGTTTTTTTCCAGGGTAACACTTTTTACACAGGGTTTTATACAAAGTGAGAATTCAGGGTGAATTTCAAATTTAAGATGAAAATAGCTGAAATTGGAGAAATTATCCAATTCAGTTAGCCTGCCAAATTAGCTACTTTTGCCTTAAATTTAATCGGACCAACACCCAAGGCTGTCAGACAATAGACTTCTCCTGCCTGGCAATATCCATTTCGTTCAAAGTTTGCCTCTGTTCTAAGTACACACAATGTGCTAATCTCAGTAACCTAAAACAAGCTGCCCGTGGCTGAGTGAATTATACAAAGCTCCTACCCTCCTCCTTCTCTAACTTCCCAATAATTAAAAATGTTACTTAAATTCTGCCCTACCTTGGACTAGAGAAAAGTATTATACTCCTTACACCATAACTTTAGATCTTCAGTTATAATACACATTCAGCAGGGAGACAGACCTTACACCACAACCGTATAGCTGCAGTTACAATATACTATGTGCAAACAGAAAGGGACAGGGGACTTCATAAACCATAACGTTACAGCTGTAGTTCTAATAAATTGTTTACGGGAGGGAAAAAAAAAGGACCTCCTTACACCATTTGCAATGCCTACAAAACAAGTTCAATAAGATGCAGCAATTTTGCAGCTTAGTGTGTCCTTTTAAATATCATGGTGTAAAGCCATGCTCATTGTTGTTGTCACACTCTAGATTGTCTACAGGCCCAAAACCTATGAAAGGGACGGCTCAGCTATCTCCCCTCTCCCCCCCCCCCCCCCCCTTCCAGTGTATATTGGATTTTTTTCTGAACGTAGACTTGGGCCAAACAATTTATATTGTAAATTTTTATTTTAGCTATTGATTTAGAGCAAATTCTGGTTAGCACAAGTTTTCTTATCACTGATACCACCAAAAACACGTTTGGATTCAACCACAGATGGAAAGCAGCAGTGATTCAGATATTGAAACATCAATGACGAAAGTAGTGATTCTGGTCCTGACCATGAAACCACCTCTGCACATTTATCTACTCCCCCACCTATTTCTGCATTGTACAACATGATTCCAGGCCACAACATTACCCACTTTGTTATACCTGCCATAAAGCACAGACTATAGGCAAGAACAATGAGGCTGTTCCTTTGTGAAATACAAATAAGGTGCATCATGCCATCTTAAACTGTAAAATGGCTGTATGTGTATACACTAATGCAGGTCAAACAATTAAAGGGACACTATAGACACCTAGATCCCTTCAGCTCATTAAAGTGGTCTGCGTGCAGTGTCCCTGTCACCTTAACACTGCAATGTAAAACACTGCAGTTTTAGAGAAACTGCAACGTTTACATTCCAGGGTTCAGACTGCCTCTAGTGGCTGTCTCCCGGATAGCCACTACATGCAATTCCTGCAGTTTCATGGAGGACTGCATATGACAACTTCCTGCGTCTTCCAAATCTCCATAGAAAAGCATTGATTATTAGCTGCCAGCTGAATTTACTCCTGAATTTATATTTTCTCTAAATATCTGCTTCATGATTGACATTTTGGACTATGTAACAAGATATGAAACAGGAACAATTGCTTACCTCTGAAAAATTAATTGCAAGTGGAATGATTCCGGACACGTAGCAGCCAATCAGCATGGCCAGGGAAAGAAGGCTAATGGAGCTGAAATCGTCCATGGTTACCTTGTCTTAGAAGACTTGACCTTTTGAGGAGACATAAGTGACATGCAATGTATTATATCAAAAGAACCATGAACCTAATATTTTGTATTTTAGCATAGTTTATTAACTAGGTAAATAAATAATATAGAGTTTGGATCTTCATACATACCAAACAGTAAACCATATTTTATTCACACAGCACCAAACTTTCAAGCTCTTAATGCAGTGAGTATAAGGTAAAACTTAAACAAAAACAAGCCAAACTGGTAAAACTATCACTAAGATTTTCTAGACAAAAGAAGAAAAGTTAATAGTTGATAGTTATTTACTAGCCTACCAAATACTAGACTTTGGGGAGGGAAGGGGACATTAATATATTTTTAGTTGTCTGTATAGGCACTTTAGCTTATTTAAGTGGTCTGGGTGCAGTGTCCTTGTCCTCTAAACCTTGCAATAAAAGAAAATGAAAAAAATAAATAAAAAAACTTCAGTTTTAGATAAACTGCAATGTTTATATTGGAGAGTTAAGATTGTCTCTGGTATCTGTCTTCTAGCAGTTTCAAAGGTTTTTAACTCAGTGAAACGATGCTGAACGTCCTCACACTTTTCATGAAGACGCCCAGCGTGTTGGAAAACCCCATAGAAAAACATTGATACATTTAAAGGTCTAATGCGCATGGCATTAGGTTCTTGAACTGCCGTGATGTCCATGACGCAAAGTCTGACCCAGCTCAGATGGACATTAGCACTGGAGTCAGGCAAGTGAAAAAATACCTTCATACTTTAGAGATATACCAAGAAATGACCCGAGATGAGGCTCTTTCCTGGCATATCACGTGGCAGCTGTTACCATAGGTTATAACTATCAATTTAGACAAGGCCAGGACCGTCATGACACTAGGAGCTCCACACTGCACAGTGTGCATTATGTCTTTAAAGCATGACCCGTCACCAGCTGTTCTCGAATCCCATACTTCACAATCCGCCAAAAGAACGAGCAAATCATGCAACATACCGTTAATTATGTAGATAATGCCTATTACAATAACAGTGTTATGTGCCATGTAAGTGGAAGGTAAACATAACTCAAACACTTAAAAATAAGATTTCAAAAAATGTAATTTCTATTTATTTATTTTGATTGTAAGTAACAAAAATGTATTTTCCTTAATAAAAATGTAAACATGGAAAAATAAACTAAAAATAAGAAGACTAAGTACAACAGATGTGACACTGCACTATGTAGTGGTTATAGTGATAGGACAAATGGTCAAACGGTTTCCATTTTCACAATTTACCCCAGGTCCACCCCGTGCTGTTCACCTCCTTCAGGAGAGTTGGAAGTGTTCTGCACTGACCTAGCTTGGCAATGTAGGATTTATCTCACAGGAGTTAACAGAAACGCCATGCTAAAACATCTGGTTCTCCTGGAGGCTGCAGACCACAGGTAACTTGTCAAACTGTTTGACTACTTATACATGGTAGGGCGCTTGAGCAACTTAAACCAACTTGACTATTTACCTGCCTATTCTACAGCTCAGTTACAGCTGAGAGCTCTGTTCATTGAGTTTTAAGCCTGACAGTGCAGGTTTAGTTCTTCTCGGACCGCAGGTAAAAAGTTAAATTGTTGGGGGGGGCGTGGCCAGCCGTGAACCTGAACAGACGTGCTGGTGGAGAGCTCCGACCTCCACCATTCTAAATCGATTAAAATACCACGAAGAAAGGAGAAAAACGAACATAAAACTTCACCCACTGCTACCCTAACCCTCCCGGGTCAGCTATGGGACGAAAAAACAGAAAAACGGCGCACGCAGAGTGCTATAACTTACCTGACATCCGACGGTCCTTTGACAGGCCGCAACAACAGGCCCGACCCAAGATGGCGCTGGAAGAACCACAAAGTTCCACCGAGTCCGAGGAATCCCACGAGGAAGGGAGATCTGGGGGATCGCAGACCACGAGTGGGGTACACCGAAAGGCCGACTCAGACTCAGACACCTCGCCTTCCACTAAAGGAGACATCAAAAGGCTCCTACTGGACTTGCGGGCAGTTTGGAAGGCAGATCTCGCGGCTGTGCAAGCCGAGATGGGGAGCATCACTAGGCGAATCGAGGAGGTGGAAACACGAGAGGAAGACAGGGATGGACGGCTCGAAGCCACAAGCTCCCAAGTCGAAGCCCTATCGCAACAGGTGCAGAGGCTTACACGCACTGTAGGCTCTCTGGAGGCACGACACCGTAAACGGAATATACGCATCCGCGGTGCACCAGAGACAGTGGGCCCGGAGGCCTTGCTAAACTACGTCAATAAAGCGGCAGAAGCACTAGGCATTTCAGGAGAACACGGAGAACCATCCTTAGTCTCCGCGTTCAGAATCCGGAAGGCCCCAACGGCGCCTGTAGATGCTCCCAGGGACATAATTGCAATCACCCGAGATGTGTCATTCAAAGGGGCGATACTAACCCAAGCCAGGAAACAACCCACTGTCCAAGTAGAAAACCATCACATTAGGATATTTGATGACTTACCATTCTCGGTTTTGCTAGAGCGACGCAAACTGCAGGTCGTCACCAGGCAACTAAGAGAAAATGGTGTAAGATACAGGTGGGGAGTCTCCGGAACCCTGGTGGTGACCCGCGGAGATGAAGTGCTCACCGTGTCGGCGGGAGAGGACCCCACAAGATTCTTGGCTGCACTGAAGCTACCGGATACCCACCTGGACGCCTCGGACACACAGGGGACTCCAACAGAGGGGTTAACCCCAAAGCCACGCGAACAACAAACCAAACCCAGAGGAGGCCAACAACCATCCCGCCCAGAGAATCCTCCATAGGACTCCAAAGGACAACAGTGAGCCCCACAGGGGAAGACCTGAGTCCTACATAGGGCGCGATCAGTACTTTTGCCGGCTTTCATAGTTGCTGTTAAGACTCAAGATTGGGAACGGAAATCCCTTTGACCTAACTACAGCTAACCCAAGCTACCCTCCACGCATACCCAAGATACCGATGAACACTTGCCTGAACTCCAACGACTAATTACAGTCTGCTCCCATTTATTTTACAGCTTAACCCCTCGGCTCCTATAATTTCACATCACTTACCCGCACCACAGCTAAGTTAAACAAGTTTTCCCCACTGTGATGATTTCACACTACTAACTTTGGCTTAAAGACTGATCTGTTAGTGCTATGCCTAGATGAACGTTTAAGGATTATTTTATTTGTACCTTTATGGCTATTATGTCTGCTTTTATTGTTTGTATACTATGTGCAGGCCCCGAAGAACTCACGCTATAACTTTCACTGGTCATATAACGTGTGACACCTGTAGTATAGGGCACAGAGGTTAAAGACATGCTTTACGGCAATGCGAGTTTAAGGCGGTTTTGCCTAGGTCTAGCAGGACGCAGCCCTTGCAGGCCCGCGGTGCGGCGCTTAATCGAGACACGGCCAACCAGTTAACTACAGATTTCACTGCTTTAGAGGAATTTACTAGTCACTTTTTACTGCTCGTTTTGCCTTGCTGTGGATATACTTGCCCCGCAGGAGCAACCCAGAGATCGAGGTACTACCGGCAACTGTGTCTATAGCGATGTGTTTGTGACCCCCATATGGTAGCAGATCACGGGCCCCCTTCAGATAGCCACATGTACCCGTCAGTGTCCACCCATGGGCCAGGGTTCGGATATAGCGGCTTATATCTATGACATCTACTGTTCTCCTCTTTTACATGTCCTGGGGAGCTGTTAGCAATAGACTTTATTGTACATTTAGATATTATTGCTTAAAACATTTAAAGTTTGTACTACCAAAAACTCCCTGTGAGGCCATACACAGCGGAGCCAAACACCGCGAGCATACCAACTGTTTTAATTTTTCTCACTTCTGTGTAGTTCTTCTTTAGCCTCAGATAGTACATTGACCCGGGACGAGGGAGCTCATCATTACACCAACTAACCACATGACCCCACAAGAATGTATTACCCACCCTGGCTATTGTTCAACTCGAATCAGGTTTCCAATAGTGAACTTACTGCATGTACCAGGTCAAAGCAACGTTTACTAAGAGTGTATACTATTTTATGTTTTAACTATAGCCGATACGAAAAACATGTTTGCTTTTCCTCTCCTTGTTAAATGGCGCACAACTCCATACTTTGGGTCCGCTTAAGCTCCCAACGAGGTAACCCTAACAACAGGAACCCCAAGGGGTTGATAACCCAACACACCAAACTGCTCACCCTAAGCCCAGTTTATCAGCAGGCAAAGACATATAACCTGAATTAATCCTAAGCCCTCATGCGTAAAAGTGAGTTGAAGGGTGATGTATACCTTAAGCCCGATAGAGCCGTTAAACTGGGGAGCCATACTGATACCCCATAACCCAAGAGGAACAGCATAGGGCTACAGCGCACGGCACACCCTTAGTCCGCACAAGCGGCTGGTGTATTATACATATCAGCGTTAATAATGGTTACTACCCATACAGGCCACTGACGGCACCAGAGAAGCTAGCATGTCCGGCGCAGAGTGACTCATGTTAATTATTATCTACTGTGATGATTGAATTGCATTCCTTTTGATTATTTTTCTCTTCTTGTAATGAACGTTTGTAAACTACCATCAAAACCGGTGGGCATTTTCCCACCACAAAAATAAAGAATTTAAAAAAAAAAAAAAAGTTAAATTGTTCTAAAACTGTCACTATGTACAAGGAGGGACCACCAGGGAACTCTAGGCGTCTGGGTTCTAGAGATGACCCAATATTTTAATGGATTAATAATATATGCAAACACAAATCAAAATTGCATTATGCCTTTCAGGTTATATAACTTTAGTCAACCACTCATTCAAATTAAATTATTTTCCCTCTGCCATGCCTTCATATAATACGATTTATCCAAAGACCATAAAAGTTATGGAAAAAAAAAAAAAATATTATATACATCGCTTTCTACCTGTGTCCTAAAGGCAAATTTTTTTTCAAACCGTAATTTATCTAGACCAGTGCACTTATGATCTAACTCAGGGACTTCCAAAATGTCTTTAAAGTCTACTAGCCATAATTAAATTATTTGAAGAAAAACAACTTTATAAAAAAAATAATAATAATAATAATAATAATAATAATAATAATAATAATAATAATAATAATAATAATAATAATAATAATAATCTGATATTTTAACATTTTGCACTGGGACAAAGCAGAGATCAACTTTGTGCTGTACAAAAGCTACTGCTGAACTACATCATGACCAGCAGCACTTTTGAAGTAGCAAAGATACAAAAAAAAAAAAAAAAAAAAAAAAAAAAAAAGGAAACACTGCAGAATGTTATAGAGAGGGGACAGAGAGGGAGGGCTAATGGTGTAAGAATTATTAACCTCCAATTATATCAAAATATAAACTAAAAACACAATGAACAATAAAACCATCATACATGGGTGCAGAATGGGTCTCCCTCTAAATAAGCTCAGTAATGTGAAGACCAGTTTGTGACAGAGCAGCAACAGTGGACTACCCCTCATACGACGCTCAGCCAACCCCCTTTCCCCATGGCTGCCTGAGCGTGCTAGGAGGGGTAGTCCAGGCACTGGCGCAGGTGAATAGTTACTGCCATGGCCTGCTGCCCACTTCATACCAGGCTGTCCAGTCACGGCCGATGGATTGAGGGAGGACACCTCTCTCTCTGGTCCGCTGGGCTGATGGGCTGATGGGGAGCTGTCAGGCCTTCAGCAAGTGTTCCACGTCCGAGCGGCCATCTTGGTTCTCCCCCCTCCTCTCCTGGTGTAAAGCTGGTGCCATGGTGTCACCGCGCCGACTGCTTCCGGGGTCACCGGGCTGCTGACGTCACAGGGAGGCCCTTAGAATGCACACAGAGTAAACAGTACAGACAATACAAAGCACCCAGTGTCACAACATGGTACATGACATAGCACAGGGAGAGAATCATGTCTGAGCTGGAAACATTGTATACAACAACCATTTTACAGCTTCACTAATTAGTGGTGTTTTTTTTTTTTTTTTTTTTTATTTAGTGCAATAAAACCCTTAAAATCACTGTAGGGGGTTATTCACTGACTTGTTAGGAGTTACAAGTGCATTTTTAAGTTTTAGGCCACAAGTTGTTAGTAAATAAATTGCTTTGCCAACATACTAATACAAAACACTTTTTCAGTTTATACCCCCAATGAAAACTTCAAGCATTTTTAGTATAAATTAATAATATTATTTTTTTTTAAGCGTTTTTAGTAGATCTAAAAACAGCTTGCAAAAGCTGCAGCTCCCATGTCTGTAGACTTTACAAGCCCTCCCCTTCTAACCCCGCCCAGACTTTCTGTGGCTGTCCAATCACAGACTTCCCACTGCAGCTCAATGGGAAGTTTTTGCAAGGCAGGTGCTCTGAGCAATTGGCTGCCTCTTGGTTAGCTCCACTGAGCTAAACAACCAGGAAGTAACAGGACTGGTGGTCTGATTGACAGCCGGTGGGAGGTGGGTGTTACCAGGTAAATATTATAATAGTATCAATTTCTATTGAAAAAAGGAGAACACACTCTTCAGATATTTTCTTTCATTTTCACTTACTTATTTCCAGTGCCAAGACTCCCGCGACGTCATCAAGGAGGCATGGTCTTCACCAGCATTGGTCCAATCCAATACTCCTCTAATGCTTTCCTATCGACTTCTGCATCAGATTACCGAGTTTTACTCAGTCATTGCAGCGGAAGCAACTCTAGTGGCTGTCATACTAATTTCACCCTGTAAAGTAAACATTGCAGTTTCTCAACAACTTTAATGTTTTACTTTGAGTTAAAAGGACACAACCACTGCATTTGGACCACTTTATTGAGATAAGGTGGTCTGTATGACTCGAGTGTACTTGTAAACTGGATTATTAAATCAAATGGTTTCATAGAGACGATTTGATTGGTGCAGCATTGCATTTTGTTGTGCATATGCAGTAGTCTACCAATATGTCCCTGTGGTTAAACATTGGATTGGATGAGATCATCAATCTTGACAAGTGAGACCAGCTCGATGAGAGTGGAAGACTAAAGGCAGGGCTCGCGTCCTGCAGGAACGCGTGGGAACGGCGTTCCTGCACTTTTTTTCACAGCAGGAATGCTGTTCCCCCTGCAGGCATTAAACAGGGGGCGGCAAAAAATCCTGCCCCAATTGCCCTGTGTTCCCCCTGTCATGGGGGGGGGGGGTCACCTAATGGACCCCACCCCCGGCAGGCAGCTGTCTCCCTTTTACACGCGGCGAGGGAGCTGTGTTCTCTCTGCTCTGCTCGCTCGCGCGCCGTTTTCTCATGCCGGAAGCCTCAGTAGACATGAGAAAAAGCATCAGTAGACAGCCCGTGCGGCAAGAGGGAGCAGAGCAGAGAGGACACAGCTCCCTCTCGCCGTGTGTGACAGGGAGACAGACGCCTGCCTCACTGCAGCCCCACTGGACCCCAGGGACCCATCCATGCCAGCTTTCCCAAAAGGTAGGGAGGCTGGGTGGATGGGAAATGTTAATTTTAATAATATCAATAATTTGTATATATGTCTGTTTGTGTGTGTGTATGTATGTATGTGTGTGTGTGCGTGTGTATGTGTGTGTGTGCGTGTGTATGTCTGTTAGTGTATGTATATGTGCGTGTTTATGTCTGTTAGTGTATGTATGTGTATATCTGTTAGTGTATGTATGTGTATGTCTGTTAGTGTATGTATGTGTGTGTGTGTATGTCAGTTTATGTCTGTTAGTGTATGTCTGTGTGTGTGTGTGAGTGTATTTATGTCTGTTAGCGTATGTACGTGTGTGTGTGTGTATCATTGTATGTGCTTCTGTTAGTGTATGCACGTTTGTGTGTATGAGTGTATGTGCTTCTCTTAGTGTATGCATGTGTATATTTGTGTGTATGTGCTTCTGTTAGTGTATGTGAGTGTCTGTCAAATCAGTGAGAGTCTGTTTGTCATTTAGTGTCTGTCAGTGTGTGTGTTTCTCTTTCAATGAATGAGTGTGTTAGTGAATGTGTGTGTGTGTCAAATTAGTGACTGTGTGTTTGTCCTTGAGTGTGTGTGTTACTGTCAGTGTGTATCTGCCAGTGTCTGTCAGAGAGTGTGCTTAAAGGGACACTATAGGCACCCAGACAACTTCAGCTCATTGAAGTGGTCTGGGTGCAGTGTCCCAGTCCCCTTAAACCTGCAAGTGTAATTATTGCAGTTTCTCAGAAACTGCAATAATTACCTTGATGGGTAACTCCACCTCTAGTGGCTGTCTACCAGACAGCCACTAGAGGGACTTTCGGGTGATTAGGTGATCAAAAGTCGCCTAACTGATGCTGGACGTCCTCACCCTGTGCATGAGGACATCCAGCATCTGCTAAATACCCATAGGATTTAAACTCCTTCAATGTTGAGTGGGGGAGGGGATGACACGAGGGAGAGGGCACTATAGGGAATTATAGTGTCAGGAAAACAGCTTTGTTTTCCAGACACTATAGTATTTTTATAAAAGGAGCAAGAAAAGGTGGAGTCTAAAGAGGAAGGTGTGGGTTCTTAATCAGGAAGCGGTGCGCCCTTGATAGGAAGGGGTGGTAAATTTAGATTAGGGGGGTGCTCGGGTATAGTCATGCCTAGGGCAGCACAAAATTAAAATACACCACTGTGTGAGTTTCTGAGTATGTGTGTGTGTCTGTGAGGGAATGTGTGTGTGCAAACGTTTATATATGCATAGGAGAGTTTGGGGGGGTTGGGAGGGAGGGGAGGATGATGGGTGAATTCCCACACTTTTTTCCCCAGGACTTGACCCCTGACTAAAGGTAAGCAAATCTCACATTTTCAACCCTCACAGTGAAGGGCAGCTAAATGAACATCAGTAATTATACAAACAGGGGATGAATAATGAAACACACTGATACAAAAGGGGATGAGAACACATGGGTTTGCATGGGTTCGCACTAGGATCAGCAGTGCTCCCTATATGGTTTTAAAGGCTGGTGGCCAGACGCGCCTGCCCATTATGGACATTGTTAGTGACACGGCCCATGTCACAGACGATGCCTCCTCTATGGCCCGTCCATCCAATGACGATTCTTTGGCCATGAGTTTTGGGAGTTATGTTTTTGATTGTGTTGGACTTGCAAATATTTCCATATATGTGTAATTTTCATAATGTTGATTATATCTTAATAAAAAATTCTAATGTGACAGATCACCGATTCAGTTTAATTTTGGGCTATAAAACACACACAAATAAGCCCTGCATTTAAACTCTCACTAATCTTGGGCAGCAGAAATGGCTATAGTATAACAGCATAAATCAGCCCAAATATATAATCAAAACGAAAAAAATGCCTGTGCACTATCCCTGTACATATATTGAAAACAATATGGTTTTTTTTAGTACCACTACTGATAAATCTGTTAGGTTTTCTCTATTTATATAATCTCAGCGTTTGAAAGTTTTGGGATAGCATAAGACACTTATTTGGTAATTAAATTAGGTGGCCCGTCTTTATAAGATAAAGATCAGAAATGGTCCAGTACATCACAGTACATCTCATTAGAACTCAGCACCTTTATTGGCTCCCATACAAGTACAACTATCAGAGCTCCCACAAATGTGGAAACATTTAGCAAATGCCTACATCAAATTCAAGTAAAACAAAGGTCTAAGCACCGTTTTAAAACGCCATTCAGAGTACATTTGATTAATAGGGGGCATATCTAATTAGCCTTTAGGACCCACACGCTAGTACAAGCTATCGCATTTTAATTGCTCCGTGCTCTGGTCGTGGCAGGTAATCTAAGAAAAGACAGCATTTAGTTTGACATTTTAGCTTACGGTTGAGGAGTGTACTTTATATGAACTGCTAATATTAGTGACAGTCCATCAATCAAAAGTGTAAGAGAACGCAGTGAATCTGATGTCAAATGAGCTCCATGGATTGGAGTAACTCATCAGCTTAATTGTCCTAAAGTAGTGTGCAGAGCCATAGCACCGTTTAATTACAGATAACGTGCAGCAATATTTGGAGAATACAGAAGATGTAAGCTCTGCTGATTTGTGAATTCAGTGTGAATTTAACCAATACAAATCCAGAGAAGACTGAGAAGACTATAATGCATTGTAAATAACAAGGTCAAGTTCATAGGTTCTCCCTTTCCAAAGAGTATAACAGACCACAATAAAAAGGGCTGAGAGTTAGAGCCTGGAGGAATGTCTGGGGATGTCTGTTGCATGTCAGATCCTACCTAAGTTCCAGAACAGTGGTGTATCTAATGGTCAAAGACCAAACCGATATGTGTGATGAAGAAAAGTTGGAACAAGATGGTTTCTTCAAGGCTCAGGAATCAGAGACTCGGTATTACTGCTGCCAAAATAACAAGAAGACTGGAACTTCATACTGGCCATTTAGTTTACAGGCTGAGCCAAGGATGCATATTAGGCCTTCTATTTAGAAGATAGACTTTCAAGACTATAAAGGCAGCCATGCTCACTGAATTCACTCCAACATCAAAGCCTTACAAGCACAGGTTTTAGGAATCATAGCTGTTCTTCATAGAGCCCAACATTAAATCTGGGATCCAAGGGATTCCATAATCCCTAGCCATGACAAGAAAGTAACATGCTACACAAAGCACAGTAGTTATTCAATCTTTACTGTTAATAAAACAATTTGTTAATGATGACATGTGTAATGATATTATCAGGGCTCAGAATTTCAAGTCCTATGCTACAAGACACACCTAAAAGTAACTTTGGCATGGACTATCCATGGCAAACTCACGAAAGTTGGATTTAATTTCACTTGCCAATGGCTAGTAGCAAGTGGAAATGTTGAGTCCTGATGTTGGAAATCACGTGCAAAATATGTTATTTTCACTTTTTAG
Source organism: Pelobates fuscus (assembly GCF_036172605.1). Lineage (NCBI taxonomy): Eukaryota > Metazoa > Chordata > Amphibia > Anura > Pelobatidae > Pelobates > Pelobates fuscus. The sequence continues at coordinate 26,337,312 of NC_086329.1, read as the reverse complement.
GCTGTTTTTTGGCAAATAGTAAGCAGTTTTGCACATTCTTCCTCATTGTTTAAAGGGACACTTCAGGCACCCAGACCACTTCTGCCCGTTGGAGTGGTCTGGGTGCCAACTCCCACTACCCTTAACCCTGCAAGTGCAATTATTGCAGTTTTCTATAAACTGCAATAATTACCTTGCAGGGTTAACTCCACCTCTAGTGGCTGTCTCCTGGATTCTAGCAAAGATTTCCTTTGCTAGAGCGTCGCTGGACGTCCTCACGCTGTGTGAGGACCTCCAGCGTCGCTCATTTCCCCATAGGAAAGCATTGAAATTATTTTTCAATGCTTTCCTATGGGGAGCGCTAATGCGCATGCGTGGCATTGCCGCGCATGCACATTAGGTCTCCTCGGCTGGTGGGTGGGATCAGTCTCGCAAACCGCCCGACGGAGGAGCGGCGCGGAGGAGGTGACAGCGACTTTTAGAGAATCCAGACAGCCACTAGAGGCACTTCCACGGTTCATATGGAGTTTAACTCTTTGAAAAGACTCTGGACGTCCTCAAGCTTTACATAAAGACGCCCGAGTTTTCAAATTCCCATAGGAAAGTCTGGGGACGGACTAATATACACGCAGCACTTGCCGCAAGTGTGTTGTAGGTAATTCCATCACCGTGACGTTGTGGGCTCTGCAATCAGGTAATTGAAAGAAAAATGTTTTTAACACTTGCGTAAACCTGGGGGGGGGAGGACACGTTGGCAAAGGGACACTTTAGTGGTATTTTAACATTATAGTGTTCCTTTAATGTATAAAAAAAATCTTTCGCATTTATCTTATTTTGTGATCAAAGGAAAAATCATCAGGAAAAAAAAGAAGAGGAATAAAAAAATGTTTATCGCACTACAAAAATGGCAGATAGTAAGGGCGGCTCAATGCGTTAAAGGGGCAGAGTGTCAGTTTTTTTATATAAGAACATGGTGTAATTTGTCATGATGCAAGGCTGAACGGACACAGAATGTTTCCAGGACACATATAATGCCATGCAGTAAATATGTACAATTCAAGGGATACACTGCACTGAGATTTTCAGAATCAAGCAAAATCTGAATTTTACATAATGCACTGCTGCACGTTTATTTTAATGCATTGATAGCTAAGTGACTCCAATTCTGGAAAAACATGGTAAATAAACCAACCATAATTGAGATTGGCTCAGTATACAGAGAGACTGATGTAACGCTTTGCCAGGACTTGGCATGGCTGCCAGGACTTCACTGAGGGGGGGCGTCACTTCCTGTCCTTTGAAAAAAACGAGGCTTGCGACATTTCCGCCGGAAAGCGATAACTAGCACTTCCTGTCTCAGATACGGTAGAGAGTCGCTGTGTGCCCGAAATCTGGAAATGGTGAGCTGCTGATATTCCTGCGATCTGTGTGATAGTAAATATCACTGCTGGGGGGATGGAGGGCGAGATATTAGATCACAGAGAGGGGGAGCCATGGGGGGAGCATGTGGGTCTGAGGCTGGTCTCTGCAGGGTTACAATGTGTTACTGATACAATGGTCTGCTGGGCCCTGGGCTATAGTACTCATAGGGGGACAAACGTGGAGGGACAATAGTAATCATTTATCCAATTTATGGACATTGCATGCATTGTCCTTATTAATATTCATGTATGTTTGCAATATACAAAGGGAAATCAACTAAAGGGTATGTAGAAAAGAGAATAAAAAAAAATTGTGTGTGTATGTGTATGTATATGTGTATATATACACACACACACAAGCGAGAGCCTCACGATAGTTAGAGTCTCTTCCTGGTCTGTGAAAACAGTTATTCTGCATTCCTGAGCTAGTGCAAAATGTGAACAGATATATATGCACTAACTTAAAATCTCTTCACATTTTGCACTATCTCAGGAATGCAGAATAACTGTCTTCACAGACCAGGAAGATAATCTGACTACCGTGAGGCTCACGCTCTGGTTGGTGTTGTCTTATAACACCCCGTCCCTGACGTTCAGGGTTATTGGATATCTAGGCTGGCCTCCAGCAGGAGCCCCATTCATTTTAATCTGATGAGTGAAGCTCCATTCATTAAATGTATCCTATGTTGTGAAAGTTATGGTAACTTGCTAGCTATTAAGACATTTTCATGTGCTCGCCCTTGATTCGTGAGTGAAATGTACAGCGATACGGAATCTGACGGCGCTATATAAATTTAATAAATTGGTAATAGTAAATGTGAGCCCCGGCACTTTCCGCTGCCTGTTATCGCGCTTGGTGCGCCCAAGAATATTTCAATATACTGGCAGTTTTTTCTGTGCAACCAGAAGGGCTGTAAATCTAGATGGAGATATCCAGGAACCAATGGATAATATTATGCAAGTCTTAATGTGGCTGCTATGATTTTTTTTTACCATCCCAATCTGTTTTCCTTAATGGGACTGCGCATAGTATTTCTTGGAATGGGTGCCTGCGTGCAGCACTGCAATCCGCAGATGAGTTGATCGTATGTTGACCTGCATGCTCATGCTGTGCAAATACTTGTAGAGAAGTATAGCTTCTTGTTATGAAGTATGGACAAAAAGGGACAGTCTTGTATCAATGTGCCTACAAGGTGCCTTGAGTGCTGACTAAGCGTCTCTTGGACCAACTGCAACAATAAAGGACTGGCCTGGTGTGAGAGGTCTTTGATCTTGGATTGTAAGCTTGTTTGGGCAGGGCCCTTTTCACCAACTGTTTCAGCATGTCGATCCTGTTTTGTTAGAATTTAGTGTTTTTGTTTACCTATTGTACAGTGCCACTGATTATGTTGTTGCTATATAAATAATTGTAATCCCAAACAGGCTTGCCTGTGGCTCTGTATTCTGAATAAAGGACTCAAAAGTTTTTACAAATTTAGGGGTAAAGTCCTATATTGAAAAATATGGTAACTCTCTTACTATTAAAACTTCAACTTGCTCACCAATGATTGGTGAGTGAAATGTAAGCCGTGGCACGTTGCGCTTGGTGCTCTCAGGATTATTTCATTTATAATGGCAGTACTCTCTGCACAATCAGCAGAAGGGCTGTAAATCTGGACTGAGGTATCCAGGGCATTAGCTACTGACCCTGTGCTTCATTAATCACCTGTACTCTCGCCTATCACTAAGTCAATGCCTGGTTGGAAGTTCTGCCTTTGGAGAGAGCTTAGAAGTTGTGCCAGTTTGATATATATGTAGGTGAGAGAGGCACTAGTAAATAATCTCCCCTATAAATCACATTCAAACTGCATCCAGAGTGCCAGGACTTCCTTTTTAAAGTTGGTCGTTTACCTTCTAGTAATATATGTAGATATAAGATGGAATTAGTATGTTTGTAAATGGATGATTTGTGGCAATAATGGGTTTCATACCTCAGACCTGGTGATGCATTTTATATGTTCTAGTATTTTTAAGCCAATACATTTTAATTCCGGATAGCTTCTTGTTTAAATGTTTAAAGCTTCACATCTCACTGTTTTTTTTTTCAGTCTCACACAATCCTGCTCGTTCAGCCCACCAAGAGGCCAGAAGGAAGAACCTATGCAGACTATGAGTCAGTTAACGAATGTATGGAAGGTATGTATTAAGAAATGTTTTGTAGTGCTGTCATATAAAGTGGATGTTGGCATTTATCCCCCAAATGACTCCCAATATCTAGATTCTCAAAGTGCAGTGCCAATGTAAACCTGCCTCTGATGGTTCCATTCCTCTATTGTATGGGAGAAAACAGAGATGATAGGTGGTTGGATTATATATGAGAAGATGCAGCTGTTTAGTAATAGTGTTTCTGACTGGTGCCATGTAGCACCCGGCATTATATGTTCTTGAATGTTTCTAGTTTTAATCATCTGTTATTCTTTTAGAAATGTTAACTCTGGTTTTAGCACCAAATATACTTTAGATTAACAAAGTAGTTATATTATATACGTTATGCTCCTCACTCTTCAAATTTCTGCAGCTTGGGTATTAAATCACTTTGTTCATACATATTTCTGCTTGAAACGCTGCACCCAAAAATTAGCATTTTTACACTTATGTCCTGACCGCCTAATGTCAATTCTGTGCAAAAATTACATCTGTCAGCAGTGTGTTGGCAACCAGTGTAATGAACTTCTACCCGACAGGGCTGCCAGCAAAGGTAAACCGTTCTCATCCCTCTGCGCATTCATAGTGATTTTGTTTTATATTTATTTTTTTATACCTCCCGGCGCATACGCTCTGTGCTGCTAGAATGATCCAATGAAATGCTTCAGAGACCACAGATGGTGACAGATTGTTTTGTTTGTTTTTTTAATATGCAGAAATGGGAACACTCTGTGTAACGAGCCTTTCTTGCCCAGCGTTTAATATTTACCATCAAATGGGTAAATGTTACCTCCCCAGGTACACTGGGAATCCGTAAAACTCTGCAGAAGTAGCTGCTTTAAAAACCCTGTCGTCAAGAAGGCTTGAGACCTCTTGCAGACTATCTTTTCAGACTGCTGGGCTTCGGTATAGGTCTTTGCTGGCAGTTGCAGCGGTGTCCAGAACTTAAAACTTTGTTTACAATCGTTAATGAAGGTTAAGTTTCCTGTTTTATTTGTGATTGTCACATACTTTAAATGCATTTTACAATGACTGCCAAGATCATGGATTGATCTGCTGTTTCCCTTATATCCTGGTGGTGTAAGCTTGGACGGCAGATCAGAGTCCTTTTTGGTCCCCTGTTTACTCCCATTGGGAAAAGGGGTATTTATAAAGGGGGAAAAAAGCTCTGCCTCAAGACAAGTAGAACTAGGTCCGAGATGGGTAGGCGTTTCGGACGCCAAGAAACATGGAGGCGTAATTCTGCATTTCTATACTAAGTGTGGATAGTTCAGTGGGTTTAGACCTTGTTCAACCCTTGTGGTTCATTGGCTCATCTCCCCTGCAGGGTTGACTCAGCTCTTCATCCCTTTCAAGTAGATGACTGGAGTACCATTCAATGGAGCCACCTAACATCCCAGGGTGCATTTGGCAACCAGTATATATTTGAATGTCTCTTGCCTGACTTTTACTCGTTTCTTGATCTAGTTAAAGAGGACACGGCTTGCTCTCTTCAAATCTGCCCAATCCATAATCTTCCGAACATCTGATACTCTATTTACAAAAACGGTGTTCCTGTTGGATTCAAGGAGCTTGAGATATGGTTCTGTGAACAACGAAGTTTGTTGGGTTCCTCAGGAATCTCCTGGTTATCAAACTCTGATCGTTCCTTTAAACCGCTTATGAATTTAAATTAATTGGCGCCTCTCCTGAGGTTCAGAATCAAAGCTTCTGTAACTCGGAATCTGCAGAAAGGAATTTCATGGTGTGTATAAATCAGAGATATATTCCCACATATCCCTATTGCGGTATTTCTAAAAATGCGCCATAAGTGGTTTGAAGAGATTTCATTGCTCTTTGAGGCATTCCCTAAAGTTTGGCTACTTATTGCTAATCTGGACAGTTGCCCATTAAGTCAGGTAGCTAGCAGAGCGCTACAGCAACACGGTTGGATACGGAGACTAATGTATTTTCTTCTTCTCCAGGAAACTTTTTTTTTTTTTTTTTTTTGAGGTTCGTGTTCACCTTAAAACGTTACCTCTGCATCTACTGCACTCATAAAGGAAAGGTCCAATTCTAATAAAGCGAAAATGCCTCCATAAGAACAGGAAATGAGATTGCTGGGATGTCTGACCTCTTCAATTTCTGCGGTCAACTGGGCAAAATCTGGTTTAGGCAGCTACAGTGGAAAATTCTCTCCTCTGGGTCAAAGTGTGGAAATCTTGGATTTCTGTCTCCTAGACTCTCTTCGAAAAAAGCGGAAGATCGGCTAATCTGGTGGACAGCGTCAAGTTTTTTTTCGACATGTCTGTCCTTTCAGCGTATAGAAGGAGTAATATTCACCGCAGAATGCATCTAACATGGGCTAGGTCGCTCATCTAATTTCTCTGATGTGCCAGCGTTCTTGGTCCTAAGGAAACTAGTCCACTAATTTCGGAGCTCATAAGGCAGTTCTTCACTCCCCTCACCGATTCAGATCTTTTTTGGTTGATTGAGGGACCTTATTACAAGGTGGTCAGACCATGACACTTTCCCTCACGTCAACAGACAGGATGGTGCCAGAGGCAAGGTCTGTTTCAGCTATGTACCAAAACGGTGTACTGGGCTCAGGATCTCTGGGAGGTCCGCTCTCCATTCCACTCATGTGTCGACAATGTCATCACCTACAACCTCCGCACAAGAAATTGGAATCAAGAGTAATGGTCTATAGATCCGATTTTTATGTTCAGTCTACAGAGATTTGGAGTGCCCGGATAGACCTTATGGCAAAGAGGGAGAACATAAAGATTCTCAGGTTTGCCTCTCTGTACAGGACAGAGTTCACGTTGAATAGTTGGTCTATCTACGGGTATTTCTATGGGCTTAAAGGTTTTTCTCCTATAGACTGTTCCCAAGACTTCTTCAAAAGAGGTGAATGGACAGAGCAGTGGTTCTGCCAATCTTTCGGTACTGGCCAAACATGAGCCAGTTTTCGGCCTTGGTGGAGAGGACTTTCAAGTTTGGATATCTTCCGATCTCAAACACTTTTGGAAGACCGGATATCCTGCTGGAAGTGTTTGAATAGGTTCTTATTGACGGTGGTGCAACTGCATGGTGGATTCTTCATCTCCTGAGTCTTCATGAGTCAGTCCACTTGTTGCGTATAATCTTCTAGTCATTCCACCTCTAACTTTACATGAGGATTTGGGTAGTTTCTACATTGTTGTAAGGAACTTCATTGTCTTCTAGTTCATTTGTCCAGTTGGTTCAAATTTACACTTCCTGCAGGAGATTTCCACAGGTTGGACGTTTCCACATTAAGACCATATTATATTCCCCAAGTTATTTCTGAGAAGGGATTTGTCTTAGTATATACTGATTAGCAGTTTCTTTAAAGCAATAGGCTTCTTAGACCACCCAGTAAGTTCTGTTTCCCTCCTGGGATCTTTCTTCAATCTTTCAGGTCCCCTTTTACTTTGGAGGTGGTTCCTTTTTAATATGCTAAAGATTAACCAGCATTCTTAGTGGCCATTACCTCTGCCAAGAGTGAACGAGCTTCAGGATATATCTTTGGTGGGATTTCTTATATTCCATCAGGATGAAAGTTGTTTCATCCTAAAACTTCAATTCTTCCAGTTATCTTTAAGAGCCGTTAACCAGCTCATCCTTCTATAATTATGCCACCTTCCTGCTGGAACTAGATGGCGTATTGTAGAGTTAAAATAAGCGCATTTCAGATGTACCTATCAATATCAGCCAAATTCAGAAGATCAGATCACCTGTTGTCAACTTCTAGGAAAGTTTTAAGGGGAATGAAGCCTCTGGTAATTCTTTTTCTCGTTATTTCGTCAATCATAAGGCCTATGCTTCAGTAGTTTTGATTCGCCATCGTCTTTCACAGCGCATTCCACAAAGGCAATAGCCACTTCGTGGGAAGAGAAAAGCTCTTGCTTCACTTGAAGAAATCAGCATAGCTGCTTCTTGGACAGCTTTTAGTACCTTAAAAACATAAGGCATTTTCAGGCTAGATGTACTCTCTGCCTCTAAAATTGCGTTAGGGCGTAGGTACTTCAAGCTGTTTAGGCACAGGGCCCAGCCGATTGGGAATCTTGCTATATCCCATACGTACTGCCATCATATGTCAGAAAAAATGAAATTTTTTACGCCCTTTAAATACTTATTTTCTTAATATGGTGGCAGTACAAAACTCCCTCCCTCTAAATTACAACTTTGCTTACGGTGTGTGGCTTAGGTGTGTATTCTCGCTACGATTGAGGTGGGTTTGCCGGAGGTGGGTGACCTACAAAAATAACCAATAATATCCTTGCATTTTCACATGCTAGAGCTAGACCTTGCTAGTAATTTTAAGAACTGAATCTTTGCTTAAGTGCATGACTAGATTTATAATCTATCATTAGTCTTCATACGCTTTTCAACCCATTGTTTGCATTATCTGTTAAAACTAGACTGGTACTAATTTAAAGTAACACTCCCACCCCATGGCCATTTAATCTCAATGATCTTAGGGAGTGACTGAGCACCCTCTTTCCTTAATGGGTGAAACCGTTTTCCAGTGGTTTGCCCCCACAGTTGATTTTCCTGGTGCCTGACACCTTTGTCTCCTCCCTATCTACCTCCAGGGCTCCGCAGTGAACAGGGCAGAGCTGGTGATAGGCTGAGAGTGTCATCTGATGCTGTCAGTCTGTCACTATGTTAGAGTAATAATACATACTATGTATTAGTACGCAACGGGGCCAGGGTTAAACGTTGAAAGATGGCTCCCAGACACTCCTGCCCTGTAACAACGTACGCTTTCATGATTTCACCTGATTCTATCTATAATTTTGAGCTAGCTATTTTGTATTTAGCTATTTTGTATAAATGTGGATAATGTTAATAATAAAATATTTAGCCAATCCATAACCTGCTTGATGATTCTTAACTGTCGAATGTGAAATATGGTATAGAAGTCTTTGCTTTTACAAACTTAATGAAGATATTGACTAACAAATGCAGAGGCAGCATTCCACCTCACTTCTGTGGTAAATAAATACGGTTTAAGGTTAAAAGATAGACAGAATAAAACAAAGGTGCTTCAATCACCTAAAGTGAGTCACTCAAACACTAAAAAGTGAATAATAAACAATACAAAATTTTGTGAGAGCACACTATACACAATATAAACTTTACCCTTAGCAATCTGAGAATTGGTAACTTTTAAATGCTCAAAGGGATCGTTTTTGTTGAAACAAAAAACAAGTTCTAGAAGCCGTGGCTGGGCTGGATGCAGCAGTGCCTCGTCAGTTTCTAGTGAGGTGACTGTTTACTAGAGTGAGGTAAAACAAATGCTTGCATGGGCCACACTAGGCCAAGACCAGCTTGTTTGGAGTTTAGGCACCAAGACATTAGCAGCATTTCCTTCAAGTGTTGCAAGGTGGGGCCTCCATGGATCGGATTAAGGCATGTCCCACAGATGAGATCTGGGGATTTTGCAGGCCAAGGCAACACCTTGAACCTGTTGTCCTGTTTCTCAAACAATTTTTGCAGTGTGCAGGGGAACACCATTGCCTTGAAGGGGTGTTTGTGGTCTGTCACAATATCTAGGTAGGTGGTACTGTCAAAGTAATATCCACCTGAATTGCAGGATCCAAGGTTACCCAGCTGTATGTTGCACAGACGCGCACACACACCCTGCTATCCACCTTCTCTAAAACGTAATTCATCAGACCCGGAAACCTTCCATTTATCCATGGTCCAGTTCTGACGCTCATGTCCCCAGTGAAGACGCTTTTGGCAGTGCGCAGGGGTCATCATGTGCACTCTGGCCTGCCTGTGGCTAAGCAGCACACAACGATGGTTGGAAACTTTGTGTTCTGACACCTTTCTCTCATGTCCAGCATTACTTTTTTCAGCCATTTGAGTTATAGTAGCTCTTCTATGTGATCAGACCAGATGGGCTAGCCTTGGGTTTCTATGTGCATCAGTGAGACACTGTTGCCCTTGACCCTGATGCTGGTTCACCGGTTGTCCTTTTTTGAACCACTGTGGGTAGATACTAACCACTGCACACCGGGAACACCCCACAAGACTTGCCGTTTTGGACCCAGTCGTCTAGCCATCACTATTTGGCCCTTGTTAAAGTCACTCAGATCTTTTCGCTTGTCCTTTTTGCCTGCTTCCAACACTTTAAATTCAAGAACTTGCTATTCACTTGCTGGCTAATATATCCACCCCATGACAGGTGCCATTGTAACAATATATAATCAATGTTATTCACGTCACCGGTCAATGGTTTTAATGTAGTGGCTGATTAGTGTCTTCTTTCCATTTTATGTTAAAAAAGAATTGTCAAGACTTGATGGGCTTTTGTCAAGCAGAGGGTAATGTACTCCCTACTTTGTTTTATATCGTAAGCTACAAATTCAGTGGAATTTGAACAGTCACGGAGTATATTTCATAATTTTTAAAAAAAAATTTTTTTTTTTGTAGGCAGTATATAATACCCTGTCTAGTGTTCACTGTCTAAGCTCCCCCTTTATTTTTGTGCAGGTGTGTGTAAAATGTATGAAGAGCATTTGAAGAGAATGAATCCCAACAGCCCATCAATCACATACGACATCAGTCAGCTGTTTGATTTCATTGACGACTTGGCAGATCTCAGCTGTCTTGTGTAAGTTTCTAAGTAAATTGGATCATAAAATGTTCATTTAAAGGATTACTCCAAACATCAGAAACACTACAGCCCGTTTAGCGACGGTTTGCCCACTTACCTGTGATGCGTTTCTGGCTTCTGCAGGAGCTGTAAACCGCGGCTGTTGTTTATTGGTTTAGCATGCCTGCTGACCACTTTCAGCCCAAAAGTTGCACAGCACTGATATTAGCGTTCCTGGCTGGCTGAATACACCCCTCTGATGCTGCCGGAGGTGGAGTTACACCTCCAGCAGGTAATGGGGTTAATCTCTGTATGTACTGCGTTTTTGGGGGTTTTTTTAAGGCGAAATGCTGCACATACAGACTCCAGACACTCTAACCACTTTAAATTACTGAAGGGATCTTGGTGTTTGGAATAATCTTTTATAAATAAAACAGCTAGGCTCCATACACTAGATCTTTCCAACGGCTTTTATATTTTCTTACCTGTAGAGTCATCCTTAGTACATCAGATTAAAGAGCTATCATCCCAGGATTGTTAATATTTAGCTTGCTTATCCTTTATAAGGACACGGCGTCATTTTCCACTGGTGGGCTGAGAATGTCAGTCACCAATTCATCTCCGTGATTCCCTTCTCTTGTCAATATGGTAACAGAGAAGGGACAAGAGCACAGACATCGGAGTCCATCTAAAGGTCCGATGATGCCTTCGAGGGAAGAAAGTCCCTTTTTAAATTTTTGTAGGTTTAAAAAAAAAAAAAAAAAAAAAATGTTGTTATGCATGATCAACCCAATGTAGGATGCTGAAACTGTACACTTTGTGAGATTAAATGCGTAGGAAAGACAATAGCTGATCAAAATATTCAGTAGATAGTGGGGCTGTCATGTAAGAAAGATAGTCATAGCTATCGAGCAAATTAAATTCCCCTTGTATAAATAAAAAGTGTGTCCGCATCAATCAATAAGGTAGTAGAATACATTCCCTAAACAAATTTGTGAAGTACTACAACGGATCTTTGGTGACATGTATACCAGAATCAGATTCATGTTCAAATAGGTTGTGTAGTCTGTGTAGTTGTGTAGTAATGTATTTTAACATTGTTCTAGCATTTACGTTCTTGTCTACATAAAGCAGTTCATACTTTTCTTCCTAGAAATCAGATCTCATTTCGTATTGCTTTAATTTGCCAACAGTAAGCAATATAGCTGACAGCTGCTGTCTGATTATATCCCTGGCTAGTCCTCTTCTAACAGCTAGTGACTAATAGATTATGTCATATACTGCAGTAAATGCAAGGCCATCAGGAGGACAACTGCAGATATGACTCTTACAGGCTCGTCAATGTTTTACAGATAAAAAGAACAAAGAAAAAAAAAGCATGCCATATAGTGTTAGAAGATGCAAATTGAAACAACTTATTTTACTACCAAAGCCTTTGAGATTTGAAAGTTTGTTTTTTTTGTTAGTTTATTTATTCTACCCAGAGAAGTGCTATTCTGTATAGTCAAATACCTTTTTTTTTTTTTTTTTTTTTTTTTAAATAAATTAAGGGTTAAAGAGCAGGCCGCTCTCCAGCTGTGATGGAATGTGAAGTCCCATGATGCAGAATAAGTGGCCAGATACAGTCACATCCTTTTAGGATGAGCATAGAATTGTTTCCAAACCCATTCTAGATCTACGTGTTGATCATAGCTGGCCTACACAACATTCCATTTGTAGAATCTACCCATGCAGACCTGATGCATTTCTCCTGGTTAAAGGTTTACCCTGCTTTGTCTACAGGTATCGTGCAGACACTCAGACTTATCAGCCCTACAACAAAGACTGGATCAAGGAGAAGATTTATGTGCTACTGCGTCGGCAGGCCCAGCAAGCTGGCAAATAGTGGGCGTCCTAGCTCACGTGTACATCGCACAGTAGTGGGAGTTTTGTTTTGTAATATAGTGGTTTGTGTTTTATTTCAGCTAAAGGAGACAGAGTTTTGCCCTATGTGGGGAAATGCTATATGTTAACTTTTTTTATATATATATTTACGTATTCAGAGTGGTTTCAAAGACCATCCGCAGTAAGCATTGCTTGCTGAATCCTCGGTAAACTCATGACCCGATGCCTTGTCACTACAGAGTACAGATCTACCAGTTCAGGATAGCCTGTCTGCACAGAACATTTCAGAGACCCACGCATTTGGCAGATAAAACATGTTCAAACGTTATTTTAGTGGAACAAATAAAAAAACCGAATAGTTTAAATATTATGTCTTTGGTTTTTTTTTGTTTTCTTCTCATAAACTGGAAACAGTGGGTACAAATGGCTTAATGGTTGGGTGTGAAGAGGATTTAATGCATTTCGTTATCTTAATCTCTACATAAAGCTTTTGTGCTTTATCTTTTGTTAATGTAATTTTTATTCACTTTAGACTATATTACAAGACACCTCTAGCTATAATCTCAAGTAATGTGCAGCTCATAGCAGTACAATTGAAGCAGGGTTTAAAATATCCATAAGCCATTGGCAAGTGAATAATAATCTCTGGCAAGTAGAAATTCACCTCTGCTTAGTGTGCTATGGGCCCTCCCGGTATGCAGTGGAAGATGTTTGACTGGTTTTAAGAATCACTGTTTGTTTGTGTTTGTGCACGTACGCACACTGTTTACCTGGGGAAGAGATGGAAGCAGGATGCACTATGGGAAGAGGGCAGGCTGGCAGAGGTGGTGTTATCCTCTGGGCAATGTTCTGCTGGGAAGCCTTGAGTCCTGGCATTCGTGTGGATGTTACTTTAACTTGTTACAGCCCTTGTACACCCCTTCATGGCAATGGTGTTTACTGATGGCAGCGGCCTCTTTCAGCAACATAATGCACACTGTCATACTACATAAATTGTTTAGGAATGGTTTGAGGAACATGACAAGTTCAAAGTGTCGCTTTATTATCCAAATTTCCCAGATCTCAATCCGATTTGAGCATCTGTAGGATGTACTGAAACAAATCTGATCAATGGAGGCACCACCCTGCTACTTGTAGGACTTAAAGAATCTGATGCCAATGTCTTGTTGCCAGATACCACATGACACGTTCATAAGTCTTATGGAATCCATGCCTTCATGCATCAGAGCTGTTTTGCCAGCACAAGAGAAACCTACACAATATCAGGAAGGTGTGGTTTTATTGTTGTGGCTGATCAGTGTATAATCCTATCATTCTCAGTCCTCGGCTATGGTGTATTAGATCTGGCCGGAGTCCTCTGCATACAGTTTCTTCAAACTGTAGATTGGACCAGGACCTGTGCTAAACTATTCTGCACGCTAGTCAAGATCAGTTACTTGCACCCCCACAAGAAAATAAACAATTTGACAACTTTTTTTTTCTTGCCCAGCCCACAGACAGTAAGGTAAAGGTCTGGAATAACATAGATACACATAATTTATCATCAGACCAAGCTCAGAAACCAGTAAATCCAATACACAGTATAAAAACACACTCGGTTAACAAGAACCATGACAGAGCAAGGAAAATAGGACAACCAAGAAATTTATATACCATATACTAGATTGTGATTGGTTACAGAAGGCCATGATGTCACATGTATGTATACATCATCAAAAAGTGACCAATTGAAGAGTTCCATGTATTATATGATGTCAGAATGAGGCACCAGGAAGCTAGGGATGGGTGAGTGTTCATCAGAACACAGAAGAAATATAATTTCTGTGATTGCATGGTGCCTCAAGGACATGCATCATGACACCCAGCCCCTCTGTGTGTCCCACTCCCTCTTTGTGTTTTGTGTGTCATTGTCCCTTTGTGTTTGTTGCTCTCAGTGAGCACGTTCTCTCAGACCGGGTAGAGGAATACAGAAGATCCTCTACCTCAAGTCCACTTGGCCACACTACATGCAGTGACCAGCAGGAGAGGGAGCTCTGTTCAGTGTGCTCACCTCCTGCAGGTCACATAGTCCCAAAGAAAGTGCCCCCGGGATGGTATGCCCTTCTATACGGTGTATTAGACCTTGCCAGAGTCTTGTCCTCTCCAGCTCCTTTGGACCCTTCCTGTGCTCTTCTTATATCCTGCATTTTGTGATTCTCTAACCACTGATTACCTGACTCCTGGTTTGATAAATTTAGCCTACTCCCCTGACATTCTGACTCTATCCTATCCGCTTCAACACATCACTCCTCCTGATCTTGGTTCCATATCATTAATAATTTATTTGTGATTTATCCTGTATATAATAGTCATTATGCTAACACACTTCCTTGTGAGTGCACATGTTAATATCATCAGTTCTATATTTCAGTTTCTGGTATAGATATGTGAATACCCTGGGACACTGTTAAATTGAGAAACACTGAGCAGAATGTATGAGTGGGTGGATACTGCTATATATTACTAGCCCTCGAAACCGGGCTAAATCCTCTTATTTAGTAACACAATGGATCTATGCTGTTAAACATATACAAAAACTGCGATATTCAATTCCAATTAGGACGAGAAAAATTCAACATGCCCCTATGCTAAAATAAAACTGGGTAATAATTCCCTCACCCCCAAATATTAGACATATGCGCAAATCCTTTTCACCTGCCTCAATCTAATCAAATTCCTGTTAATCTACACCCGCACTAATTGGTCTGTCCAGGATTTACGTGATGGGTCGATTCATTCAGGCGTAGCCTTACAGGACTTTTTTCATTCATTGCAGGTGAAAAGGATTTGTGCACAAGTCTACCAAACATTTTGTATTTAATTTGAATTTTAGGTTTCTAAATCCCAAATAAATAAACAAACATGGCCAGCTGGAAACATGAGGAATGAAAAAAAAAAAAGCCAAAACTGGGGATAAGCTGGGCTGTGTCAGGGTTAAAAAATATATATATATAATCTCATACAATATAACTGGGAACCAATGTTACTCCCTAATAACCAGGGGTGTTGGGTTTATCTCCAGAAACCCCCGGTCTTTTACCAAGTGGAAGGGAAGACAATAACTCCTCTTGTTGGAATGTTGATGTATTTTCGCTTGAAACGGTTAACGTGAGTTGGCAATGAGAGAGGATTTCTCTGTGTAGGGACGGCGGCTTTTCCATTAGTTTCCATGGAATTATTGCCCAAAGCAACTGTCAACAGAAAAAGTAAAGCAAATTTGTTTTATGCGACAGCTGCAGCTATTCGAGTGACCTTGTGAAAATTGCCTCCGATTCTCATGTTAACAGAACTACAACCTGCAGATAGTGATGAGTCCTATACAGAGGGCATGAAGAGAGATACTGGACAATATATTGAAAGATTTATACAAATAACCCCCCCATCAACTTCACTATAATCACCGCAGAGAAGGTTTTGTTATATTTAAAGGGGACTCCTAGGCAATACTCCTTTTTTTCAGCATCGTAGGCACCATAGCTACTTAATCTGATTGAAGTGGTTATGGTGGCTGGCGTTCCCTGGCACTCTCACTCTTTAGTATTAAGCTGTTTTGAACAAGGGTCCACAGGTGCCCACAGCTCATCTTCTTATTGGTGCTTAGGCTGATGCGTCCTCGTGATCCCGAGCAGATAGAGGTGGCAGTGGTCAGCTGCCTGCTATCAGCCAATCACGACTGCCCATTGTCGGTATGAGTTGGTATCGTTATGACCAAGTGTAAACATCTTAACTATGAGCAGACTTCAGGCACCATAAACGCTTCAATGAGACAAAGCGTTAATGGTACCTGTAGTGTTGCTTACAAACCAACATTAACCGTAAATGATCAGTAGTAGTAATATGGCAGTCTTTTAAGATTGGATAAATTATTGTGGATCTATTTTTTTCATTTGGGGTTTCTTTTTTTGGGGGGAGGAGGGTTTAGTTTACCCTTTCTCTTTTTGGTTCCTTAATGTTCATGTTATATCCCAAAAATATATGCATCTAAATGTATCCGTATGTGTAGCTATATGTAATTGGCTATGACAGATCATTGATTAAAGGGCAATAAAGAGGTCTTAGTAAAAAGTGTCATGAACACATCTAGGTATATAACAATATTTGACAACAATGGTTGTATGGAATGTTTCAGATTTTGTTATCCCAATGCTAGTTATGGAATCTTTGGGAATACAGCCTGTATCATAGAACACTACTGATGTTCTAATCCTTGTGTCTTCCTTTTACATGTGAAATATTTAGCCTATACTTCTTCCAGGTGTGTGTCCTGCTCCGATTTAACATGCGACGGTTAACTCCAAAGGTCCCAATGTAGGGAGGTGCTAAAAGGCTATGTTTAATATATTTCATGGCTTCTGATTGTAAGGTCTCACGAATTTGTAGCTTGTACTACCGATAATAAGGATACTTCACAGTAAGTACTTTCTACTGTAAGTTCGTTTGAATAGGGTCCTCATCTACCTGTTCCTGTAACATTTTGTCAGAGAAACATAGAATGTGACGGCAGATAAGAACCATTCGGCCCATCTAGTCTGCCCAATTTTCTAAATACTTTCATTAGTCCCTGGCCTTATGCCTATCTCACGCATGCTTAAACTCCCTCACTGTATAAACCTCTACCACTTCAGCTGGAACGCTATTCCATGCATCCACTACCCTCTCAGTAAAGTAATACTTCCTGATATTATTTTTAAACCTTTGTCCCTCTAATTTAAGACTATGTCCTCTTGTTGTGGTAGTTTTTTCTTCTTTTAAATATAGTCTCCTCCTTTACTGTGTTGATTCCCTTTCTGTATTTAAATGTTTCTATCATATCCCCCCTGTCTTGTATTTCCTCCAAGCTATACATGTTAAGATCCTTTAACCTTTCCTGGTAAGTTTTATCCTGCAATCCATGAACCAGTTTAGTAGCCCTTCCCTGAACTCTCTCTAAAGTATCAATATCCTTCTGAAGATATGGTCTCCAGTACTGTGTACAATACTCCAAGTGAGGTCTCCTCAGTGTTCTGTACAATGGCATGAGCACTTCCCTCTTTCTACTGCTAATACCTCTCCCTATACAACCAAGCATTCTGCTAGCATTTTGTGCTTGTCTCATTTGTTATTACAATTCCCCCTTTTATAATGTTGTAAAGTGCTGCGGAATAAGTTGGCGCTGTATAAATGCCAAAAATATTCGTAATATTAATAGTTTTCTTATGGTATGGCCACTTGGATAGCATTATTGCGCTATATGGGCATGAGGATTGCAAATGTTACTGTGTGTTCCAGTGCTCTGTTCAGTATTATCATGTATCGTTGGATGTGGAGTAATAATTCAGTACATCACATATTATTGTATATGGCACACTGTGTTAATCTGCCTGTGCGGTGATTAGAACATGTATTCTTTGTTGTGTCTGGAACTTTGCTCAATGTTGCCACCTTGTGGTTAACATTGCCTTGCGCTGGCTACATCACCACCTAGAGATATTGTGTAACCTGGGTTCCAGTGGTGTAAGTGCAATGTCCATGCAATATCTAAATTAATCACCATTGTCTATTCAATGCATCCAGAGGTCTGTTATGTTCCTGTACCTGTATCATCCTGTCCTTTTAAAATTAGACTGTGTTCTGTTTAATCATGGATCCCCTGTTTCCCTTTTGTTGTATTATCACCAGTATATCCCTAAGCATCTTTTTCATGTGTTGCTTCACTGCTAAAGATTGTACCATTCAGTTATCTCTCGAAATATTCCCATACAGAGACCTCCTTGATCATTATCCCTTCAAACAATAAATGGACATTCATGTCTTCTTCCCAGCTGTTCATACCAAATATGGTTCATGGTGGTAGAAATGTATCTTCTAGTAGAGAAAGCTTTGGATAAGTCTACCCAGCTCTAGATGGTCTATGCAGACCATCACACATTTCAGATAACTATAGATTGGTAGAAGCTAGAGAAAAAAAATCTCCACCGAGGCAAGGTCAGACAAAACTGGAGTGTACAATGCAGTAAATGATTTGTGTAATCTTGAAAGTGCATTGAACCATTTATAACTATGAGGACTTAGACACACATGGTCCACCATAAGCTCAAAATCTGATGGCCTTTAAGCAGAGCTCTCTCACCAGTTTCAGGGTGTTGTATTGTTAAAAAGAAGGTTGGGTGGGGTGCTCAGCCTAATAGGAATCTGGTCTGGAATCCAAATCTACACAGAAAAAAAATAATAATTCTGTGGTGTGTCCCCAAATCCCATTTTTTTTTTTCCCTGTGTAGATTTGGAATGCAGATCATAAGCCTCTTGGGCTGAGCGCTCCACCCATTACACAAATTTGGAGGTGACCACAGGAAAGCTTACATTGAGGAGTCCTTTAACCCCTTAAGGACCAAACTTCTGGAATAAAAGGGAATTATGACGTGTCAGACATGTCATGTGTCCTTAAGGGGTTAAAGCAGTTTATACGGCATGGAAGTATTGCAAGTTAGCGTGTAAATTACCCAATGTTAAAATTGGTGTAGGGCCCACCGATATTGGGGTACTGTGACGTAGTGGTGGGCCTAACCCAATGTGTCCATATGGTGGAACTGAATCCCCATATTTGTTTGCTAGGATAGGGGATTTAAGTAGCCTTGTTGAATGTAAAGCTGTATTTTTGTTTGTGTGTGCGCTGTTCCTTAATCTATATTTTGTATTTGTGTTGGTCTTTACGGCAGCACCACTGCTTGGTAATGCATGTTCTTGGTGTGCCCCCAATTCCCATTTTTTTCTGTGTAGATTTGGAATCCAGACCAGATTCCTATTAGGCTGAGCACCCCACCCATCCAATATGGGTGCACCTTTGGAGGTGACCACAATAAAGCATAAATTGAGTAGTCACTTGAAGCAGTTTATATTGCAAGTAAGTATAAAGATCAAGTAAGGATCTCGTGTAGGGAGCTGAAAACTGTAAGAGGGAAAGACGCTGAGTGTTGTGTGTGTTTAGTGTTTCGGTTTGCTTATGTTTGTGTATTTCGTGTCTTGGTGTGTGTCTTTTAATTTTAAAGGTGACCAGGTCGATGGATGGGACTTCAGGTTCCAGCCAGGATTGAGCTATGGCTCTTCTAGCAGCCAGTGCGATTTTGTGGATTAATTTTTGTTCTGGTCTAGTCCAATCGTCTAGTGGCCGAGGCAGTAGTAGTAGTAGTCAGGGGTCTCTGGAACAGATTCGTCATGAGGTCTGTGACCTTATCCCACAGCGTTTGTATTCGGGGGCAGTCCCACCACGTGTTTGTATGTGCCTTTCTGTCCGCACAGTCTCCAGCATTAGTCTGTCGTTGTTTTATGTATGTGATAGAGCTGGACCGGGATGGTATACCACCTGAGCATCGTTTTATACGATTGTTCTTGCATCGTGACACACAGCGAGGTCTGTCCGTTAGCCTCCCATATGTCTTGCCAATCTGTCCCTTCCAGTGTCTCCCTTAGGTCTGTTTCCCACTGGTCGGTGTATCGTAAGCCCCCCCCATTCTGTAGTGTTGGTGCATAGGTGCGAGTATAGCCTAGTGATGAGGCCCCTTTGGTATGTTTCTGCGTCACATATCTTTTCAAAGAATGTTAGCTGTGTACGGGCTGCTTTTTTTACGTTTGGGGTTTGGGCATAGTTCCTAACTTGCAGGTACCGAAAGTAGTCAGAGGTTTTTAGGTTTGTTTTATGTTTGAGTTTGTCATATGTGATGATGTTGTGGCAGACCACTTTAAGAGCACCATTTGTAACACTCTGAGCCATTGAAAAGCACCAAGGGCTGTGAGTGAGTTTTTGTGGTGGCTTTCATCTAATATTGATGCAGACCACCAAGCTCCCTCACTGGGGCTCGGGTCAGAGTAGGGAAATCTAATCTCACTGCCCGCTCACTGAAGGCCCCCTTACAACTTGCAAATGGTAAAAAAATAAAAAAATGTTATGTTGTATGCAAGACCATTAATAAACATTAAAAAGTAGATTATCCAGGGCAGAAGCTTGACTTGTTGCGCTTACCATTGTTGACCAAATTTTAATTTACAGCTCACTGCAGTGGTTATGGTGCCAGAAGTGCTGTGGCACTATCGCAGCATTAGTTGTTGAACTGTTTTAGTGTGGTTTACAGCTGCGTCCAGTCTTCTGCGAGACGCAGATCCAGATGTCAGTTTCAGTAGACCAGAAGCAGAAAGAGTACAGCGGGACCAAGATAAGTGTCATGTTAAAACAACTTTTAAGATTATGGTGGGATGACACCAAAACACTTCTGGCACCATAACCACTACACCTGGCTATTTTGCTTATGGTGGTTTGAATGTTTGTTTGTTTTTTAACAACTCCTCCCTGCACTGCATCAATTTGTAATTGAAATACAAGCTTTTTCTTCTAATCTGATAACTTAATTTCTACAGTAACTTACTGCATGAAGCTAATCAAATGTTTTAGTAGATGACATGCATTGCAAAACACTAATTTATTATTCTAATCACTTGATCTTTCATTCATTAAACCATTAGTACAATTACTAATGACTGTTATCCACAGTGCAATAATGTAAAACCCTTTATAGAATGTCTTCACCACACTTATAAAGTTCACATCCCTGTAATTGTCTGGATGATGTTTTGACCCCTTTTTGAAACATGACTACCACGTCTGATATACACCATTACATTGTGACAATTCCTGAAAACATTAATCCTGGAATATATAAAAAAAAAAAATTCTAAAACTCTACTAAGCACCCTAATTACCTGTAGGAATATACTTTCTGAGACTTGGGTTTTTTGTACTGTGACTTTAGTATTTTCTGTGACAGCCAGTGATGTGTTTGCTGGAAAGGGGACTTTATAGTCTACATTGAATACTGAGAGAGATGCAACAATTGCCAAAAGCAGAGTTAAAGCAAGAGTCAGCAACCTATGGCACTCAAGGCTGCCAGAGCCAGACTCCGACCTATCAGGTCCCTAGTGCAAACTGAATGGCGATTGCACGTGTTGAGGGGCAATCCTTAATTTACGCATTGCAGTACTTAGAGGAAGATATCACTTCCTCCCCCCCAACTTGTGAATGTGAATCCGCACTGGAGTCGAGCAGCCCTCAGCCCCTGTCCTTGACCTGTACCTGGCCAGCCTGGTGCCCTCTGGACCCCATGAAGGCCAACCACCCTTCTAAATATACACAGACCTGCAAAATAATGTTCCCCTTCATGCAAATAATACAAACTGCGCACACACAAACAGTACCTACAAACGTAACACCACTGACAATCCACATACATGCACACAATTCCACAAGCAGCCTCTCACATTCAATACCCCAAGTAGCCCCCCCCCCACACACAGTGACATATCCACACACAATTCCACAAGCAGCCCCCATACACAATGCTACAAATTACTCATGAACATATACAATATAACAGCCCATATACGCACAAATACAACGCTACAAAGCAACTGCAGGACCCATAAATAACACAAGCAGAACACAGCACCATACACACCTAATTTAAAAAAATACAAAAGATCAGCATGCCCAGGGCCGGATTAACATAGGGGCTGATGGAGCTGCAGCTCCAGGCCCAGGCCCATGGAATAGACCCATTTAAAAAAAAATGTAAAAAAATTTTTTTTTTTTTTACACAGCCGGTATTTGAGGCTGCCTGGCCGTGCTGGTATTGCAGTAATACCGGCAATACAAATACAGTTAATTTTCTCCGAAAAAATGGAGATTACTCTGCAATACCAGCACCGGCCAGTAGGGGTCACTGTGTGTGGAGAGAGGCAGGGATAGGAAGTTACAGCATATCCCTGCCTCTCTGTACTACTCCCTGGTCCGTGGTCCAGACAGCAGCTCTACAGCTCAGGTAAGTGAGGAATGGGGGGAAAGGCAGCAGGGACATATGGGGACACTGAGACACATGAGGACACTGAGACACTAGGGGACACATACACTAGGGGACACTAGGACACAGACACTGGGAGACCTGGGAACACTGAGGCACTTGGGGACACTGGAAAACATGGGGACACTGAGACCCTAGGGGACACAGAGACACTAGGGGACACTGAGACACTAGGACACAGACACTGGGAGACCTGGGGACACTGAGACACTTGAGGGCACTGGAAAACATGGGGACACTGGGACACATGGGGATGCTGTGAGGCATAGTGACATTGGGAGACATTGGGACACCGAGACACTATGTTCCCATGTCCCCCAGCCAGTGTCCCTATTGTCTCAGTGTCTGTGTCCCATGTATCTCAGTGTGCCTAGTGTCCCTATATGTCCCAGTGTCCCCAAGTGTCTGTCTCCCAGCCAGTGTCCCCTAGTCTCCCATTGTCCCCTAGTGTCCCTAGTGTCTGTGTCCCCAAATGTTTCAGTGTCCCCATGTCTCCCACTGTCTGTGTTCCTAGTGTCTCAGTGTGCCTGGTGTCCCCATGTCTCTCAGTGTCCCTATATGTCCCAGTGTCCCCATGTCTATGTCCACAACTGTCCCCATGTCTCCCAGTGTCCCTATATGTCCCAGTGTCCCCATGTCTATGTCCACAACTGTCCCCATGTCTCCCAGTGTCCACAAGTGTCTGTCTCCCAGCCAGTGTCCCCTAGTCTCCCAGTGTCTGTGTTCCCATGTCTTAGTGTCCCCAAATGTTTCAGTGTCCCCATGTCTCCCAGTGTCTGTGTCCCTAGTGTCTGAGTGTCTCCGTTTCTCTAAATATCTGTGTCCCCATGTCTCCCAGGCTCCCCGGGTCTCTCACTGTCCCCATGTCTCTGTGTCCCCAGTATCCTAGTGACATGGGGACACACAGACATTGGGACACTGGGAAAAATGGGGACACAGACACTGGGAGACTAGGGGACTGGGCAACATGGGGACACTGACACTGTGAGACACTGAAACACTGGGTGACTTGCGAGACTGAGACAGGGAGACACTGGGAGCAATCCATCTATACAGCAGAATCAGACTGAGTAGTTTGTTGGTGATTTTACTGGATTTTCTCTGATGTCACTCCTTGTGATTTACATCATGTGATGTCACGCATAACTAATTGATTATACAAATGATTAAGGCTGGTATTTTTTTCCAAGAAAGGTGGCAACCTTAACTACTCTTCACATACTCTTGCTTAAAGGAGCACTATAGGGACAGAAATATTACTTGTATTCAAGTCTGCAGCTGCTGGCTCAGAAGTGGTGGTCTGAGCAAATTACAATACTTCCCCATAGGATTGGCTGAGACTGTCAACTAGGCAGATCAGGGGCAGAGCCAGCACAAGTCCAACATAGCCCTGGCCAATCAGCATCTCCTCATAAATTGAATCAATGCATCTCTATGAGGAAAGTTCAGTGTCTGCATGCAGAGGGTGGAGACACTGAATGGCAGTGCTGCACACTAGGCAGTACTGACCCAGGAAGCACCTCTAGCAGCCATCTAAGGAGCGGCCAGTTGAGTTATTTTCTCTGAAAAGACAGTGTTTACTGCAAAAATCCTGAATGGAATGATTCTACTTACCCGAACAAATACAATAAGCTGTAGTTGTTCTGGTGACTATAGTGTCCCTTTAAGTTTGGAAGCTTAAGAGGGATGTATGGGAACAAAACTTGTGTGGACTGGCTGACATTAAAATTAGTTTAGGTAATGCAGACGTTGGTCTCTCTAACACTATGGCATGTCCCCTTTCTTCTACACTCACTACATACACCTTGTCTCTGTCTCAGACTATGTACCCGGAACTTCTGCCTGCTAGTAAGAAGGTAAGGAGACAAGTGGACCAGCGAGTGCTAGGGGACAGTCCTTAGAAAGCATGGAGTGAGCGCATCATTAGACACATTTATGTCAAGCTCAAGGTGCTGCCTGCATAGTATGCCCTTAGTTGGACAGCCTGCAGGATTGGCAGGCAGCCTGACATGAATTCATGCCAGACTGACCTTCCAATTCTTTGGACAAACATGCCCCCTTTTTGGGCATGTTCACCACATTTGGCAGGTCTTGTCACGTGATTTGCGCCAGTGGCACACCCTTTTACCCCGCCCATTGACTTCCTGCTTCACTGGACACTGCTGTTAGGGGTTATGGATTTACTTGAAAGATGAAAGCATAAATTAGAGAGAAATTAGCATAGAGTATGTGTTTGTTTCCCTCCAGCACCATCTCCATCAGATACATGACGCTTGGGAGGTATGACTGTTTTAGTGTTTTTGGTTGATAAGATTACGTAATTAGGCCCATCATAATTGTCAGTACCAGGCCCACTGTGCTCTTAATCCGGCCCTGAGCATGCCAAGGGCACTTCAACATCTGGCTTGGGCACAGTATTACTAAAGGTCATATTATTACTATTCATAGATGGCTACCTGGGTCAGGTAGAATTATTTCTTTGTACGCTTGATGATGCAGATATAGTTTGTCATTGGAATTTTTGACATATGCGCTTTTAGGCATTTCTGACACTCAATGATAGTCATGAAAACACAGTACTTCCCTCACATACAGGAACCAAGAAATGCAAATATTCAGAGACAAATACGGGGCTTAGTATTGTTTCCCTCATTAAATTCATTCTACAATAGATCGTGCTCTAGCAATCTATACATTTTAAATAAAATACATTGTCCATTTCAGCTATGCTTTGTAAATAACCATGTATAGATATGAATGTAACTCATTATGTGAAGACAGATTTACAGTAACAAAGCAAGGGTTAGATGGCTTTTGTAAGTCAATTACTTACCTCCATCACCACAACTTCCATGAATGACCTTGATCATGTTCAGACACCAATTATTATTATATTTTGAGCATCACATGAAAAAATAAAATAAAAAACAAGTACTACTCTGGAATGTACTCAAATGAACTTGACTAGGACTGCACATGTAGTTTATAAAATCTGAATAAATTATTACACATGGTTTTCAAGCAAAGTGCATTCTGCAGTTATATAAAAGACAGACTATCTTCTTTATCCAACATAAAGTGTGTAGCATAGAGAAGCCAAGAAGTCAAGTAATATACAGTAATGAGTGTGTGTGAATTGAAACTTTTACACTAAAAGCAACATCGAGGAAGCCTGTAAATCAACGAGCTACATGTCACATAATCTGCAACATGCTGAACTAAATGTCGGGCAAAAAAGATCATTTCAAGGACAGCTTGAATTACATGTTATGTGAGCCTGAATTCACACATCAGCTGCATGTTAGCAAAGACCAAAACACCCACATGTACATGTATATGCCACCTATGACTTGTAGAGTTAATTATATGGGCCTTTGCACTTTCAACTTTACATCTTGTAGCATGAAAGTTGATCGTTTCCGAGGAAAGGTAACACGAGGCCTATAACATCCAGTATTAATTCCCAACAAATTGGCAACACAGCATTGTTCAACAGAAAGGAAAAAGATCACATAACATGGCGAGCCTCTGTGTCCTAGTGAACAATTTCTGAACATTTGTCACATCTTCCAGAATCTTGGTTTTTTTTCTACCTCCATCACAGGAGATAAAGACCAGGTAGGAAGGAACGAGTTAGATAATCAAAGAAAATTCCCAAAGCTTCTACTACTCCAATATGAGCAGTCTTTAGACAAATTGTCTTCCGCGTGGGATTGGCAGTGTCTATGGGACAAGTTTCAGGCTGTGGACCTGTATTCGCAGAGTGGAATGAAACAAGGAGCTTGATGAATTGTCCCAAGTTCTCAGTCCTATACATCAAGTCCATGCAGGTGAAATTCTGCTCAAGGTTTTCATGTCACTTGAAGCAGCTCCCACTGCTGGCTTGACAGATCAGACTGGCAAGGATTGATAAGTACTCTGGGTGCGTTTGTGTCAAGGCAAAGCCCACTGCTCACATGCTGTAAAAAGGGTCCTTTTAATTTCCATTTCTGGAAGAGAAGAGAGCTTTGAATTATAAACAACACATACTAAAACAGAATTTGACAACACATAACATTATCCGTTTACCTCTAGTATGGCTATTTATCCGTTGGCTGTAGAACCAATAATTTTATTTGGTGTTTTGTGCCAGGGATAGTTCATTAGTATTTAAACTGTCATACTACATTAAAACACACTATTATTGAATTACCGTAAATGATTTGCCACACATACATCACTAGTAAAGTATTGTGTGGATTTAAAAATACTCTGCAAAGGGATGGGTGGATATATTGAGCAATATTCTATCATTTTTTTACAGTTACTTTGTGTTCACATTATATACGATAGACAAAAAAAAAAACATCTGTGCATTATGCTAAACATTAAACAAACCATCTTTAGATTTTATTATAGGAAGACTAAAATAAATTTGCATATTCGTATTACATTAGTATTATTTATCATCATTATTATTAATTGACCTAAAAAAAATGCCACACTTCCTCTTTAATGGCATAATATTGCAGTTCTTTGCAATAAGAATGGTGGGAGAAATACTATCTTTTTATCTCAACTCATGTCAACCTATTTTTAAATACACTTTCGCTGTAATAGGATTCCTGACAGGCTGTGCTCTGGACAATTCTTCTCAAACAGAAACACGATCTGTCTCCGTACTTCTACCTGCCCGCTCAGGGATGATCACCACCACCCCCCCCACCCCCCCCCCCCCCGTAACCTCAGACACAGAGCAAGACAGATGTAGGATTTCAAGCACATCTGAAAATTATATTTTACTAGAAGCATCTGGGAATGATGCATGAGAAAGGAAGGCTGAGCCTTCAGGATTCAAGAGGCACATAGATTTGAGAACATCTGGCTGCGTTTGAACTACAAAACCCAGAATCCTGGTCCATCTGTGGACATCGAGATTTAGAACAATCAACCTACAAATACACGTTCATTCATCACTAGTAACTGGACATAGTTGATTATTCGTACATATGAAAATTATGGGATTAGGGCATTACTGTTTGTGTTCAGTTTATACAGATTACCCGGTTTTGTTTTGTTTTTTACCAATAAAAATGACAGATTGAGAGACACGAATACCTGTCTGCTATCTTTTGGGTTGCAAGACTCTAGCATAACGAGTGCTCCAGTGGAAAACGAGGTGATCGACAGACACTTGTCCTGCTGGCGGATTAAGGCCTCACCGAAAACCCACTCCTAACAGGGAAAAATAAAATCCAAATTAAAATGGAAAGTTACAATGAGAGCGTCACATTCCCCAGGTTATACAGGTGTGCACGAAATTCCGAATGAATTGTATCCCTGCATTGGTTTAATTATATTCTTACTCCTGGTTTTCCAATCTTAGAGAAAGGACGTCTTACTAAAGTAAACAGAATATGTGGATCATACTTTATTACGTTCTAATCTATTTATTATTCACTACCTTTGTCCTAAAAAAAAATATGTTGTATCAAAAGGATCTCAAATTTTACCATGGTAGATATATATTTACTACAAATTAATATTTTTGTTTTCATTGAAGTGACCAGGGCTGCACAATCCTTTTGAACTTACTGAGCTTTGGTAGATACTGCCACATCAAAGGCAAGTCAACATTGAACATCTGAGTTTACCTAAAAAACACACGCCCATCTCTGCTGTCCCAAGGAACACTGCCCTGCTGAACTGGGGATGACATTTAAGGAATTCAGTAGAATAACGAAATTGCTAATTTGTCAAAGCTGCGTACAACATGGATTCAGCCATATTGTCCCAGATTTAACAGCTAACTAATTGAACAGGTTACTTGCCCGACTTAAAAAGACACAGTTCTATTCACTGAGGTTTATTTACTAAACACAGAATTGTGATAAATTGATAATTGATGCACTAATAGCTCCAACTCACCTGTAATCAAAGCCAGACTATTTTAGCCAAATGCTGCAATTTATTTTTCAATTCACTACAAATTCTCTGATTAGTAAATAAACCATTCAATATTTTTTTTCTCGCAGTTTATGTTTCCATCATAGTCTGCTATTTTTGGTGTCAAATTTCGACATTTGCAAAGCAAACCAGGCTGTTAATGGCTTGTTGAATATCACCATCAGTGGAGAGCAGAGTGCAGGAGAGTTTTTCGGTGCTACAGCCAAATAGTTGGCTTTTAGTTTTGTTTTTGTAAATATTCCTTTCTGGCAGGAGGCTAGCTAGACATTCCATCACATGTGTAATTAATGATGCCATCTTCGGGCTGGATGCCATTTAACCCCGAAAAAGATAAAAAAGAGAGCTTGGCACAGCAACTCAATCTTCAGCACTCTTTTGGGCACTGACAGAGTTACATGCACAAATTAAAGAAAACACGTCTGGCCAACTATTCTTATCAAGACTTTTAAAAGGTAAAATCTGAGCCAGACATTTCCCCTGAGATTGTGACCGTTCTATTCACATATTTACAGATCCATGTACCTCAATAAATCACGTATATTATTGCTATAAAGTAGCACTAGACTGTCATTCTTGAGGACCAAAAAGATTATTCTATTCTATATGCAAACTCTCGCATATCTCTGTCCTGTTATGTTACTGTGTTCTGTTTTTTTTTTTGTAATCAACCCACAAAAGGACTTGTTCGTGGGTTTACATTTTTTTCGGCAGAGGAATCATATCAAAAAAGGAATATCTCCAGTAATAAAGTTTATTTCAAATATTGCTATTGAATTCTAAAACATGATAATTCATGCAAATTAATGTACTCTTCCCATGATCCTCTGGCAAATCAAATGATGCCAGTAAGTGAACTTAGCCAGTTTAAGTCTATTTATTGATCGCTAGATTCAGTTATTCAGATATTTAGGATACCTGGGAGTTCAACATTTGGAAAGCAGTGAAAATCAGCAATGGCCAACTCCTTGCAATTTACAATTTGGTGAATGAAGCCCTTGTGTCTGTGTACATGCAGTAATAACCCCTCTCTGGAACAGATTTATCAAATGGTCTTTCAATATAGGAGGGAACGGGATGGAAAATCGTTCTAGACTTCTCAAGTGTTGGGGACAGAAAGCAAAAGATGTATCTCTAGGCTGATTCTTCCCTAAGAGAAAATCAATGAGGCATTTCCAACTAGGGTCATCTGGGAATTACAACTGAAAGTGAAGTGTATGTTTAATTCCTCAATGGCCAATGAAGGTATATTGCATCACAACAATCATTTCTATAAGAATTTGGAAAAGTCCAAAATGTGAATGGCTCGCTGAACTGAGGATGGCAAGATGTGAGGGAACTGCCAAAGTTGGATAATCTAGAACTTCAATGACCTTCAATGCTAGTGTAAAGTCTTTAAAGATCAGATTGGGATGAAGACAGAGTATAATGTTTGGGCCTTAAGGAGTTAATATTTATTGGGTCGCATCGCAATAATCTATAGCAGTGTTGGAAGTTCTGTATTATATAATCCATATATGGTTGAGGACAACAGATGTTTAACAAAACATACAAAATCTGATGTATTTGTGTAGGTGTCTCCATTAAAATTGCAGTTCTCATCCTTTGTTCTGTGTACCCAAAGGGTTATGTCTCAAATAGCCAAGGAGCACGCGATTGCCCCAGTTTGATTTCTGAAGTTAATTGTATTTCATGAGAGATGTTGAAATTAAGAGCACTCACAAGGTTGACACTGGACAAACGTAGCTGAAAAAGCTCTGTGACAAACAGTACTCAGAAAAGGATTAAGAAGTATTGTATTAACAGCCGTAATATTTTCATTCATATGAATGAAATATCATTTATATATATATATATATATATATATATATATATATATATATATATATATATTTATAAAAATAAATATGAAATATAAATGCATTCAGCGTGATACTTTTTTTCTGAGGCTCGTCAGAGGTAAAAAGTATCTCATATCATCTATATGTTAAGTAAAGCACCTGTGACGAGGGTGTATTTTTGCCAGTCCCTTTGCAGACCCCGACACCAGCTAATACATTCCCTGCAGTGTCTTCCCCTTGAGATTCTAGGCAGTGACCTCCTTGCTTTATGACTCTGGTTACAGCTTCTTTCTCTGGAATTCTAAAATACAAAGAGATAACGTGTCAAACTTGGCCACATCCCTGACAATCCAATCCCCGCAGTTCAGAATACTTACTTTAGCTCTGGGTAGACATTCTGAAGGTACCACTGGAAAGATTTACAGTTCATTTTTTTGCGTAACTCTACTCTTTCAGACACACTAGACGATTAAGAGAATTAATATAATTTGTTAGTGCTGGGAAGAACGTTCAGGTAAATTTGTCACATATTCATAAATTTAGACGTACATTTTTCCTCTCAAAAAAAGAACACTGTATTATATATTTTTACAACTTCAAAGTGTGTAATAGTTTAGGAAATATGATAAACATTTCTTAATAACCATTTTTTAAATTATCTTTTGTTGAAAGAGTTACATAAAAAATTTACACAGGAAAAACAAATTGCCCAGTATATAATTATGCAAGATCCGTGCAAGGAATCTGAGTGTTAAGGTCAAGCAAAGGGATTAACATAAGTGAAATTAATCAGCTTACAATCAGTCCAATCAGAGTCACGGAGAAAGGATTGCTATAACTGACACCAAGTTACTGTTTTGTGTGGTTATAAATGAGTTTACAGAGGGGAGTCACAGACCCACCAACTAATCCAGATAAAATACATCTCCCAGGTAGATGTCACTTCTAACCCATATATTGTTCTATAGAGTACCATATTGTATGTTATTATAATGTTCATAGGCAGGACTGCTGACATGGGAGACCTCTTGTTTGTGTGATTTTACTAAGGGTTGCTTCAGACTGATCCTTCCAAAATATGAAGAGTAATTGGGTATAAGTCATTGTATTTCAACAAAAGGCTTTATAATTATTCAGGCACCTATTGAGTTCACTTTCTTTCTGTTCATGTGGTCAGGTGTTGTCCAATGAAACCAAAGGGATGATATAAATGAACGGAACTGTATACCGTATTTATCGGCGTATAACACGCACTTTTTCTCCCTGAAAATAGGGGGCAAATGATGTGTGCGTGTTATACGCCGATATACCGCACTCAGTGTGCACACTTCCTTTCAGTCCTGCCGGAAACCGGAACCTGAAATTGAAGTTCCTGTACCGCGGTGCACCCTGTGAAGCCGGCCCACGCTTCAAGACAGGTAAGTAATTATGGGACAAGGGGAGGGAAAGTGCACTATGGGACAAGGGGAGGGGGGGTCACTATGGGAGGGGGGAGAACACTATGGGATGAGGGGGGGGGGCACTATGGGAGGGGGTGGAGAATACTATGGGGGGGGAGGGGAGAATACTATGGAAAGGGGGGGGGAACACTATGGGATGAGGGGAGGGGGGGAAATTTCCTTCTTAAAATGAGGTGCGTGTTATACGCCGATAAATACGGTAATTATATAAATTGATAAAGCATCCCCAGAGTGATGTAAGCGTCTAAGACGGTAGCAGGTCCACTTTACATCTAGAGAGAAGATTCCTTCTCTAAAAATCACTCCCAACACAAAAACAACAAAAGGGCTGGGAAGTTAGGATTTGTACCAGAAAGAGAAAAGACAGATGGTTAGAAAACAAGAAGAGAGTGTTCACTCACCTCCCAAACGCCTTTCCAATAGCAGATGGTCGAGCTTGATAGTAATACTGTTTATATTCATCCATCCACACTTCAGCTGTTCGCTTCGTGTTCCTGATGTGAACGAAAAACTCTTGTTACATGGGTTAGGTCCGAAAAATATCTCATTGATATATATCATTCGTTACATTACCTCAAAACACACAACAAATAGATTACATTGAGAATCTCACCAAATACTTTTTGGCAACATTTTTACCATTATCGTTTCTGTGAAAATGAGCCCTATAATTCTGGAAAATCAGATAAATCAAACATATTAAATCAAGGCCAGGTTGCTGTGATTAAAGATAGTCATTGGTCCTTAAAATAAAACACTTGGTATATAAAAACCACATCCAGCGAAACTGGACAATAAATAGAGGATCGTGCTGAATAATGCAACAGACAGGACCAAACCTGCAATAAATCAACGCGTTCAACTCTATTAAACTGCTATAATAGCTGGCTTCAATATAACCTACTGGGGAGTGAACTACCTCTAATTAATATAGCGTGCTAGTATATATAATTACTTGTATCAGTGAGCAGTGATATTTATGCTGCAAACAAGCAGATAAATTCTGCAAGGTATAAAATCGAATTAAAAAAAAAATTGAAAATAAAGGAATATATTGAAAAAAACATAGATCCCTTACACATATTTTGTGGGACATCAAATGCAGGTGGTGGCTGTCTATGGCGTGCGCTTTGTGTAGGTTAGATACCCAGTTTAGGCTGGCATAGCATCATGGGAAATACAGTCCACAAATGTCTCTGGGTCCACTGTTAACCATCAGTTCCCTAGCACCTCTCCCAGATTTCTCCTATGTGATATTTTCAGGATTCATGCAATATTTAACAAGTCTCCATCTATAGAAAGGTTATTAGCGTGCCCTGTCACACCATGGTCTAACCCTTTGTGTACCGTACTGAATTGCATTCCTTTCCCGACTCCTCCTTGGACTCAGAAGGTTAAGTGCTAGAGGGGCTCATCACAAAGTGGGTCATCGCATGCTTTAGGACCTTATGGCTCTAGGAATATTAAATGAGCTGATAATTAGCACACAGACACAATCTATAAGCACAATCAATACTAGTTGTATAGAGCACATTGCTCAAATGGTTAGAAATGGGTTCTGAATATTTTAGTCATACATAAAGCCTGTATTCCGAACGCTATTGTGCCCTATAAGTGTAAAACCACATTTACCAGAAGTGAAGCGCTAACGAAACAAAAGGGGAATATGTTACCCTCTTGTACATGTAATTCACAGGGAGTAAAATCCACAATGTATGTAAAATAAACGAGAAGAAAAACAATATATAGTGCAGATTGTACAATTCAAAGTGTAACAAGAAAGTGGTACTAGGTACACTCACATGTAGTTGAGCCTAGAAATAGAGGCTCGCTTTATAAGCAAATGTACCTTCCCAGGTGGCACTACACCTTTCTTCAAGTAGGGTCTCTCTCCCTCAGGAAGAAAATATGGACAGTAGATAGTGCAATGTATCAGAGAAACCTTGTATAAACACATTTTAGATTGTGCTCACGTTCTCTAGAGCCTTTCCATTCCTAGGCTCTAAGGTGTAAGAGCTTATTGTCAATATTGTGGTTTGACACTCCCTAAAACCATCTGGCAGGAGACTGGAGATGAAAAGCTTCTTCTAGTGATTTCAAATCAATTTATTGATGTTCCTCTTTTGTTTTGTTAGAGCGCCACTTCTGGTTTATATGGGTTTTAAGTTGTTGGTCTAATTATTGGTGAGGGTTCTGAGATCACCGTTCACGAGTGCTTTTTTTTTTTAGTGTTTGCATACTGAAGCGCATCTTGCACACCACTGTTTTTTGCACTTTTGACTATAGTGCCCTAGTTCATAGTTTAGTGGGCTCCCCATTTTGCAGTAAAAATTGTTTTACTTAACTATTTCCAGCACAAGAGACTCCTTTAATGTTGCTGACCTCTCCGCCTCCCCCGATGTCATCAAGGTGGCGTCGCTTAACAGGACAGATGCACATGGATCCAACGCTTCTCATAGGAAAGCATTGGATCCAGTGCTTTCCTGAGAGTTGCAACATTCCGTGACGGAATTTTACTTGGTTGTTGTCCAAAAGCACCTCTAGTGGCTGTCTTCCAGACAGCCACTAGAGGTGTGTCTAACCCTTAAAGGTAAACATTGCCATTTCTGCAAAACGGCAATGTTTTACCTTGTAGAGTTGAAACTATAGGACCATTGCACCCAGACCACTTCTTAGAGATGAAGTGGTCTGGGTAACTTTAGTGGTCCTTATATGTTCTAT
Organism: Pelobates fuscus; assembly: GCF_036172605.1. Classification (NCBI taxonomy): domain Eukaryota; kingdom Metazoa; phylum Chordata; class Amphibia; order Anura; family Pelobatidae; genus Pelobates; species Pelobates fuscus. Next base: position 26,303,346 of record NC_086329.1, on the reverse strand, counting down.
GTCTATAAATGCTCTACTCATTTTGGTATGAGTTACTGGGACACGGACAATTATTATCCGATGTCCACTGAACCTCTGTTGGCATATATAAGCTACCTACAGCAGTGAAAGAGCCCAGTTTAAAGTTACATTAGAGCATTCTCTGTATCGGTGAACTAAACAGAAAAGGTGATTTAAAAGTATATACTTTTATCTTTCTGATAATTATTGGTCTGATTACATGCATGGAGAATTCAGGTTTTTATTCCATGATCTACTCTGTGATGACCTTGCCAAAAAAGCACACCTTCCCTGCTTGTCATGTGTTGCAAACATTTAGACAAGCCAATTACTGTCTGTAGAATACTCAGAGAACAAAACAGAAACATAGAATGTGACAGCAAATAAGAACCATTTGGCCCATCTAGTCTGCCCAATTTACTAAATACTTTCATTAGTGCCTGACAATCTCTTATATCTAAGACAGCCTTATGCCTATCCCACGCATGCTTAAAAAAGCAACAAAGCATCAATACATTTTTTAAACTTTAGAAATTATAATAAAGTATTTAACCAGGAAAGGTGCATTCAGATTGCTCTGGTTTCCAATTACATCCTGGGGATGTTACTTTTGCCCACCATCCAGGGAATGTTAATATTACCCAATTCAACGGTACTCATTTTATCTACATCGGAAGGATGAAAGGCTAATGAACCTGCAACCCAAGTGTTGAACAGATTCTACTGATGATGCATTAGCCCACTGAACTATGTCACCGGCAAATGGAAGCAGGGACCAGAGCCGGCCTTAGGGATGTGCGAGCTGTGCAGCCGCACAGGGCGCCATGCGGCCGACACAGCTCACACATGGCCGGACGGGATTATACTTTTTTTTTTTTTAAATCAACCAACTACACAGTGGGGGCGGAGCAACCTGGCGGAGCTTAGCGTGCGGCAGAGGCGGAGCTAAAATTATGGTGGAGGCGGAGCTAAATGTGCCAGGTAACTGCAACATGGGAAGCAGGAAGGAGTCCCTGTTTCCCCAAAAAACAGTCTCCAGGAGCTGCACTGCCTGTCTGCCTCCACTCCTCCATAAGGAACAGAGGTAACTATGTGTGATTGTCTGACTGTGTGTGTGTGTGAGACTGTCTGCGTGTGTATGTGTGTTTGTGGCTGTCTGCCTCTTTGTGTGTGGCTGTCTGCCTGTGTGTGTGTGTGTGTGTGTGTGTGTGTGACTGTCTGCTTGTGTGTGTGTGGATGTCTTCCTCTGTGTGTGTGTGTGTGGCTGTCTGCCTGCGACTGTGTGCATGTGGCTGTATTTGACACTGTATATGTATAACTGTGTGCATCTGACTGTGGGACTCACACAAAGGCCTAAATGCATATTTTTTAGCTGAATTAAATACCCAACACACACAGACAATAAACCCAGCACAAATATCACATACAACCAATACACGCATATGACACACAGTTAACACACCCATTACAAATAACACACATAGCCAACACATAGCATACATATCACACACAGTCATCACACCTATCACATACACAGACAACACAAACATTACATCATATTATAGTGAGATGTATTACAGTGGAGCTCTGGTATATTAGATGCACATTACTCTGTGTTTTATAGTTAGGGAGCTCGGTGATACACTAATAGGCACATTACTTGGAGTTGTATTGTGTAGTATTTGAGCTTGTCACAGAGTTCAACATTATCGTGAGTTTTATTGTTGTGGAGTTCTGTGATAAACTGGCACACACCACATAGTACTGTGAGGGCTTTTTGTTTCTGTGGAGCTCAGTGATAAATGGAGAAGTAGCGCATTACTACAACGTTTTTGTTCCAAAGAGGTCAAGGTGAATAAGTATAATCCATAGCTCCAAAGCAAAACCACTCACAGTATTCTGTGGCATACTTAGTCTGCTCCTCTGTAATGTAGGGGAGGCAATCTGGCACGTCTGGCCTGCACTTGTGTTGGCTGCAGACCATAAGTAGCTGTCTCCCTAGCTCGGGCCAATCAGAGCGCTGCCGGAGATTACCACAGGACACTGCAAGTCCCTGAGCTTGCGAGACAGTTACGCATGGTCTGCACTCAGTGGAGGGGCAGACCAGATTCAGATCAGCATGCCCCTCTCCCAACTAGGTAACAACAGGAAATGAGGAATGAATATGTGTTTTTAAATCATTATTAATTTAATAAATCCCCTATACAATCACTACATTCCTATGCACACACACTATACATAGATGATGGGGGGGGGGGGGGGGAGGGGCGCTGTGAACATTTTTTGCACAGGGGGCCTGAGGCTGGCCCTGGCAGGGACTATGGGAGCCCAGCATAGATAACCGACTTGTAGTCATTATGATGTTTGGAGCGTTCCTATTAACGTGTCCACAGCACTGTATTCATTACTATTCTTGGATAAGCACCACCATTTGCAAATGTCAGTAGGCAGACTGTCATGTCAGTAGAACATACAGGGAGTGCAGAATTATTAGGCAAATGAGTATTTTGACCACATCATCCTCTTTATGCATGTTGTCTTACTCCAAGCTGTATAGGCTCGAAAGCCTACTACCAATTAAAGGACCACTCTAGGCACCCAGACCACTTCAGCTTAATGAGGTGGTCTGGGTGCCAGGTCCTTCTAGGGTTAACCCATTTTTTCATAAACATAGCAGTTTCAGAGAAACTGCTATGTTTATGAATGGGTTAAGCCTTCCCCCTATGTCCTCTAGTGGCTGTCTCATTGACAGCCGCTAGAGGCGCTTGCGTGCTTCTCACTGTGATTTTCACAGTGAGAGCACGCCAGCGTCCATAGGAAAGCATTATGAATGCTTTCCTATGTGACCGGCTGAATGCGCGTGCGCATTCAGCCGACGGGGAGGAGAAGAGGAGGATCGGAGGAGGAGAGCAGGAGGAGATCTCTCCGCCCAGCGCTGGAAAAAGGTAAGATTTAACCCCTTTCCCCTTTCCAGAGCCGGGCGGGAGGGGGTCCCTGAGGGTGGGGGCACCCTCAGGGCACTCTAGTGCCAGGAAAACGAGTATGTTTTCCTGGCACTAGAGTGGTCCTTTAAGCATATTAGGTGATGTGCATCTCTGTAATGAGAAGGGGTGTGGTCTAATGACATCAACACCCTATATCAGGTGTGCATAATTATTAGGCAACTTCCTTTCCTTTGGCAAAATGGGTCAAAAGAAGGACTTGACAGGCTCAGAAAAGTCAAAAATAGTGAGATATCTTGCAGAGGGATGCAGCACTCTTAAAATTGCAAAGCTTCTGAAGCGTGATCATCGAACAATCAAGCGTTTCATTCAAAATAGTCAACAGGGTCGCAAGAAGCGTGTGGAGAAACCAAGGCGCAAAATAACTGCCCATGAACTGAGAAAAGTCAAGCGTGCAGCTGCCAAGATGCCACTTGCCACCAGTTTGGCCATATTTCAGAGCTAGAAAAAATAGAGATATCAGGTGTATTGAATAACAAATATTAGGGATTGGCAACTACATACATACACAAGCGTCTATAAATGAGTGGTAGCTCAAAAGGGTAAAAAAGTATGTGCGTTCAGAAATAAATATATCAATAAAGGACTAATGCATATACTATGATTTAGCACTTGTACAAAAAATGTATGTATTTATTTAAAAATCAAACAGAATATTGAGTCAAATAAAAAGTCACAATGTGTGTAAATAAATATCACACAGTACTATGTGTGCATGGATCCACTTTGGTGAACGTTGTATCAATTAACTTACTCTATATAACACAAAACAAAGTGTAGTGCAGACGCTAATCTGTCACTTGACTCTGTGTAAAGAGTACAAAGTATCACATACGGTATCAGAAGCAGCTGCAAAATAAATCATAAAAATAAAAAACTAATCTAAAAAGAATATACAACAAAAAAATATATATACACAACAAAAAACTAAATACATAAACAGAAATGAAGAGTACCTGCCTCGGTGTGGGCCCCCCACCGAGGTGATGGAGAGAAAAAAAACCCAGAAACAAGGAAAGGGTATTGAAGAGAATTCTGTGCCGCCGGTATCTGTTGCACTTCAAACAAGGGGGGTCCGTCGAGAAACGGTGAGATGCACCGCGGTCGGGATCTTCGAAAAAGACCGCGGTGAACGCTGTAATGGACCACTCCCCCAGGCACCTGGTAAGTCACTAGTGATGTGACTAAAAGGAACGAATATACCGCGGTCGGGATCTTCTCAAAAGACCGCGGTATGGTTGAAATGAAGCAGCCTAGAATATAAAGTCCCCGGCTTCACTGTGTCCGGACTCTCCTTAACAAAATTGGTAGGTGGGAGGGAAAAATAATTTAACCAAAAAATCTGGACAAAAAAAAAAAATTATACACCAAACAAAAAAAAACAATAAGTCCATAAAATAAGATAAATAAAAATAAAAATAAAAATAATGAAAAAATAAATAAATAAATAAAGGCAGCCGACAAGGATCCGGTGGAACCAGCCACACATACACTCACGTCTACGCGTTTCGTCCCGTCCACGGGACTTTCTCAAGACTAAAGAAGCTGCAGGATAATTGGGTTTAAATACCTCAAAAATACTGGAGTGATTAAACAGGTGGGGGAAAAAATCCACCCCTTTATTTGAAGCACTCAAACGATTAGTTCTAAATCAATTAAATAATTAACACAAAATACTATGAATGAATCTGAATGAGAGATAAACTTATACATTACTCAAACATAAATAAATAAATAACAGTTAGACTAAAAACTCGATATATATATATATATCCATTGCACACATAATACAACACATCCCTATTTAAAGGGGCAGATTTAATTTTTACAGATTATAGTTTCAAACAGGAACAATTTTATATGCGTGTGGTCTAAAAAAAGGGGCACCTGAGCATAATAGATAGGGAAGTAATTCCATCCTCCAGACATGGACCTAAATATAAATCAGGCAAAATATTATGCCTGATCTTCATAAAAAAATATATATATATATAATAAATGATAATAACAAAGTAAATACAGAGAATACACTGAACCAAATCATTATAAACTATAACTATCCGTACCAACCGACATATTTATATAATAAACCAATAGGTGGGATTGTAGAAGGCCCTAAACAGAATTCCCCAGACCACACCAGTCTCTACCCGATACCAATATAGATCCCCCTTAAGATGTGAAAGAGACATGATAGTCAGACAAATCACTATTTAGATTTATATCTGTACTTAAAGGGGCAGATTTAGTGTTAATGTATAACAGATTCCAACTAAAGCAGATATTCTTCAAACGGTATATATGATTTAAGGATAAAACCCTTGGGCTTTTTAAAATAAGAAAAGTGTATGAATACTCAAGACCTAAGTATGGGTATAGGTCAAGGAAAGTAGTGTGCCTAATACAAACAAAATCCATAATAAACCAAATAGATTGAACAGTGCTATCAGTAGCCCAAATCCATATAATAAAATGAAACAATAAATGGGGATGTGACATGCCCCGAGCAGAACTCAACATATCGTACCCCCCTCCCCCTCTAGATATCACTACAGATGCCCCTAAAAGCACAGCAGAGATGGGAAAACTGAACAAATCAGAAGAGTTCTAACTCTTCATTTAAACCATTGGGTGTCATGGTATTGAGCTTAAAGATCCAGACTGACTCTAACTTGATCAGTTCTCTTCTCCTCCTTGCCTCATCTTGATAAGGGGGGATCTGGGCTATCCCCATAAGTTGTATTCCTGATGGATTTTTGTCATGAAAAATAGAAAAATGACGGGCTACCGCAGACCTGGTGTCATTGCGGATGATGGCTGTTCTATGCTCCCGGAATCTACATTTGAGAGGTCTTGTGGTTTGACCCACATATTGCCGCCCACATGGGCAAGTTATTAGATACACTACAAATGAAGTGTTACATGTTATTTCTGATAGAATTGGAAAAATAACATCCGAGTTATTGAATGGACTAAAGGTGGAGCTCTGAACACAGATAAAGTTGCATGTAAGGCATATATTGCGGCCACAACTTTTGTTCGATATCCCCTCTTTGCGAGTTGTTGTTTCTTTGCTCTTTTCATTAGAGTGATGCAATTTAGAGGGTGCCAAAATGTTTTTTAGATTTGGGGCCTTTCTAAAAGTAACTTTTGGGGTTTCTGAGATACAAAATGATAACCATGGGTCCTTGGTTAGAATGGGCCAGTATGTATAAAAAATGTTAATGATCTCGTCAAAGCCTTTATTGAACGTGGTGGTGAATATTGGTGTGGAACTTTTACCAACCTCTTTGGTGCTGATATTATATTTTGCTCTTTTTAGCTTAGGGACTTGAGTGTGCTCAAGTAAATCCAGAATAATATAGTGCTCATTTGTATGATTTCCCTGTTCAGAAGGGCTCAGACCTTGAGACCCAGGCTCCAATATCTGATTGGAACTAAGTCCTCTCATATAAGCCTTCAGAATCTTCTTTGGTGGATAGGATTTTTCTATAAACCGCTGGCAAAGTTTTAGCGACTCCTTCTCATAATCCGACTTTAGTGTGCAATTGCGTTTGATTCTGGTAAATTGCCCCATGGGAATATTTTGGATCCATGTTGGATGATGGCCGCTATTTGCATGCAGATAACCATTCATGTCTACATTTTTCAGGTATGTTTTGGTGGTAATCCGCCCTTCTGACCCCGTGAGGGATAGGTCCAAAAAATCTATAGTCGACTTAGGTTTCTTATATGTAAAGGAAAGACCCCAGTGATTGTTGTTGATATAGGACATGAACTCTTCCACCTCATTCCACTCACCCCTCCAGACAATGAGAATATCGTCAATAAACCTACGATAAAGGGCGAGTCGCTCCATCCAATATAGATCACTGAGTATCATCGACTGCTCCCAGTGACCCATAAATAAGTTGGCATAGGATGGAGCGAAACTCGCCCCCATCGCGGTACCTCTGGTTTGCACAAAAAACTTGTCATCAAATTCAAAATAATTGTGAGTTAACATAAACTCGGTAAACTTGACAATATAGTGGGACTGGTTGGTTGGAAGTAGAGGGTCAGATCTTAGATATGATGAAATGGCTTCTAAACCCAAGGTGTGGTCGATGTTCGAATAGAGAGCTGCCACATCAATGGTCAGCCAACAATAGTGTTCTCGCCATATAATATCCTTGACAATCGTGAGCACATGTCCTGTGTCCTTTAAGTATGAGGGCAGATGTGGTACATATCTTTGTAAATGAAAATCTACCCATTTGGATATGGGTGATATCAATGAGCCCAAACCCGATATTATGGGGCGCCCTGGTGGATTAGTGAGGGATTTATGCACCTTCGGGAGGTAGTAAAAAATAGGAATCTCCCCCTTGGCTGAGATGAAAAAACTTCTCTCTCTTTTATCAATCGCTCCATTCAGATGAGCCTGTTCTATGAGTTCTCTCAACTCTTTTTTGTAAGATGAAGTAGGATCCCCGGTAAGAACCTTATAGTAATCCACATTATCCAAAATTCGGTGTGCTTCCTCAAGATAGTCCACTTTGTCCAGCAGGACGATACCCCCTCCTTTGTCTGCTCCTTTGATGATCAAATTATCGTTGTTTTTCAAGGAGGACATTGCTGTAAGCTCAATTTTTTCTAAGTTGTTACAGACCTTTGCTTTTTTCTTTTTGAGAACGTTACAGAGGGCTCTCAGTTCTTTTAGAACCAACTCATAGAACATTTGAATATAAGGGCCTTTATCAGCTTGGGGGTAGAACACAGAAGGTGGTTTTAATCCAGACGAAATATTCGAATCTAGAATGCTCAGCACATCTTCCTTGGGATCTGGGAAATCTTGTTCCTCCAGAAGGGAGATCAAATTGTAGAAGATAATTTTGTCTTGTGGAGTATTTAGGAATTTAGGACAATCTTCAAAACCTTTTGATCCCTTCAGGTTAAAGGATCGTACCACCGTGAGTTTCCTGACAAAATAATTGAGGTCTTTAAATAAATCGATTATGTTAGGTAGTCTATCAGGAGCATATTTTAATCCCTTATTTAGTAGGGAGATTTCTCCTTCATCCAAGGTATGGGATGATAGATTAAATAGACCTCTCATTGGAGACATCTCAGTTTGGCCGGACTGTTTTCCACCTCCTCTTGTTCCTCTGTGGGTACCCCCCTCCTTTTGCTGGTCAGATTTCGGAAGAGGGGAAAATTTCTTTCTTCCGTACTTCGTAGGGGGGCTAACTCCAAAAAATCCTCAGATGTAGTACTGGCAAACTTATTCTTCTTAGGGGATATCTGTTTCGGCTTGGCCCCTAGTTCTCTAGCTTTATCGGTCCCACCAATACTCTCCTCCCTTCTGGTGGTATTGTGTGAGTAGTTCCCCACAGAAGTATATATGGAATTGTGCTGTTGTCTTCTATCACGAAACGTTGGGGATCTATTTTTCTTTCCAAGAACAAGTTGTGCCTTATAGGGGATCGATGGGGACCCTCTCCCCTGTTGTTTAGTGTTGGTATGATTGGCCCACTCAGTGTGGGGCCTATAAGTATGCTGGAGTCGATATTGATTGGGGTTAGTCTCCTTCAAAGGCTTTGAAGTTGCGCTCTTATTACTGATACCAAACTTGAAACTACGTTTCCTTTGCCAACTCCTAATCTGCTCACTTTGATAGTCTGATTTGTCCCTTTGAAATTTATTATTTTTATGGGCTATTAGATCTGTCTCAAACTTAATCAGCCTTTGATTGACAGACTCATCTAATTTGGAAGTGACAGTCGATTGTGAAGGCATCTGGCCAATTTGTTGCTGGAGATCTTCAATCTTCTTCTCAGTAACCAGGAGTCTCGATTCTCTATACCTAACCAGAATATCCATTAATATAAAAGAGCAAGAATCTAGGGCCCCTAGCCATTCTTTTTCTAACGAAATATTATCATTGAAGAAGGGCTGTTTGTCAAATCTAAGACCTCTGGGGATAAATTTATTGTCAACATATTTTTTCAGGAGGGCACTATCCCACCAATCTCTCATTTCTGCCTTGAGGGTTTTTTCCAACTCGAAAAACAGTTTGTGTATGTTAGTTTCTGGACTAGGAATAGTTTCCACTTTACCCGAAATTTTTTCGTTGAATAAATTTGTTCTCCTATCTAGCCTGTTGGCAACACTATTGAGACCCATATTGATACACAATTCCTAGGGCAATCGGGATTAAACCACCTAAACCCGAAGAACACCAGAAAATATAAAGGGTAACAACTGGAAAATAAAAAATAAAAAATAAAAAGTAAGTAAAAAATAGTCTAACTGAACACCTATGAATGCGCTTGTATAACCTTATAGACAATAGAAAAAATAGAGATATCAGGTGTATTGAATAACAAATATTAGGGATTGGCAACTACATACATACACAAGCGTCTATAAATGAGTGGTAGCTCAAAAGGGTAAAAAAGTATGTGCGCTCAGAAATAAATATATCAATAAAGGACTAATGCATATACTATGATTTAGCACTTGTACAAAAAATGTATGTATTTATTTAAAAATCAAACAGAATATTGAGTCAAATAAAAAGTCACAATGTGTGTAAATAAATATCACACAGTACTATGTGTGCATGGATCCACTTTGGTGAACGTTGTATCAATTAACTTACTCTATATAACACAAAACAAAGTGTAGTGCAGACGCTAATCTGTCACTTGACTCTGTGTAAAGAGTACAAAGTATCACATACGGTATCAGAAGCAGCTGCAAAATAAATCATAAAAATAAAAAACTAATCTAAAAAGAATATACAACAAAAAAATATATATACACAACAAAAAACTAAATACATAAACAGAAATGAAGAGTACCTGCCTCGGTGTGGGCCCCCCACCGAGGTGATGGAGAGAAAAAAAACCCAGAAACAAGGAAAGGGTATTGAAGAGAATTCTGTGCCGCCGGTATCTGTCAACAGGGTCGCAAGAAGCGTGTGGAGAAACCAAGGCGCAAAATAACTGCCCATGAACTGAGAAAAGTCAAGCGTGCAGCTGCCAAGATGCCACTTGCCACCAGTTTGGCCATATTTCAGAGCTGCAACATCACTGGAGTGCCCAAAAGCACAAGGTGTGCAATACTCAGAGACATGGCCAAGGTAAGAAAGGCTGAAAGACGACCACCACTGAACAAGACACACAAGCTGAAACGTCAAGACTGGGCCAAGAAATATCTCAAGACGGATTTTTCTAAGGTTTTATGGACTGATGAAATGAAAGTGAGTCTTGATGGGCCAGATGGATAGATTGGTAAAGGGCAGAGAGCTCCAGTCCGACTCAGACGCCAGCAAGGTGGAGGTGGAGTCAGGGGCGTATTAGCCGCGAGGCAAACAAGGCATTTGCCTTGGGCGGCATTTTCTAGGGGGCGGCAAAAAAAGCCGCCCTCCAAATGCCCAAGGCAAATGTCTTGTTAGCCTTGCGGCTAACAGACATGCTGGGCTGCTGCTGGGCGGTCGGGCGGCGCTCTTGAGCGGCTGGCGAGGGAGCACTTCATCTGAGCTGTCTGCTCAGCTCCCTCGCGCGCCGCAGAGTGAGGCTGGGAGCCGGAATATGACGTCATATTCCGGCTCCGCCTCCCAGCCTCACTGTGCGGCGTGCGAGGGAGCTGAGCAGACAGCTCAGATGAAGTGCTCCCTCGCCAGCCGCCCAAGAGCGCCGCCCGACCGCCCATCAGCAGCCCAGCAGCCACTGGACCACCAGGGAAAAGATGCCCCCCCCCCCCAGCATTCCCAAAGGTAAGGAGGCTGGGGGGGGGTTGAAGTAAAAATAAAAATAAAAAAAAGTGTTAATGTGAGTGAGTGAGTGTCTGTTAGTGAGTGTGTGTGTGTGTGTCTGTTAGTGAGTGTGAGTGTGTGTGTCTGTTAGTGAATGTGTGTCTGTTAGTGAATGTGTGTGTTAGTGAATGTGTGTCTGTTAGTGAATGTGTGTCTGTTAGTGAATGTGTGTCTGTTAGTGAGTGTGTGTGTGTCTGTTAGTGAGTGTGAGTGTGTCTGTTAGTGAGTGTGAGTGTGTGTGTGTCTGTTAGTGAATGTGTGTCTGTTAGTGAGTGTGTGTGTCTGTTAGTGAGTGTGTGTGTCTGTTAGTGAGTGTGTGTGTGTGTGTCTGTTAGTGTGTGTGTCTGTTAGTGTGTCTGTTAGTGTGTTTGCCTGTGAGGGTGTGTGTGTGTGTGTGTCTGACTGTGTGTGTGTGTGTGTGTTAGTGAGTGTGTGTGTGTGTGTCTGCTAGTGACTGAGTGTGTGTCTGCTAGTGACTGAGTGTGTGTATGTTAGTGAGTGTGTGTGTGTGTCTGCTAGTGACTGAGTGTGTGTCTGTTAGTGCGTGTCTGTTAGTGCGTGTCTGTTAGTGCGTGTCTGTTAGTGCGTGTCTGTTAGTGCGTGTCTGTTAGTGCGTGTCTGTTAGTGCGTGTCTGTTAGTGCGTGTCTGTTAGTGCGTGTGAGTGTGTCTGTTACTGAGTGTGAGTGTGTCTGTTAGTGTGTTTGCCTGTGAGTGTGTCTGTGTGTGTGACTGTGTGTGTGTATGTTAGTGAGTGTGTGTGTCTGCTAGTGTGTGTCTGCTAGTGCGTGTCTGCTAGTGCGTGTCTGCTAGTGCGTGTCTGCTAGTGCGTGTCTGCTAGTGCGTGTCTGCTAGTGCGTGTCTGCTAGTGCGTGTCTGCTAGTGCGTGTCTGCTAGTGCGTGTCTGTTAGTGCGTGTCTGTTAGTGCGTGTCTGTTAGTGCGTGTCTGTTAGTGCGTGTCTGTTACTGAGTGTGTGTGTCTGTTACTGAGTGTGAGTGTGAGTGTGTGAGTGTGTCTGTTAGTGTGAGTGTGTCTGTTAGTGTGTGTGTTTCTGTTAGCGAGTGTATGCGTATCTGTCAGTGAATGTGTGTGTGTGTATTTAGAATGCGGGACGGGGTAAAGGTTGGGTGGGGGTGGCGCGGGGGGGGGTGCCTGAGTTTTGTCCTGCCTAGGGCAGCACAAAACCAGGATACACCACTGGGTGGAGTACTGGTTTGGGCTGGTATCATCAAAGATGAGCTTGTGGGGCCTTTTCGGGTTGAGGATGGAGTCAAGCTAAACTCCCAGTCCTACTGCCAGTTTCTGGAAGACACCTTCTTCAAGCAGTGGTACAGGAAGAAGTCTGCATCCTTCAAGAAAAACATGATTTTCATGCAGGACAATGCTCCATCACACGCATCCAAGTACTCCACTGGCAAGAAAGGGTATAAAAGAAGAAAATCTAATGACATGGCCTCCTTGTTCACCTGATCTGAACCCCATTGAGAACCTGTGGTCCATCATCAAATGTGAGATTTACAAGGAGGGAAAACAGTACACCTCTCTGAACAGTGTCTGGGAGGCTGTGGTTGCTGCTGCACGCAATGTTGATGGTGAACAGATCAAAACACTGACAGAATCCATGGATGGCAGGCTTTTGAGTGTCCTTGCAAAGAAAGGTGGCTATATTGGTCACTGATTTGTTTTTGTTTTGTTTTTGAATGTCAGAAATGTATATTTGTGAATGTTGAGATGTTATATTGGTTTCACTGGTAAAAATAAATAATTGAAATGGGTATATATTTGTTTTTTGTTAAGTTGCCTAATAATTATGCACAGTAATAGTCACCTGCACACACAGATATCCCCCTAAAATAGCTATAACTAAAAAAAAACTAAAAACTACTTCCAAAAATATTCAGCTTTGATATTAATGAGTTTTTTGGGTTCATTGAGAACATGGTTGTTGTTCAATAATAAAATTAATCCTCAAAAATACAACTTGCCTAATAATTCTGCACTCCCTGTATATAAACCATGGACTGAACTAGATTGTGATAAACTGCCACATTTTAAGTATACATATATAAAAGAAACAAGTGAATAAATCAAAGTAAAAGCATCACTTGGGAAAAAAAAGGTGAATACAAGTTATAGGCAATTTTGGATGCTTTACTCAATGGAGTAATTTTGAACGTGACGATTCCTCTTTTTATTTTTCCTTTTGGTTTTCAGATCTATTGGCTGCCACGGGGGAATACTGCTTAATCTAAGGATTAGATATTGGAGGATGCTGAAGCCTGCATCCCTGAATCCAACCATGTTAAACGGATTGCGTGATAATGATTTTTCTCAATTAAAAATAAATCAGGGAGTGTGATAGAAAAAAGGCTAATCAATGATCATCCATGCACATTTACTTTAACAAATGGCAACAATGTAAAATTCAGTGTTGCAGACAGTGAATAACTTAAGTGCAGAGCACCTGTTCGTACGTACTTTATGTAAGTCAACGCGTTTCCATCTGGGAACTCATAGGGGTGACGTTTTCTAAAGACATGTCCAACGCGGCTGCAAGGCACAATTTCCAAGCTTCCAGAACACATCCAGACACGGAAAGACAGCTCTGTAACAAAATATTCATCAACTGAGACCAATGTATATCACAATGTTAATATTTATGAGAATTCTAAGAGATTATATGACAATAATCAGGTCTTTAGCGGCAGGACACCATCCGATATCTAGATCTATATATCTTAATAAATAGATTTTTATTGATCTGGGTGAAAATCCCCAAATAAAACCCATTTCTAAATCTGCCTCTAACATATGGTGCTTAGACTTCAACGCTGCAGCCATGTTTGTTTGACTAAAGTCAAGTGAGGAACAACGATTTAAATTTTAATTAAAAATGGTAATTTAAACCGAATATTAAATTACAATAAATCTTTAATGGTAGCATAGCCACGGCAAATGTAGACATTACTCCTTTTTCCCCCCACCCTACAATGCCACTCAGGTGTAATGTGAGGCAGATTGCATTCAAATTTTAAATCTTTGTCAGGACAATATACGTCTATTTTAAGAAAACACGCCATTGCACATGCAGTAGTAATCCCATTTACTTTCCGCTGGGGTAAAACACATTTTCGGTCCGTTAGGCCTGGTGGTTGGTCTGACAGTAGAAGAATATGTGCAGCTGTGTTTGAGACATTCAGGGTAACGAAGGCATTGTGACTGATGTCACCATTATATTTAAGCACCTTTAAAGTAACAACATGTACCCTGTGTAGCTTGGAATCCCAAAATGTAGATCCCTAACCTTAAAGGGTCACTCCAGACCCTTAAACCACTTTAGGTTACTGAAAAGCATCATGTATGAAAAGTGTGTCCTCTTATTTGATTTTGCAAAAAGTTCAGATTTCAATAGAAATTTACACGTTCATATTGGTTACACCCCTTTGGCTTTCAAGCAGACAACAGGTTAAGTTACTTCCTGGTTTTGTTAGCTCAATGCAGCTAACCTCAAGAGGCAGCAATTGCCCAGGACACCTGGCTTACAAAGACTTCCACAGAAAAACTGGGCGGGGTTAGAAGGGGAGACCTTGCAAAGGCAGCAGACCTTTGCAAACTCTCTAAAATTGCAAGCTGATTTTATATATATCCCCAATAAAAAATACATAATTAAATGCATGCAAGTTTTCATTTGGGATGTATATCTACTAAACAGTGATTTTTTTTTTAATTTTGTACTTGGGCAGTGGAGTGTCCCTTTACAGCTGGCAAAGCATTATGGGAGTTTTACAACCAACCGCAATCTATTTTTGGCCAGCCGGTGCTTGAGAAAATTATGATCGGTACGTCTAAGCATAAGTGTCTGCTTGCCTTTACTGTAAAATAAATAATTTAGTTCTTCTGAAAACTGAATCACAAGTGCCGGTTTCATAGATAATCCTGCGATCCTCTTCTTAAAACCCTGCTTCAATAAAGCTAATGCTAAATAAATCTGTGTAATGAGATTTTAGGCCTGTGGAGAGTTAATATCTATATAGCTTTGGATTTACAAGTCTAATGTCTGGGCCTGGAGTTCCAGAACACGACTGAACACAATTAACATTCTGTGCTGAAAATGCATTTGTTGCTCCAAGTAACCTAGAAATCCAAGTATACACTAGAGACTCCAGCTTCACCCAATGGCTGGAAACACATCTAGAGCATTATGGAGAGTTTGAGGCAGATAAATAGTTTAAACAGTGAGTCATCTCTGTTTAATATATAAAAAAATTAAAAAGAGAAATGGGCTCAAACAGGCAGGCGAACACAGGATGGCCGCCAAACCACAACCTCCACAGTCTCAGGGGGAATCGGAGCCTCAGACATGGAAAGCCTGCTTCGAGTTGCGGTTTTATCGCGTATGCCGGGAGTTCTGGCAGCGCCTGGAACGCAGAGCCGCCCTTCGTAACTCACCTGCTGCACGCGAGGTTGGGAGCGAGGTGCCAGCCCATCCGACGCCGGGTCGCAACTCAACATGGCGGCATGCCCACCCCGCTATCGGCCCCATCTTCAAACACCAAAGCGTGCCGCAGCAGCTTGACCACACATGACCTCTGCCAAGCCATCTCATTCCCGCCTCCCCAGAAGACTCTATGGAGGAAGGCGAATCATCGCCCACAAGCTGCTCTCTCGGTTGGTGCGCTCCAGGCAACAACGAACACAAGCACGAAGAAAGACCAAAGGCCCGGGCCAGAATGGGGAACTTCACTGCCTGTCCGCTGGCAGGAGGCAGGTACAAGCAGGCACTTGTGGCTGGGGGCGACCCCATACACTGAAAGAAGGAGTCCGGTTTCCCAGTAATAGCAGCCTACACAGGTCCAGACATCGCAAAGTCTGCACACCAGGTTTCGGCAACCGCCGCATAGCGATCAGACGTATCCACGATGGAGTCCCAACAAGCCTGACACAGAGGTTATAGCACAAGGACTTTACTCAACCCACGCAGGGTATCGGCTGAGGAAGAGTGGGGTCCAGGACTTAATCTCTGGTACCATGCCTTTTCAATCCCGCCATGTGTATAGCTTGTAACAAAACGTTTAAAAATACGGTTATTAACACTGCATCAGCGCTGCGTTGATAATCCTGCTTTATAGTTCGAGGCAGTCCTTTTCTACTTTACTTTATTATTCTCGACATAAAATGAGTTTCACTTAGCAAGATCTAGCAGGTTTATGCGCAGCAAGGAAGGTCATAATCGCTGCCTTGGAGTGGCTCGGCTAACTAGCCTTACTGGCAACCAGCCTGTGAAAATATGTCATGCTAGCCAGGAATCAACAGTTTTGTTCCTCACAAATAGCTAGCCTGTGTCTCTTGAATATTATTGTATCTTTTAAAAAGTGTACCTTAAGACTTACAATCATAACGAGACTAGCCATGTCAAAAGCTCGTTCAGTCTAGCATGCTAAACTATACAACCTTTATGTTTAACTGCCTGTATTCCTCATGTTCTATAAAAAAAAATGTGTGCTGTCTACACTGCAAAATGTTATGAAAATGCGGCAGAAGCTGTTGTAGCTCTGCGTGCTTGATGTTAATCTGAGCACATGAAAAATAAATAATAAAAAAATAAAAAGAGAGAAATGGGCTCAAAGTGGCACTTTGATGACAGATTTTATGTTTTTAACCCATTGAGTTGCCAGGTAGTGAAATGTGTTAATTTTATTTTTGACAGAATATCCATCATAAATCCGCTACGGATTTCTTCAATACACAAGGCGGTGGGGAAAAAAAATCCTAAAACAATATATTAATGTCAACGACCTCATAGGAGCTACAGCCACCTTTGCCTGGACCATCCGTCATATAAATATGGCTCTAATATAGATGGTCCAATGACATTTAGACCTGGTGGCTAGAAGGCCATGGCTCCTGGCATTATGGTGTCCATAAAAACATTCTAACCCTGGTTATAGTACTGGAATGTGGACCAGTTTTAACAAAGTATTTTGCAGTTGAGAGATTTTCTCTGAGCTATTGGAACTGATGAAAATTGGGTGTAAGATGAAGCTAAAGTTATATTTTTTACATCACTCAGGATGGCCATATTGGTACAAGTCGTTTCTAAATGGCATTTCAGCCATTTTTTGTTCCTACAAAAGATATAGAATATCGCAAAAGATTGTTAAGGAATTCTGCCTCTTAGACATCAGGACTAAGATCAAGCATGGAGTTATCAAGCAATGTATTGAGAGGTAACTGCAGGTAGCATTCATCGAGCTTCCAAACCAGAAAACTATCTCCAAAATTATCACAGAATCCAGAGGTGCGTTTGACAGAGAGTGAAATAAACAGGACTAAGATTTTTGATTCAAAGCTGCAGAATATTTTAAATTTAAATGAACAAGCGCTAAAGGGCAAACAAAATAATAATAATAATTTAAAAACAGCTTCGTGCAATATCATAAAGAACTAACGATTAGGAGTTCCCATGCCATAAAACCTCATTAGAAAACTAGAAACTTAAAGTCCATCTTGCGCGCGTTCTGGCAAGCATTATTTAACATTAAAGACCAATACAGGTCAGAGCTTCAGGGGGCTCCACCACATGATTAGGAAGTAGAGGAGTAGATTGGGAACAAAAGTGGGTCCGTCAAGGTCACTAACAGATCTGGGAAAGTAAAAAAAATAAAAACACAACCCACTACGAGACCAGCCGGCAACCCCCACAAGCAAACTATTATATAGCATAGGAATTCAACGAGGACCAAACATGGTCTGTGGGCGCGTTCCATCCCTTCCAACGTACTTTCCTCATTTCTTTGACAATACAGATTATTCATGCATAAGATAGGCAGTCCGTTTTAGGGGCGCTCACCTTAATATATAATTTTTTTGCATAGATTGTGACACTTACAATTTGAGCACCAAACAAGAGAGACATCTAAACAGGTTATCATTTGAAAAAGGATATACTTGGGAGAATTATATTTTTTTCCCTTTTGCAACTGCTTACATGCAATTCATTATAACTTGGTACACATCCCACCATGACATATTCATCACTTCATCGTAGGACGTTGGCTGTACTTGCTGATACTTTGTTTTGTGCCAACACAATCGTCATTTTGATGGAATACAGTTTCAAAATCAACTATCAAAGAGGTTTTTCAACGAAGCCAGACAGCCTTATATTTAAAGGGTTTATAGATATCCCTACACACACACACACACAGATGTAACAAACTGATAATCTAGCTTTATTTAAAAGTATTTGTTCATTAACTAACTCCTAAGAAGTAGGTGCCTAAAAAGTTACATTATCAAAACACTCCAAGTAAATATTCACTTCATTTTATTTTTTATTTCATAATTCTATTTTTTTTTTTTTTATTTATTTTTTTACTTCTGGACTTTACAACAGCTGTTTTTGATCTCAGTCTGTTTCATGCGCTGACCTTTACATACTGCCTCCGGTGTAGAACAAGCCAGTCTCACTAGATTAAAGCTACCTATCTAGTTGTGTTTCCTTCAGATCCCAGCCTCCTTAGTCTGTCTCTTGCCAGGAATTTTCTATGTAACGCATACAAATCAGCTGATTTATCGATTGGGTCACCTTACATAGCACTAAATTCCTAAATATCAGTTTCCATTTACACCTTTGGACAGAGCCATCAGCAAAGATAAATATTTTGCCGTTAGCTTTAGTTCAATGTACAGGTTCAATATAATAATTATTACTGTGAAAACGTTTTTCTAACCCAGAAATTTACGTGTACAGGAGTCAAAGAGGCTCCATTCCAATGACCGCAATATTTATCACCCCACAGCAGAAAGGGCACATGCAGCTCGGAAGGCAAACCACTGCCTAGTCTCATTAACAACATATTTTTTAATACTCCCAATCTTGTAATAATGTCCTTTGACACTTGTAATAACATTCCAAACAAAATCTCATGGCACACGCAATGGTTTTTGACAGCAGTGGCAGCTGATGAAGTTTAAAGACGATGAGGCGCTAGGCTCCACTCCAGAAATTGGGCGATATGCCTTGATTTGTTGGGATCTACCTGCTAATCCCAAGACCCAGTGAGACATCACATCCTTTTCAACAATATAAACCTATAGTTTTCATTTGGGAACCTCCAAACACCTTAAAGAGGTCCCAATCGGGCTGGTCTTTTGGGTCATCCTGGATCTGGTGTCCCAATGCAAAGCTCTTAAGTGACATCAGAAATTCTGTTAGAGCAGACTTTGCATGTATGAATGGGTTTACCAAGAACATGGATTGCTTCTACAAAAATGCCTCAAAAAAAATAACATGATTCGTTTCTTAGCCTCTCAGTTATAACACACACTTAGCAATAGTCCTTAGCATTCAATGATTTTTAATTTTTTTTCTCTCTTAGCAATGAAAGAATTGGGGACTGCTGCTCCACCGCCCCTACAATTCAGTCACCATTGTTTGAGAGTAATTTCCTTTGGGCACCTATAATTATAGGAACATTCACAATTTCAAGACACAAAGCATTCGGCTTATTGCTTAATTCTGTTTTTTTTCTCATTAACTCATTACCATTTTTCTTTCCTCTGCTGTTGACCTAACAGATAAACCACAAATAAATCCAGAAAATCTAACTTACACGGAACAATACATAACTGAGCATTGTGTCAAGTCAGTAGTCCCTCATCACATATATAATAGAAGTATTACTGCTTTTGTTGTAAGAACAAATATCCGTGGATAAAAATAATGTGTTATGTCATCATATTACCAGGCTGTGCGGAGAGAAGATAATATCATCACGCCGCCTACACCACTTTATTTCTCACCAAAGACATCTGTCTGCACAGATTTTCATTGGCTTCTAGGCAGACACCTATACATGTACTAAAGCAATTGCTCACGTCTCTATTAATGTCTCCACCGGTGGAAAACCTGCAGTCATACGCCTGATGTAGGCTATTAATCACCTCGCAATCTCTGTTCTACACAGTCTTCAGAAACGCTCCAGATAACACTTCGGGGCATATAAGCATTTGCCTCTAGCCAATTTCACTTTACCTGCCAGCAAGTACATAAAATCTTAAAAATTAATCAAGTTTGCATGTGACCTGCTCCAAAAAAGGTTATCCACAAGAGTAAGAATTCAAAGTGAAATTAATTGAAGTTTGTTTCAAATTTAAGGTCAAACTTACCGCACTAGAAACATTCTCTAAGTCAGTTATGCTTTCAGATTGGCTACTCTTGACTACATTTGCTTTGAATTCACAGTTTAGTAAATTTACACTTTGGGGGTTTATGAGTTCATCAAAATAATAACCTCTTCTGTCTAGAATTCAGTAGGAAACTGGATTGTGAGGATCCAACACAGACACATGGAATCTTCAAGGTTATGAACTCACCAAAGTTCTCTCCTCCCCAAATGTCCATCTGAGTGTCATATTTCCCAAGTTGGTTGAACCAGGATTTGTCGATGACAAAAATCCCCCCAGCAATGACAGGAGTCCTAGAAAAACGTAAGAGGGCGTTAAGCCTCTGCACTGGGCTTTTGGTTAATCTAATAATAGGAGACACAATTCACAAGTTTGCCCAGAATGCAATTGTCAAATCCCAAATGCCATCAATAAGAAAAGAAAAAAAAGTAATATTAAAGTTCTCAAAGTAGAGGCATGTGCAGAACTGACATATACTGAAGTTAATGACTTAACAGTTCGAGGCTGCCCACATGACTTTTCTGACAAATCGAAAACAAAAAAGAAAAAGCGCTTTGAGCAATGACAAGACCACGAGATGTTTGATTTGATTATATTGCAATGAGAATGTTGATAAAACAAATTGTATCCTGATCCACAAATATTGATTTAATAAATCCCATCATGTTTCCACTTTGAAGCAAAAAGGTATTGTAGAGAAAGGATGCAGACACTGTAGCCTTGCCTGTGTAATTGGAGGGCTATACCTATACCTTATAGAGGAAGTTGGATCAGTGCGAGACATCTTCTGTTCAATGGGGATTTGTTCCCACTTGAAATGGAGGCTCCAGTCAAATCCTAAGCAAAAAGCACAAGGGATTCTAAGAGAGGAAACGTTACCTTGAACACAATGAAACCTTGAGAAAGAAGACAAAGTAATGACTTCAAGTATTTGCACAGTATTCCACAAAACTATTTCCCCGTAACTCACCACCCCGGAGATCTGCAGATGCGGCCAGGTAAGCAAAGTTGTCTAGGCTGATTACGTCGATGATGGGACTCACAACCCTAGTGTGATCCTAGAAATAGCAAAGGAGAAGACTGACCCACTTGACAACCCGCCCCACTAGTATGACACAGGTCAACTAAAATAAATAAATAAAATAAAAATGCATGCATTTCTAAACGGCACATCTCACAGAAAGCACATCATTAATGTTGACCAAAAAAGACAGTAGTGGACCATGGTGAAGTGAACTCCCACCCAACCACGCTGTTGAACAGTAACTTAAAAACACATGCACGCTGAATGGCACACTTCACATACAACACAGCCACAGCAGACACACCACTGAGAACCTCACTCACCTCCTTCACTCGCTGGAGTAGAGGTTGAAGCCACTCATTATTGACCTCACAGTGGCTGTCTAGAAAGGTGAGGATCGGAGCAGTGGCAACATCTGCTCCTCGAACTCTTGACCGGATCAGTCCTGAAGATAAGAAGAAAAAAAGAAAAAGGAAATCATTGTTATGTAGCATACAAAATGTTTTTGGTAAACAATATATAAATACTAACGAACAATACATGTGATACTCCATATTGATACTTGTGCCTTATATTTCTCTAATAAAATGTATGTTTATATAAAAATAAAAAATACAATGCAACACTAAAAGACGCTTTCAATGCAGTGACTTTACAAGCTTATTATGTGCTGTAAATTGCACATACAGTATTACGATGTACCTCCGTGCACACCGCTGGGGTTACTGGCATAACAAAAGTATTGTTAGACCTCCCAATGGCAATTCAAATAATTTTAATGAGTTCAAGGACTCCACGTTAATACAGAGAATTCCAACACTGCACAGACAGCTTAGGGTATCCTTACATTGAACATTCCTCTGCATGTCCCACAGGAAACATTCCTGCATATCAGACACTGAGGAATTTCACAGAGTACACACAGTGTAATTTGCATATTGAAAATCCCAGGCTGGCAAACTAAGGGTGACAGTCACCTCCGGGCCCTGAAATTCAATGGTCCAGAAACACACTGCACTCCCTGCCTGTGTTCATCGTCCATTCATATTCATATCACACCTCCATATCCTTCAGTAAAACACTTTTGCAACCCCCTTCAGAGGAATGTTTAATCAGTTGTTTTCATACTTTTGCCTGATGTGGATCTCATACCTGTGCACTGCTTGGAGGGAAGGGGGCTTCTTATCAGTGCACCAAGTCATACAGTATCCTTCTTACCTTCCCACACACCATACATGGTCCTTATCTGCTTGCACCATACAGGGGCCTTCCGACCTGCCCACAATACAGAGGGGCCTCCCCACCTGCCACACCAAAGAAGGGCATCCTGACTTTCCCACGCCTAAGAGGGGCCTTCCTACCTGCCCACAACAGAGCGGGGCCTTCCTACCTGCCCACACCAGAGCGGGGCCTTCCTACCTGCCCACACCAGAGCGGGGCCTTCCTACCTGCCCACACCAGAGCGGGGCCTTCCTACCTGCCCACACCAGAGCGGGGCCTTCCTACCTGCCCCCACCAGAGTGGGGCCTTCCTTCCGGCCCACACCATAGAGGGGCCTTCCTATCTGCCCACAGCATACAGGGGCCTCCCTACCTGCCCACACCATACAGGGGCCTCCCTACCTGCCCACACCATACAGGGGCCTCCCTACCTGCCCACACCATACAGGGGCCTCCCTACCTGCCCACACCATAAAAGGGTTTCCAAACCTGCACACACCACACAGGGGCCTCCCTACCTGCCCACAGCATACAGGGGCCTCCCAACCTGCACACAAACAGGAGACTCTCTTCCTACATGTCTGCTCCATACAGAGCCTTCCTACCTGCACACACCATGTAGTGGACTTCTGATCTGAATCCTACTTGTACACATCATATGTGCACAAATCCTAAAATGCATTTCTTAGTGTGCTTAAAGAATAGCCTGTTTCAATCTGGTACATGCAACGCATACAAGACACAATACACAGATGTATGCACAATGCGTTCTTGCCAAAAATCTAGTATTCTAAAGTTTACTCTGTGGGTTTGGCTTCTAGTTTTGTATCCAGCTGTCTTGGCATTTAACCATGATTTAAAAACATTGATACTGTAAAAACTTTTTATAAATTTGCCAATACATATCCTTATTTGGATACACATTAGCAAAATATTGTAAAGGCAACAATTGTAATTTTGATGAAGATTTAGTATTAAGACAGTTTGATTTAGCTTTTAAAGCAACAATAAAAATATCATTAATAAGTGTCTTCTCTATCTTTCGGTTTATCTAAGTCCAATAGGGACTTACTGATGCAATTCTTGTGCCATGTTATGCACGTGTAAGCTCATACCAGATTTCTGTACTTATGCCTGAGCTAGCATGTTGAACACGCTTGAGGTATTACAGCGCAGTGAGATTGCCCTGAATCTGAAAGTGCAGCAATGGGAAGTATTTTTTTTTCACTTACGTCTGCTACACTAGTTATCCCTATAACCACTTTAGAAGCAGTTACTGTGTTGCGGGAATGAGGAACGGTCTTCTTCCAGAAAAATGCCAGATCCACTTTAAGGCCATCTACAGTTTCTGAACATTTTGGGTTTAGAAATTTGAGTACTGGGTGCATTAAATCACTTCAATTGCAATTTACCACTAAGAATGTTTGGGATGAGCTACTAAGGAAAATCTTCCCATCAGCATTGCATCATTGGGGTTCCCAATCCCATAATCCTCACTCATTCTGTTCAAATAGCGGAGGATGTTTCACATTTAGCCTGATGGACAGTGAGATGGAGAGCTCTGGTCTGCCAAGGACAACACAAGGCATTCACAGGTAGGTGCACATTAAGGAGAACTTACCTTCTCTTCTACTGTTTCTCATGCATTTAACCTTTGGGATTTTCGTGAGGAGTTGGCAATCATCCGCTATGAAAAAAAAAAAAAAAAAAAAAAGGAGATAGGCAAGACACAAATAATTGGCACATTGCAATTGTGATTCACCGCGTAGCAAGAGCTCCCAAGTGTGCTTCCAAATCAAGGCTCTGCTTTCACTTATTATCATATTAATCAGACTGACAGCACTAATCCTTTCAGCTAAAGTGCATCCAAACTCATCTGATCACACACAGCCTCACTGCACGTCACACGGCTGCATCGGTAGTATCAATGCAGAACTCAAATTACATTTCAGCTATATCAAAGTGAGACTTTACTACAGAGCATCTCTGGCTAAAAGAGGAGAAGACTTTATTTATTGCAAAATAGAATAAAAAAATAAAAAAAAATGTATTTTTACAATTATAGGATACTTTAACTTTATTCAATAAGATGCAAAATTACAAACTTAAAATAATAAATAGGGTTTAAATAAATCAAATATACCCACTATTAGTGTTTCTAGAAGTAGACGGGGTGTTCTAATTTGAATTTAAGAAGCTATATCACTGCCGGCATCTGTACATATTTTTCTACCTATTTTAAATATCCAGAAATATTTGAATTCACATACACATACATTAAAAAGAAAAAATCTATATCAAGAAATATATTTCTGATAGGTCCCCAGATCTTCTTAACTAAAGCTTAATTCAAGGTATACTGGGATGAGGTCATGAAACAACATAAAATATAAGCAAAAATGTAAAAACTGGAGTAATAGCTACATTATAGGTTGCTTGCAAAAGATATCTCTTAAAAATCAACAGATACATTTACATTTTTTATTTTGGCTAGTGTTTCTAGACTGCCTAAGTTTACCCAAAATCCCAAATCTATTGTCAATTATCTACAATGAACAATGTATTGAATAAATCTTATGGGTTAGTAGATAACATGAGATTGGGTTATGTGATCTGTCATTTAAAGGACAACTGTCACCTCAAAACAATTTTTAATACAAGAATCATCTCACACACAGCACCTCACACACACTCACACACACACTGCATTACTCGCCCACACACACACTGCATTACTCACCCACATAAAGCACTCCTCACACACACACACACACAGAAAAAAAGTAGAATAGAAAATAGAAAAAAAAGGAAACAAAAATATAAATTTAAGTACATATTTAACCCCTTAGGGACACAACTTCTGGAATAAAAGGGAATCATGACGGAATATATCCGTCATCTGTCCTTAAGGGGTTAAAAAAACAACTTTCTAAAAATATAAATAAATAAATCGCACTTGCACTATAAAATTAGTTACTGCAGGACTAGTAGGCGGTAACAAATATTTACCATCAATAAAGATTCAAAAGTGGGCTGTAGGTATTAAAAGGTTGACTATCCCTGGGTTAGACAGTGTTTGATTTAGTGTCCAACCAATGAAGCCAGCAAGGTGAAACGCATTTTCCAGAAGTGGTACTGTTATTTTAATCACTGATCGTGTACAGTTTTATTCTTTTAGTATATCCAATATATTAACTACTTATACAGACAACTATTAAAAGGAGAATTAATCCAGTGTTGAACTATATTTGATGCAGATTCATGGCAGTGCATCTAATTAGTCATCGCATACTCACCATATTTATCACAATTATGCTATGGGAGTCTGTGTGTATGTGTGCGCATGTGCGTATTGTACATTGTAAGTCTACTAGCAATATTAAAAGACTACATTCATTCCGGTTTTACTCATCGTAGCATCTAGCATTGCAACACACCTCACTATGGAGGAGGATTATCAAGACACAATGGTTGCTACTGTTAATTGGTTTACGAGGTGATTACACCTCATTTACTTCTTTGTCCAAAAACAGCACGTTTTGCCTTGACAAATCTCTCCCCACCGCTGCACATAGCTTCCTTATCATAATTCACTCCTTCAAGAACCAGTAACTATGTTGTCTTATCAATCTGTTCTTTGAAAATTCTATTCTAAAACGGAACGTTCTACTTAATTAAAAGACGGCATGAATTCATGGAAATGCCAGAGCTAAATAAACAGAGCATTCCTTACTCTCAAAAATACCAGATTAGAATTAAACGGTTTATTTACGGACGTGAGAATGCCAAGTGAATTTCAAATTAAGGGCCAAAGTAGTAAAAATGGGAACATTCTCTAAGTCAGTTATGATTCCAGTGTAGCCACTTGAGCAATCTTATTTTAGAGAATGGCCCTGACGGTCTTTAAGGGGTTAAACAGCATCTGTGATATGCACTTTTGTCTGATTTTATTATCTATTTCTTCAGTAGAAGCAACAGCAAAAACAACCACAATAACAAACAAACAAGCACACACACACATCAGAGCTGAAGGAGTTCTACAAACCTGTTTTTTCTCCCCTAACTTGGTTTGTTGTCCTGAATTTTTTTACTTATCGGTTTAAAATTTGCCATGATTCACGGTCTAGTAGTCATCAAATGGGCCCCTTAGATGGACAACGTTGTGCATGCTAACCATGTAAAGGTTCTGTCTGCTATATTATTTGTATAAGAAACTCAAACACACCACAGACCCCATCTGTTGTACTGAGTAACATGACTCCTCTGTAGTCACATTGTAGAATATGCTAGCTCTTCTATTCCCACGGGACTAAGCAACCTGTTCTATGTTGGTGATTAAATCGGAGATGTAAAAACAGAAAGTACTCACGATCTGTGCTGAAGTCATCCACCAGAATAATCTCCTGTATTAAACTCGCAGGACTTCGAATTAAAACACTGTCAGACAGAGAGAAAAGAAAGGACAATGCCCTCTTACAACAATACTTCACTTAAAACCTGAAAAGGGTCTCTTGGATTTAATGCCCCCCCCCCCGCTCCCCTCCCACTAATTTCACAATGGGAGATGAATTGGAGCAGGCTTCCCCAAACTCTGGCCCTCCAGATGTTGCTAAACTACAACTCCCAAGATTCTATGAATGAAGATGATAGGCTGAGAATCATGGGAGTTGTAGTTCAGCAACATCTGGAAGGCCGGAGTTTGGGGAAGCCTGCTCCAATTCATCTCCCATTGTAAAATTAGTTGGAGTGGGAGGGGAGCCGAGCCACTATAAGCAATCTTTCCATTTTTATAATAGTCTGATACCTACCTGAGCCTTACAGGCATCTCCAGACTTGTCTCCTCTTCAGCGCCGTGCAGTGGTTGTGGTGTCAAGCTGCATGCCCTGGCTCCCCCGACCTAAGTAGTCAAACTGTTTTTGAGCAGCTTGTCTTTGAGGTCTGCCCCGCGAAACTCCCCACCTCCACTACTAAACCCGGAGAGACGCAAGTTCATAAGCAGATACTTTTATTAGTTCTCCCGAGTCGAGTCCTACAGTGCAGGACCCGGCTCATTGGTTTAAAGTGACAGCTAATTGCGGTCAGTAAACAAGCTAACGGAAGTCCATGCTTAGGAACTTCTGGTTCTCTGGAATTAGCAGGGAAGGTTGAGAGCACCTCCTGGTGGACCAGTTCGACTTCTTGTAATTGGAGGGGTTATGTGCCAGGGCACTCCTGGAAACATAGCCACTATAGCAAACTGTAGGATTTATGGTGCTTGGAGTGTGCCTTTAAGCAATATAGGAGTTAAAAGAACAAATGTGTTTTATTATATGAGGAGGATTTTAGCCATTTTGTAGACATTGTACATATGTGAATCTGGGATGTAACTCCTGCTGTGAATGTTTCGAAGTATAAATTCTATTTCAATGAATACTCCAACAATCCCAACACTGATTTTCCACCATCTACAAGAACACAGAATTCTACCCACCTCTTTATAGTCCGTAGGAGGGTTGAGCGAGCCTCGTTGTGAAAGGTGATGATGATGCTGGTTGGAGGGAGGTCGGAATCATAGTGTACAGAGGTACACCTAGTTATTGGGGGGGAAAAATGTGCAAAACTTGAGTCACAAAAGAGCACTTTTAATACAATCGTATTTAATAAATGATAGATTATGCAACACTGGAAATATCACAATGTTTCCACAAATAATGAATGGTTTTCATTCTCAGGTTCGTAGTTTGAAGGGAAACTTTTATTTCTCGAGAATTTGCATCTTTGAATAAAAGCACAATGACATCGCAGTCCAGTAGAAGGTCAGCCAGAGCAAATATTCGGAATAAAACAATATTTAATTTCTCCTCCTCTGTATGCTTCCTAAGTGCGACTGCCAGGTGCAATGGATGAAGCTTATTACAATGATTGATAGGGAGCTAAGATGGAGGTACCCAGTTGCAAAATAAATAGATGTGGGTTTCTACTTTGAAATAAATATATATATGTGTGTGTGTGTCATGCCTTATGAATACATATTTGTTAAATATAAGGACAAAACAGAATAATAAAAATAATATTAAAAATACAGGGAAGTGTCAGTTCCTCTTCCAAATCACCTTCCAGTTCTTCTCAATTCTCCTCAATGCATCTCTATGGGGAAAGTTCAGCTCCTCCACGCAGAGGGCGGAGAGGCTAAACAGTGCAGCACTGACCCAGGAAGCTGTAGTGGCCATGTGAGTGACAGCCACTGGAGGTGTCCCTAGGTAGTAATGTAAACACTGCCTTTTCTCTTAAAAGGCAGTGTTTACATAAAAATACCTGCAGGGATTGCTTAAACTCACTCACCAGAACAACCACATTAAGCTGTAGTTGTTCTGGTGACTATAGTGTCCCTTTAACCCCTTAAGGACACATGACATGTGTGACATGTCATGATTCCCTTTTATTCCAGAAGTTTGGTCCTTAAGGGGTTAAACGAACACTGAAAACCATAACAACTTTATCTCAATTACATCGTTATGATGCCTGGGGTTTCTTGGAGTGGTCTTACCATACTTTCATAAACAATTTAACCTCTTAAAATGAGACTTCGCCCAGGACCTCTAGGGAACGAGATGAAGAACAACTTTGGAGGATCACCAATATCTAAAGTCTATAGACACGTGGAACTTTAAAATGTTGGACCTTTCTCGGTCATGTAAAATATACGTGAGCAGCCAAACAGTTCCTCTATGTGTCTGAATGATATCATTCTACATGTGCCTGCATTGCAGTACGTACAGTTATTAATCATGCATTGTATATTTACTCTCTGAATGGTACATATACGCAAGGTGGCTTTTTGCATACCGGTAATGTCTTGTGTCTCGAATAGGTCTGTCGCTGCTCAGCTTGTCACTCTCCAGCTGATTGAAGGCATGTTGATGGTACGGATCCTCTCCTTGCTTAATATACTTGGAGGAGAGGTAAGATTTTTCATCAAATCCATTCAACTTTCCTTTTTCCGTTTGGAATGTTGACATCACCTGGAAAAAGAATGGTTACATGATATTTAGACAGGCTCCCCCATGCTCTCTGCAAATCTGCACAGTTCAGTCAAGTATTCACCAATTATTTTCGGCAATGTTACAAAAAAAAAAAAAAAAAAAAAAAAAAAGGATGAAAAAAAGCAGAAGATCTTCAACCAAAACGTTTTTAAATTATAAATTAATATAATAAATGTTGGCTTTAAACTAGTTAGGTGCACATCAGTTTCTCTTAAAATTAAATCTGAACGGTTTAACCAAATATCTCAACATTTGTGGTGTCTTCAGCTTTCATTACAACATATGCAAATTAATCCGTGGTTTCTTATGCACAGTTAGTTAAACCATTGTGATCAGCAGGTCACCCATCTTTACGCTGTTCGGTGAAGAAGAACCAATTGTTATTCGTGCAAATAAAAAAAATAAAAAAAATCATATCAGAAAAAAATTACAATAGAACTAAAGTTATTCCGTTTATTTATCGGTGCATTGTAATGCAGTGGTGGTAAACCTATGGTACACATGCCACCAAGGACACTTGGGCATGTAAGGTGGCACACAGGTTTCACAAATTACTGGGTATTCTAGAGAAAGCCAATGAAAAGAATCTTGTAACTTAAAACATGACACAAAGCCAGGGACCTGCTTTAGCCATTGTGGACACCAGTGGGCAAGTAGGACAATCCCTGATTTGGCAAGAGGACTTTATTGTCAGCAAGCATGAGACAGTGGGGGGGTTAGTGTGGAAAGGGAACACTATAACATCAGGAAGAATGAAATGGAATGGAAGAGGGTAAATATATATGGGTTGAGTTCCGTTACAGAAGGGACACTAATAGAGACAGAAAGGTAGCTGATATGGAGGGAGAGGACTATTGAGGAGCATAAAGTGACAGATATCAGAGGGAATTGGAGGGCAGCTGATATTTGGATGGCAACGAAGAGATATAAATTAGACTGAAACAGAGAGAGATTGGATGCAATGAGTTTGTATAGAATGGGGGAGCAATTACAAAGGCGTGCTGGCGTGCAACTATGGTGTTGCGAGTGGGCTGACCTGGACTAGAATCCTGAGTGGGGTCGTAAGAGGTCCCTGGTCTGATTTTGGCACCTTTTCATTGTTAGCCCTGAGAACAGTTTAATATTGAGAGAGAAACACCGCCAGTTACATCATTGGTGACAGTGCCGCAATTTTATTGCACCATATTTGGAGTTAATTACACAGCACAGTGTGGGGGTACTGCTGTGGGTGCAAATCTATTGGCAAGAGTGAGAGGGGAAGGAAGGCAAATCAATGGAAATTGGAATAACGCCTGTGGGCAATACAAATTAGTCAATCGTAATATTTAAAATAAAACCAAAATGGAGGAGAGAGAGGGGGAAACAATGAAACAAAGTGAAATGAAACTGGGGTCTTGGCAGTTGTAGACCTCTTATTAGGTTTCTTTAGACAATAGGCACTCAGGATCTAAAACCATCAGCATTAATGTTTTAAATTGTGTATCTATGATTTATTTATTACACTAATAGCACATGCAGGAGAGCGGGGAGTTATTCACAAGGTTACATCGGATAAAATGGATAAAGGAGACAGAAAGTTTGCAAATCCGCAGTCTGTTGATAAGAGCGTAATGGACGAACAAGCTCGAAATAACTTTCCATTTAGAGAGGTAATGAGAGTTGGACACAGTTGGAGATAATGTCGCAAGCTGGTGCTTTAGGCTAGAATTTTAAACCTGCTCTCTGCTCACATCATTTGTCCATTCTATTCTACGTAACACAAATTGATTTATGGCTGCAGGGTTGAATCAAAGGTTTTATGCCCATCTTCTAGGTGACAGATCCGTTACCTGCTGGAGTACAGAACATGTGCCCAATAATGAGAAATATGGCATATATAGAGACATACCGTAGACGTCTAATAGAAAAATGCACTCACAACGACATGCATTCAGAAAAATGATTAGCAAAGAATATATTATAATAAATAAAGAATAAATCCTGGTTTATTTTCAGAGGCAAAAATAAAGGCCTTTTTCCAAGTGATTTTTTTAAAAGCATTATATAGCGGTGTTCTCAAAGTGTCTCATCCTGGGATCCAACCAGGACTATCATTTATGATTCACCTGTATGAGAGATACTGCATGCATTATTTCTGGTCAACAGAGAAGATTCAGCCCCCTATTAGAGAGATTCCCGTACCTCTCCCCCATTGGAGAGGGTTCCCCGCACATTTCCTCTATAAGAGAGAGAGATCCCTGCATCTTTCCCCAACTTAAAAGATTCCTGCAGCTCTACCCTGGGTACTTTAAACAGTGCTTTAAGATTTAACTGCATGTCCTCCTAGTCCCAATTCATAAAAATGAAAATTTTAATAGAAAATCAGCACTTTTATGAATAAACTAAATTTATTACAATGCGTTTTATTAACCCCTTAACATAATTTAATATGAAAAAAATATATAAAACATTTGAGAAATGAAGAAAGTTTTTAATTTTATTAGTTCTGCGTGGCATTTTAACTGTGAATGTCACAATACTGTTAGCTGTTACTGCAATAGAATACACATGTTTGCACTCAGCAATGTCTCCCGAGTACAAACGTAGGCCCCCCCACCTTACATTTACATTTTTCAGTTTAAACACATTGAAATTTGCCACCCTGGTCATTTTGCCTTTGAGACCATATGGTAGCCCAGGAATGAACTTTACCCCCATGATAGCATACCATTTGCAAAAGTAGTAGTTACAAATGGGGTATGCCCAGTCTTTTTTAGTAGCCACTTAGTCACAAACACTGGCCAAAGTTAGCGTTCATATTTGTTTGTGTGTGAAAAAGGCAGAAAACGAATTAAACACACTTACAAAATCACTGTTACAAGCATTTGAACACTGATGCTCTTAGGCACACCCTCACATACACACCCTGACAAAGCAGGCACACTCACAGAAACAGCCAGACATCAACAGAAACAGTCACAGAGACAGTCACACACTAACAGACACACTCACAGAAACAGTAAGACACTAACAGACATAGACAGTCACCAACAAACACCAAAACACTCACAGAAACAAACAGTCACTAACAGACACAGACACAGACATACTCTCAGAAGCAGTCACAAACACATTTGCATGTATGGTCTGCTTGAATATTACATTAAAACTGACATTAATAAATGTATTTACAATCTGGTTTAAAACTTAATTATGACTCCATGGAAACGCTTTGAGATTTTAACAGATGCCGGTTTAATAAACTTGCAAAATATACCTTTTAGAAGGTTTTTTTTTTTCTGGTGAAATGTCACAAATTGAGTAATTAAAGCACTGACTCTCCTTTCTCTTCTAGCCAAATATTTTCTTAGTTAAATCATTTTGGGTTGAGCAGATGTTCCTATGAGAGGCAGGGCACTGTGCAGCTGTGATGAACTGCTCACTGATTGCATTAACTATAGAATGTCTGTATCACTAAGCATTAGAAGGCATCAGGACAGTAAAGAGAATGTTGCATTTCGCAAACTGTATACCTCCCAAGTGTCCCTAGTTTGGACGGATAGTCCCTCCTAAACCAGTCTGTGTAAATAAGATACATTGCTCTGTTCTAAATTATATTTTAGTTACAAAAAAAAAATATTTGTAAGTCACCTAATATTTTTCATACCCACTCACACCTAAAATTAAAATGTCCCTCGTGGTTCATCGGAAATGTTGGAAAGTATGAATTGGTTTCCTTTGCAAGCATTATTCAGTAATTAGATCAGGGATTGGGTGTGCTGTTTCACTGCACAGTTAGCATGGTTGGAGCCAGAACCAGGGCTGTATCTTCTGCAAGGCTGACAAGGCATTTGCCTTGAGCAGCACTTTCAGGGGGGGCGACAGAAAACGCCGCCCCTCAAGCACCCTGGAAGCTGCCTGGTCAGCATCTTTCATGGGGGGCAGGGGGCGAAGAGCGGCCTCCTGGTCTGCTTGGGGCCCTCTTGAGGCAGGTAGCTGCCAATATTATGGACGAGTGGCGAGGGAGGGCTGTCCTCTGAGCTCTTACTGCATAGCCCTCTTGCGCAACCCACAATGATGACAGGAGCCGGACTATGACACAATTCCAGCTCCTGGCATCACTAAGCGGCACATGAGGGGGCTGAGCAGGAAGATCACAGCTCCATCGCCGCCAACATTGACCAGACACCTGCCCGCCCACTGCAGAGCACAGGAGCCTGCACAGCCAGCCATACAGCCCAGAACCTACACTGGATCCCAGGGACATCAGCCCCTCTGGACCCACAGGTAAAGAATCCACTCCAGCTCTCCCAAAGGTAGGGAGGCTGGGTGGATTTTAACTCTTAACAAATGAGCATGTGAGGCAATGTATGTGAGTGTGTCAGTATCAGGGTGTGTGTCAGTGTGTGTGTCAGTAAATATTTTTGTCTCTGTTATTGAGTGTGTGTATGTCTGTGAGTGTTTGTCAGTGTATGTCTGAGTGTGTGTATGTCTGTGAGTGTTTGTCAGTGTATGTCTGAGTATGTGTCTGTCTGTGAGTATGTATGTCTGTCAGTGAGAGCGCGTGTCTGTCAGTGAGAGCGCGTGTGTCAGTGAGAACGTGTGTGTCAGTGAGAACGTGTGTGTCAGTGAGTGCGTGTGTGTCACTGAGTGCGTGTGTGTCACTGAGTGCGTGTGTGTCAGTGAGTGCGTGTGTGTCAGTGAGTGCGTGTGTGTCTGTAAGTATGGGTCTGTCAGTGAATGTGTGTATGTATATGTGCGTTTGTTGTGTGTTTGTGTCTATAGGTGTATGTCTGTGAGTGTCTGTTGGTATGTGTCTGTCAGTGAGTGCATGTGTCTGTTAGTTCGTGTCTGAGTGATTGTGTGTTTCAAATCAAACTGATCAAATCAGTAAGTGTGTGTGTATGTATGAATGTGTGTATGTATGTATGTATGTATGTATGTATGTATGTATGTATGTATGTATGTATGTATGTATGTATGTATATCTGAGAGGGTGTGCATGTCACTGAGTGGTTATATCAGTTTGTGTCTGTCAGTCAAAGTGTGTTTTGGCCCTAAACAGGAAGGGGTGGGGCACATTTAGATCAGAGGGGGTGCCCGAATTTCGACATGCCTAGGGCAGCACGAATCTTAAATACACCACTGGCCAGAACACATGGACATGCATCACATACCACATTCTAATCCATATCTGGTTATACTGGAATTAAATGGGTTAAACTTATATAAGATTTAATTAAGCATCTTTGCAAATTATATAATGATCATTAGGCAATGGCTAAAAAAACAACAAAAATATTACCTTCTTTCATGTTATACTTTATAAATGTACACAAGATACTGATACCTCCAGCCCAATGAATAGATTAAAAATGGACCAGTTTCACTTGTAAATTATCCTATGGGATCCTATGGGAAAGCATTGTGATTGATTGGCTGAGATCATCAATTGGGGGCGGGCCAGCACTGGCACTGGAAAAAAAGGTGAGTTTGGTTATAAAAACTTTAAATCTGACATTCTTTTTTTTTTTTTTTATTGAGGTATAGTTCATTAAACCCCCTTATAGACTTTGCACCTATGAATATTCTACATTTATAATTACCTTTCCCCTTCCCTTTATTCTTAATTTTCGATTCCTGGTTGAAGTTCTTGTTCTGTCTTTGCTTTACACTTGTTTTAGAGCTACATTATCATTATTACACAGTTATTACATTTTTTATTATCCACAAAGAGATTTATAATAAAAAAAAAATGAATGCTTTGTTGTTTTAAGCACTCTCTAGAACTTGGGATTTAAAGATTAGGAAACCACAATTAATTTTTATTTCTAGTGAAAATGTACTTTTTTCAAAATTAAAATGACTATAGATCGTAAACATACTTTTGGCTCATCCATTGACTGTGGCAAGTTAAAACAACATGAATAAATATAGGATATATCCATCGACCTAGAAAGACGGACAACATTCGTATGCTAGGGGCATCTTCAAAGCAAAGAAAGAAAATTGGTTCTGTTTGTTTCCAGGGTAATGTGTCACTGGACTTCACATGTGCTTACCATCATTTTTTCAATTTTACCATGGTAGAAAGAGACTGCATAATTACGCACTGAAAAAGGACATTCAAGAGACAAAATACAAAATAAAAAAAAATAATAAAAAAAAATTACAAAAATAAAAAATAAAATGTACAAAAAGTAATTCTCAACAAAACAGAAAATAAAAACCAATAGCAGTGACTGGATGCTAATTCGATATTCTAGTCAGCTACGTCGCCCCAGCAGCTTTCTATGAAAAGTAGTCAAATGTAACACTATCAAATTGACAACTGATGTCAATAGAATGTTAAAGAGAAGGAGAATGTACCCGTTAATTCATATTTGGTATAAAAAGATAACCATTTCAATTCAGACACGACAAAAGAAATAAATACTCCCATTTTGGGGGGATAAATACATTATACATTTATGTATGAAGCATGATGTATATATAATTAGAACATCAGATTTATTTCGTGCGAGAAACACACACTATATATGTTTATAAGATGTCAAAAACCTGCACTAGATGTTTTACACCCACGTGCTTCATTATAGTTGAAAAAGAAAAACAATTAACTACCCGTTTGCTGCTATTAGGAAAAACAACAGTAACCCCCTACTCAGACATGTACAGAATGTAAAAATAACTACGCACAGAATAAACACACAAAGGAATCAGATAGGTATTTTTCAGCCCTGACAGATTAATAGCTTGACGTGACTTTATAAATATTATTGCACGCCATCAGTGGCGCCCTATTAAGATATATCTGTATATTATTACTATTATTATTATTTTATTATTTATATGGCGCCATCAGATTCCGTAGCACTGTACAATGGGTGGACTAACAGACGTAATTGTAACCAGACAACCGGACGCACAGGAACAGAGAGGTGGAGGGCCCTAAATCTAGCTTACATGCTAGATTTATATACACATGTATTGCTTATGGTGTGTCAACAAAAGATGTTAAAAATGAAATGGTAAAGAGCCAACAGATATGTAAGAATATAGATGCAATGTCCCAAATCAGACACTCATACTGTTGCTAATCTATTAAACCCCTTAAGGACACAACTTCTGGAATAAAAGGGAATCATGACGGTATATGTCCGTCATGTGTCCTTAAGGGGTTAAAAAACAAACATTCTTATTTAATGTTTTCATAAAAAATATTCATTTTTATTTTGCTGCAAAACAGTATATTGACGCAAACATCGAATTACGAAGGGCTCCGTACACTGCATTTGTTCTGTTTACACGAACGTACTTCCTCAAGTTTTGGCGTGAGACCCACCAGAGCAAAGACACTTGGGAGATAGACAACATGTTGGCATTTCTATATGGATCATGGCACTTTAAAGCCATCAATGGCCGCCGGCCGCGTACAAGGAACAGGACAAGGTGACTGTGAATGCTTCTCAATAGGAATACATTCATCCTAATGGATTAAAAGCCATGTACTAACAGAAGTGATGATAAACACAGAAGACTTAAAGTATGAGCCTAAATGAGATATAATTTCAAGGAACTATACACTTTGTACTATAACATTAAATTGCCTTGCGATCAATCCTCTGCACATCTCGATGTGTCAATAAAATGTTCCAAACTTAATAAAACAACCGATAACCCATAAGTGGGGTAAACACTTAAAGCAAAAGACTAAATCATACATCCACCACAATTGCACACTTTATACAGGAGTATCACTCTAGAACTCTTTCAGGAAACTAAAAACGAAAGGCTCCATCATCTAGATGAATTTAGTGCCGTTTACGAGGATGTACAAGTTGGCATAAAATCTTGATCTTCTGGTACAGAGTTGAAACTCCCAGGGGCA
Source organism: Pelobates fuscus (assembly GCF_036172605.1). Taxonomy (NCBI): domain Eukaryota; kingdom Metazoa; phylum Chordata; class Amphibia; order Anura; family Pelobatidae; genus Pelobates; species Pelobates fuscus. The sequence continues at coordinate 26,266,219 of NC_086329.1, read as the reverse complement.
ATCAAGACAGGAGATGGAGCTGTCCCTTACACCAGCCAGATGTCAGGATTCCGTAATCTTTCCCAAAAATCACTCGGCAGATATCCCTGGTCTTATTTATAGACTGGGAGAACATATATAATTATATATCATTAACATTAAGGGGTGGGTGGGAAAGGGATTAGTGTAAAACTCTTCTCACTGCACACATACTGTTCTTGTATACAAATTGTTGTGTGTAAAACATAATAGGATAAATGGATCCAGATCACTGGCTGGCAGTCCCAGAACACTAAAACTCCAGGACATTACAACTAATTAACTGTATCAGATGCACTGGAAACCCCACAGAGAGAACTGCATTGTAAATACCAGACGGTGGATCAGCAAAAGACCAGTTTAGTACAATACATCCTCTACTTCAGGAAAAATTCTACAGACATACATAAAATATTCATGACTATTCTCTAGGCATATACAACCATACTAAACAGATTGCTGATCACTTTTACTGAGTTCTCTCCCCCCCCCCCCCCCCCCCTCCGCCCCCCCTTTTTTTTTTTAAAATTACAACTTTGCAGAATAAATTCTGGATCTAGTCACAGAAATAGACAGGCTCTGCATAAAGCGTAGACAAATCAGAACAACGATGGCGTTAAAAAGAGGTCACCATTCCCGCCATATTGATCTGAATAGATACCTATAAATGCAAATGACAAACAGCAAAGGATTAATGCAGAACCCTAATACATAACACACCCACAGGACCAAAGTGTCAGGAGTTGATCCAGCACGCAGAACTGTATCACACCTAGGACTAAAGGTAACGTCTTACCGGGCATTAGAATGGCCGGGCTTAACGTACCAGAGAATAGTCAGAATACTTGCAAAGGTCGGGGATACAGAATGAGACACAACGATGAAGGAAAGCCAAAAGTCCAGGATACCAGAATACAGGAAAGTCAAAGTCAATAACCAGAAATAAACGCTCAGGAACACGTTCTCGGACAACCACTAGGGAAACCACGACAGGGCAATGAGGAAAAGCAAGAAAGGAGTTTAAATAAGTCTCCTTTAAATTCGATTGCCCGTACCCGGCCTCTGACCACAGAACGTGCGTGCGCTTCCTTTGCGTAACGTCATAAGCACACTGATGTCGTCAATCCCACTGGTGGACCTGGGGCTACAAGTTGTCATGGGTCCGCAGGGGCCGGCGTTCTTCGGTATGCTGCAGGAGTCAGACACCATGGCACAGTGCCACCGACGAACCTCTCCACCAATGCCCGGAAGGTAGTTATCCCCAGAGATACCACAAGGTGAGGATGAACATGTGACACAAAGCCAAGTTAATAGTTTGGGCTCCTCTTCGTACAAGAGGTTGTGAATGAGACATGGTATCTTCATGGTTCTGGTGCCCTGGGTGGCCATGTTAAGGAACACTCTTTAGGAGTTAAAAGTATCTGCCTTGCTAAAAAACACTCCTTGGATTAAGGGGTTCTGACAATTCGTTTACCAAAATGTGGAAAATGAAATAAAAAAATAAATAAATAAAGCAACATAATCATAATGTAGAATTCAAAAGAAAACTCTAGACGTTCCACTCAAGAGGGGAGAAACCTTCAGCTTGAATGAGATTAATACACAAACATGGTCTATGATTACAATGAATACATCCGGAAGTAATTTAAATAATTAAACAATACAATCATCAAGCACTGAATCTGTTATTAACTGTATTATATTTCCACATCATAGCAGTTCGGCATTAATACATTACAATAGCAAGCTTTATTGCTTCATTCATCTCTGGTTTGTTTTCCCATTTTCAATTGCTCATCAGTTTGTACTGATGCAGAATAATTATGGATTTTCAACATTTACAGACAGAGAATGAAAAGCCAATATTAGTCTATGTGTTTTATAATGAATAGGAATAAATAGCAAAGAATATATATATATATATATATATATATATATATATATATATATATATATATATATATATATATATATATATATATATGGGAGAGAAAGAGAGTGTCAGTGAACAAGGCAAACAGAGACAGACTAAGGAAGAGTGAGACCGAGAGAGGACAAAATGTGCGAAGTAGAAAATGAGACACCCACACAATGACCGAGGTAATGGATACATTATGGAATAATAATAACAGGACAATGAGAGAAAGGAGGACACATTCCATGAGAGAGACACACACACAAAGACAAATACAACAAAAAAAGACAATGAACAAAAGAGGCAAACTAACAAGTCTAATAAGAACAAATCAGAAAACACAATGTGAGAGAAGACACACACTCACAATAGCGGAGAGAATTAATGACACAGACAGGCAGTGAGCAGGAAAATGAAAAAAGAGGCATGGGATAAATTATGTGAAAAAGACAGGTCATGAAACGTGCAAGAGAAAGGAACACAAATACTGATATTGACAATACATTAGAAAGAATTAATTATAGAAAGAGCAAAACAGGGACAGAAAAATACCACAACACAATAACAAAACACTATACATCACCAGGCATGGAGCAGTCCTACAGCACAACATTGCATACCATGAAATCAATATTGGGCTGAATTGTCCCAATAAAACAAGTGACAACATTATCATTTATGTAATATCCCCCCAAAGAATATTCGTAATAGAAAGGCTCTGTCATTTGTAACAAGTGTAATGTGGAGCCATTTGCTCTGTAGATTTTAGTTCTAAAAAGGATCATGACAGAGATGTGAATCCAAAATAGCCTGGAGGCCCTGTAGGCTCCATGACCTTGTTTGATGATCTAGTTTGATGAAGGAGATAAACTGCTTCTCCCTCACTGACTGGGCTGTAATAATGAATAACTGCGTAACAGGCGGGACTTTTCATACAAATCTCCATTCATTACTTCGTAGGACTTTTTAAACTCTTCAAAAATTATGATAAAGTTACATTAAGCAGGAACGGATGAAGGACAAAAATTGACCCACCACCAGTCTCCTTGGTAGGTTCCACCATAAATATAACTGAGACTGTTGCACAGGCTATGATAATTTACAGTGGACATAATATCAATATCATTGAGTAATTTTAGCCAGAAAAGGTAGGTTAAGCTTGTCACCGCATTTTAAGTTCATCCTGGGGTCTAGAACGATTGAAGGCCAAGTCACGAGTTAAACTTGCCAAGGATTGAACCGCAGATTTTGGGATACTGCAGATGGCTTTAATAACCACTGAATCAAAGTTTTAAAATATGGTATTATCTTCAACTTTCTTAGAATGAACGGATAGTTCCTAGGAAAGAAGCAGGTTCCAATAACCATGAAAACCTGAAACAGCTTTCCTTCCTATATTTAGAAAAAGAAGATAAAGATAGATTTGGTAAAAATTTCTACAATATTTAGAGAATTGTTTGGAAAATAAAACATTTTAGAGATGACTTTATCCCTTATTTTGCAATATTTCAGAAAGGGGTAGTAACATAGCATCGGGATTACCATAATGTCAAATTCAGTAGGATTGTCAAAATAGCTTAATACTCCGGCTAAATACTCCGCTTGTGTGTCTTTGTAAGAAACCTCGTAGCAATTCAGGGAGTGTAGCTTCCTTCAAATGCTGTGGGAATATCCATGCACAATTACACTTTCACGCAATATCTATACTTTAAAAAGGGTATTGCAGGATGTACTGGTTGTGTTAGAGTCACGAGAGAAGGTACCATTTACAGTTCCTCTGCAAAGATGCAGATAGACCAAAATAAGACATTTTTTTTTTCTCTGCTGGGTGAAAGCCTGATCTGGAACAAACAGCAATAGAGATTTATGGGCTACATTTAAATTTGCTTTTGGAATATACAAAAAAAATTAATTAACATTCACCCATGTACGCAGTTTGTTGGGTACCAAGTTACTATTTAATGAGTCCCTTTTACTCCCGAAATGAAAGCAAAAATCCAATTAGCATGGTTTCAGGAAATGTGTCTGCTACAACACCTACCAATCTTAGCACCCAATATTCTCACTAAGAATCTTCCCAGTCTAAGGTGTGAAAACATCTGTTTAGAGAGATTTAAGGAACATGTGAATAACTGAGGTTCTCTTCTGTTCTGTTTCACAGTCACTGGGGACGCAGTACTTCTCTCATGAAATAGCTAATGTACTTACAACAACACTGATAAACACATAAACAGTTGATCTGCAAAGCTTTCCTGAGAGCGGATTGACTAGAATAAGCCTTTTCAGAATATTAGAACGGCATACATCTAAAAAGTAACTGTTTGACGCAAGATAAAATATATGCATTGTCTATGCTGCCGGTTTCCAAAGCTGTTAACTACCAATAGTCCAGATTCTATTCTCCAGTCTTAAAACCATAACCACTGAACACTGCTGTAAATTGTTATAGTCCCAGAAGTCCCCTGGTGCCATCCCACAGTAAGGAGTCTAACTGATATCGAAAGGTTTGGCACTTATGCAGGTCCCCTGGTTCTGGTATTTTAGGTCTTCTCAAATTCGCTAAAGACGAAGTTCCCATTCTGCTTTAACCAGATTAGTTTTATCAGTTTTGTCCAACTTTTGAAATAATTTAATAATTTTGCTGGAAATTAAGAAAAAAAGACTAGGTATATTCATTGTCACGTCTCCACAATTCCAAGTTTTGCCAACATCATTTGGGCCCTCCCTTCTGAGGACATAGAAAATAAATATCACTAAAGTGTTTTCTTTAAGACTGCCAGACGTTCTTTAGGTCACAACTAGTTACGTCCCGTTTTGTGGCCATTATCCTTGTTTCCATAACAAATATCTATAAAAGTGACAAAACTGGGTGACAAACTACGGAATACTTGCTTGCATATCACCCCCTTTTCCCTCTGGTATGATCGGACGAATGGTCCTTGTTTAAAACCACAATTGATTCTACACTTTGTAAAAGCACTGACCATGAATAAAGGATATAAAGTTACATAAAAAAAATTATTCGCCTCTTCTGACTCCAGCAGCCATAATGGAAGCTAGCCGCGTGCAGCCCATCAAGCTCGCCCGGGTTACCAAAGTCCTGGGAAGAACAGGATCTCAGGGACAGTGTACCCAGGTTCGTGTAGAATTCATGGATGACAGCAACCGCTCAATCATTAGAAATGTGAAGGGGCCTGTCCGAGAGGGAGATGTACTCACACTTTTGGAATCTGAGCGTGAAGCTAGGAGATTACGCTAACGTGACTGATTTTGCTGTGCTTGCAAAGGATGGGTTTTGGACAGACAGGAGATACCCAAGGGACAACATCTTGATTCTCTGACTGTTAAATAAAAACTTAAAACTGTTAAAAAAAAAAAAATCTTCATCTCAAATTCAGTTTAGGCGTCTTTGCATTTTCTTTTTGCGTAACACCCTTACACCCTCAAAGTGTCAGAACTGCTTCTACTGTGGCTGGGGGGGGGGGGGGGGGGGGAAGGGGGAGGATTAGATATAAGTATTATCTGCTTCATCCTGGCGTTTAGCTCTTCATGCCTTTATCTACCAGGAGCTGCCTCGATATTAAACTCTTCTGTGTAGCACCTGATGGGAAACCGCAAACAGTGGAAACACATCATAATACTTTGCAACTATTATACATAAGACATGATAGTCCCTACTTTGTTTTACGGCAGCCTTTCATTGTGTTGGCATTTTCATTGAAATTCCAATGCAGTTTCTATGAGGTTTTCATAAGCAAATAAAACAATTAGAGCCACAGAGAGCAAGTCAAATCCCATTATCATTACATTAACCCAAAGGAACGAGAGAAGGAAACAATGTTTTGAAGTCCATTGAAACAAGTAACAAGTTGGTTTGTTAGCATGTGAGGATCAGGTGGTACCGGTATACACCAAGGAATAATCGATGGCTGCAGGGTGTGCGAATCATACCTATATATTTAAAGAAGTGACAGCTTGGCCGCTATAAGCTGTATGAGTAGCCTCAAGCATGTTTTCTCATTATTAAGCTACTTGTGGCCGTGTGTACACACAATGCAAGACTGTGTATTCTGCTCTATCACCGAGTTACTCCAACCCTTTAATAAAAATGAATAAAACTGCCCTTTAATTTACAGTGCCCAACGAGGCATTACTATTAGCCCCCCGGCCTCCCCCCACTCCCGTTAAAACCTGTGAAAAGACGTTTTATCTGACATCCAGCGCTGGCCAGGTAAAGCTTCCGGCGCTGATTTGCCATGCCCCGTCCTGACGTCATCCCCTGCATTGGCTTCCCGTAATATATAGCACTCAATATAAAATTCTGGTTCTTGCTTTCAAATCTCGACATAATGCTCCTCCTACCTATCTATCCTCACTAATACACAAGTATGTCCTGTCGAGGCCCCTACGCTTTGCTGAAGTCCTGCGTCTATCCTCTGTCCGTACTACCACCTCTGATGCTCGCCTCCAAGACTTCTCTAGGGCGGCACCGTTCCTGTGGAACTCGCTTCCCTCCTCCGTTAGATGCTCACCCAGTCTCCACTCCTTCAAAAAATCATTTAAAAAAAACTAACTTTTTCACAAAAGCATATCAATTAAACTGAATACTATTCTACCAATCTACTTCCCTAATACTTCTTTACCTTTTGTGTCACTATACCCCATTCCCTCTAGCATGTAAGCTCATTGAGTGGGGCCCTCAACCCCTCTGTTCCTGTGTGTCCAACTTGTCTGGTTACAACTACATGTTTGTTCGTTCACCCACTGTAAAGCGCTACGGAATTTGATGTCACTATATAAATATAATAATAATAATAATAATTCCGGCACTACCACGGTCCAGTCACAGAGAAGCCTGTGATTGAATCGTTTCAGTGACTCAGAGAGGAAGGCGATTGGGAGGGAGACCGGGAGGGCTATTTTTATTAGAATTTAAACAAGTACCCTATATAAGGAGCAAAGGGAGGCGGGAGGGAATGCACAGTGGGATGGAGGGGAAAGAAATATTCTCCTTGCAGTCACTGTGAAGATTTAATGTCTGTTGCCAGCACATTTATGACAGATGTGAAATATGCACAGAATTGACATGAGGAAGGCCGGAGCAGAGTTCTGGGCTCCCCAAGTTTTGTGAGCTGGAGGTCCAACTAGTCCCCAGGCACATTTCAAGTAATTCTGCATGTGCAGTATTACAAGCAGAAACACTGCACATCTTGCCTTTTACCACCATGACCACTTCAAATCACAGAAGTGGTGATGGTGGTTGGAGTAGCTATTTGAGGAGAAGCTACAAATTGTATCTGAAGAAAAATATACTCATTCCATGCACCATAAGTACTGAAGCCTTCTGTAGTGTTTATGGTACCAGGTATGTCCTGGAGTCCTCCCATGTTTTAGTAAAGTTTGTCAACTTACCTGGGTCCTGCTGGGGACCTAAAAAGATTGATTGATCTACAGAGCTGCTGGGCCATGCAGAACCATGCTCACTGGCTGAGTGTGTCAGTTGAGTGCTCGTAGTCAGTGAGTGTAGTCCTGGATGAATGGAGACATTTGGTTTCTCCTGCAGGAGGTTACATAGCACCCAAGGCACAAATATATTTTGTCAAACCGATGCCCTAAGGGGAAATCCAGCACTGCGGGAGGAGCTGCTCTATGCCACCCACCCACCTCCTCCCCACCAGCTGTCACCGAGAGCTACCTCCTTCACCCCTTGGAGTGATCCTGCCCTGCGGGAGGGAGTGCTCTATGCCACCCCGCCACCTGTCACCCAGGGCTACCCCCCCTTACAGTGAGCCTGCCATGTGGAAGGGTGTGCTCTATGCCACACTGTTGCCTGGCTAACACCCCTCCCCACCCTACAGTGCCTCGGGCCTGAGGGACACCGGGTGTAATGGATAAGTTACTTGGAGATTTCCTTAAAAAAACAATGTTATTGCAGATTCGCTCTCAGTAACATAGTAAATTATACAAACCAACTCACGCTCACATGGGAGAGACCCAAACACATCTTCTCAGAACAACACAGGGAGCTACAGTAACAGTACACAAACCCATTCACAGTCACACAATAAAACTGAACAAATCCATTCACAGCCACACAGTACATCACACAAATCCATTCACATCCACACAGTACATCACACAAATCCATTCACAGCCAAACAGTAAAACTGCATCAATCCATTAACATCTACACAGTAAATCACACAAATCCATTCACATCTACAAAGTGAAACTGCACAAATCCATTTACAGCTACACAGCAAAACATACAAAACTGTTCACAGACAAATTGACAAAGCTCTACAAGTAAAACGATTTTTAAAAAAATAGTCAGGAAGATTAGGGGCCTAAATTTCATTCTACACAATTTCTGAGAGTATTGGATACGTCTTTAAATCACTTATCAAAAAAATAGTAACATATATATATATTTTTTTTATGAATCTACAGGTTTCTGCGTTACCAGCCTATCAGTAAAACACTTTACTTTGAATGAAGATTAACATATAATTGTATCAGCCCTCTTGAAAAGAACATTCAGTTTAGGAGCATTTTTTAATAAACCCGTCAGTGAGTTTAATGAGTGCCACACGTTCTTTCATGTTCCCTTATGGAGAGGCACTTGAAAACCGGACCCAGTAAGTGCCTTATTTTGCATTTACTTTCGTTTACAGCTTTTCCAGTCAATGTTTCCCCTGAAGATACTCTCTAATAATGCCCTGCAGTGTATTGATCATAACCAGATCTATTTCTGTGCCCATCTTCCATGAATTATTGATTTCCTGACCTCCCATCCAAGCGCTTGAATAAAAAGGGATATTAACGCAAACAATGTAAGTGCTACATATTGTGAATCAGTTGGAAATACACCACCCTGAATGTGTAGCAACATTTGAACTAAAAATCCATAAACATCTAACTGGAAAAAGTAAAGAGGTGCACAACAAAATTAATAAAATAAACAAACATTTTTAGTCACAAAGAACATTTAGAAAAAAGTGGCTATAATTTGTCTCTCTTTCTCCCTTCTCCCTAATCCAGCTTGACTCTACTTCCTCCCTTCCCTCCCTCTTGTATATTGCTGTACATAGTTCCCCCACCTGATTCACTCGATTTCCAACCGATGTGAGGTCACCGTTAACCCCTTTGTATTGGCCTTTACTCAATTTCAGCATATGCCATACACACTGCCACCACCATCCAAAAGCTTATTCTACTGGTCGCACATACCACACACACTCTTACGTTTTACCTTGTCCAATTTTTTTTACCCGTTCTTATGATGTCAGGATTACATTGTGCAGGTTCCCTGGTAATGGGGGCAAAGAGTTTAGTAACAGTTCACCTGGGATCCTGACGAGCTCTCCTGGGTTGACTTCCGGTTGGGAGCCGATCCCATCGCAATTCATTGGCTGAGAGTCACCTGACTGCTCTCGGCTAATGAATGGCACACTGCTCATGAAAATTTGCACAGAATCGACATTAGCCAGCCCGGAACTATCTTTCCAGAAAGGCTATTGACAACGCCAGTGACGATTCAAGGCGTGGAGTTACGCCTCCGGAAGCAAAGGGGATGAACTCCGTATGTGCATAGCTTAACACCGAAACTTTGCAGATACAGACTCCAGGCACCATGACCACTTCAAAACACTAGATAGGCCGTGGAGTTTCAAGTAATCCTTTAAGTAATGTCTTCTAAGGAGGATCACATATCTGCAAAGAACACATACAATTCTGACAGCTGAAACCAGTTCTGAGTGCATTTTTGAGATGCCGGTCACTTTCACAACACCAGGATTCGAGCACGTGAACTTACTCTTAGCTATCTGCTAACACATGATATATTTACACAAATATATACAAAACACAAAATAATACATACAATGGCTATGACACATACAAGATTTTGTTTTATAAAATAATAATAAAAAAGAGAGTTTTCCTGTAATAGAGTGCAGTCTATCTTCAGATTAAATTACAATGTTACTATTTGATTAATACATTTTCCTAAAGAAAAATTAACAGTTGAACCGGCTGGCTCATTGTATAGGCAATGACAAAATGAAGAATCCTTTTAAATACAAGAAAAATAAATGGTACAAAGTCCATGGATGATTTAGTCGAATAGCAGATAAACGTTGTTAAACTGAAGAATATTTGTCTGATACTTGCTGCCATGGATACCAGAACATCTTATATAGTGCACATACACAACCAGATTAACAAAATCCACCCACGCATCTCTTCTGTACTGACCCTCACCTTGCATATCGGCCCCAGCCAGATCAGTGACATCACTCTTGGGAGAACAGTTATCGCCCAACATTCTAATCGGAGATTCTATTCAAGTACTGGTGAATGCATCATATAACCCAACGATGGATGGCAACCTTCATCAGAGCAAAGGGCTAATTCACAATGGGGGGTTTATTACACACACACACACACACACACTAAAATGTGTAGAATAAAATAAATGCATCTTATTCAAGCAGAGAGGGAATAGCCACACGTTTTAATAACTGAGGGGGGATTAAAGTTTAGGAAAGGCACAGCAGTCACATGAAGATAAATGTATCACTTAATCTCAAATTAAAGTCACAAAAGGAACAATCTGAAAATGGAAGTTATTTCCCATAGAGATTTTATATATATATATATATAATATAATAAATAGTACGTATATCTATCTACACACACACAATATACCTAATTAATATATGTATAATCTACTAATCAATGTTATGTTTTTTTTTTAATATTATAGAAAATTGATTAGTAGGTTATACATATGTTAATTAGGCATATCCTAGTATTCATTATTTCAAAGCATGATGATGATGATGGGGCGCAAAATGACTTAATATATAATATTAAAAACATAAAGGTGCCCTATACATTGTGAGCTATCAAATCCTAATGAATATATAGGGTGTGTATTGTGTACCCAAGGTTAATTAGGACTATGACAGTGCGCAGTCTGGCAAAACAGTGCCTAAAAGTATGGAGGGGTAATAAAGGTGTCCAAACCTGGCCCTCCAGCTGTTGATTTACTAGAATGCCCAGACTCCTCGCCGGTTGGCTTGGAATTCTGGGAATTGTAGTGCACTGACAGCTGGTGGGCTAGGATTGGAGAACTATGCTCTAGTACAACTGAAGAGAGGTTATGATATTGGGGCTTTTGTCCACTTTCAACCATATCGCAACCCAAGAGCTTTATGACGTGTTTTAGGTTAAATATAGGCTTATTCAATAAACCAGGAATCATTCGGCCAGGGTATCATAAACTCTAAGTCAAAAAAACAAAAACAAAATGAAAAAAAATGTTAAATTCCTTAGACTACTTCTTGTTTACTAAACAAACATGCATCATTTAATTAAGCCAGCCATATAGATCACCTTTAATTTAATAATATCAGTCATTAATCATTTTAACAGCGCTCCCAAACACAGATCTATATACTGTCACTTCACTGAGCAGTCGAAAAAGTAAATATAAAAACGATCTGCTCTAAAATAAGTCTCAGTTGAGAAGATTAGCTCATTTAGCAAAAGCTGTGCATGGCGTTCATGCAAGGAAAGGAAGTGCGGTTCTTAAAAAGAATAAAAATAAAATTGGGCTCCATTCCAGTGAGATATAATTAGAAAGGTGGACCCTTACTTAATGTTGGTGCATAGTATTAATGTTTATATAGAACTAGTGAGGAGACACGGCTACATAATTAGAGATTTTATAATAAGGACAAGAGCTGTGTGCATCAACTTTCACCAGCTGGTCTCCAAGGATCATTAATAGTAACGAGCGTTAAATGACCTAATCCAGTCCAAACAGAAGTATTAAAGGTACACTGTAGGCACTTTCATTTTATTGAAGTTGTCATCATGCCTGCAGTCCTGCCACCCCCTTACCTACCCCTAATAACCCGTAGTACACTAACTAGAGGGATTGGAATCTTAATTCCCATTTCTCATACTGTAACATGCGGTGATGTCACACGCGCATGCACAGTGCCTGCATGGTCAGCCATGGACAATCATTGTATTCAATGATTCTCTATGGCAGAATCTTAGGTGCATTGTGGCAAGAACCGTGCATGTGTCTAAGGATTGGATTGGCTCATCATACTGGAGGCTGGCCTCACGGATGACATCACTGGTGGAGGAGGTAGCGGCAGCGCCGAGGAAGAGTCTGTGCTGGAGAAAAGGTGAGCCATTAGTTTTAATTTTTTATAATTTTGTTTATTTACTTATAAATAGGGGGATACCTAAATGACAGAGGACATCAAGGATGTAGTGTTAGCAATACAGATATGTAACCCTAACGTTGCAGTGTTTATTTAAGTGGGAAATCATGATAGAGGATAGCCCCATTTATGTTTTCTTGGGGGCTGTCCAACAAAGTTTGTGGCACCCCATCTCATTGCATATCTTCAGACGGTGGAGAGTAGACTTGTGCACTCGGTTTCAAACGAACCGTTATTTGTACAAATTTTGGGTGATCTGCAATTTAACAGAGATCTGTAACTCTGAAACACCATCTGACGGAATTACAAAATAAACTAAATGAGGAATGATCAAGCGGTTTCAGTGGTTTTGCGATTCCGTATGAGGTTACCCCCCAGCTCCCAAAACAAATAACATGATTTATGGGGGAGGGGGGTGGGAAGACAAAGAGGATTGAAGGTTAGGGGACAGCCTATCACAGAACTAGTGAAAGGTGACCAATACAGGGTGAAAAAAACTTGATCAATATTTATACCATATGTATATTTTGCCCATTTTGGTTTGTCCAAAATTTTTCACATGGACAAAATTCATCCAAACCGAAACGTCACGTGGACAAAACCCAAATCACACAAAACAAATTTTTCCATGGACAAATGGATTCAGACGGACCACATTTTTCTGCCATGTACAAGTCTGATGGAGAGTTTTATATGTACAGATCATTCTACCAAAGCTCCTACTGTGGTGGGTTCCAGGATATTCTATCAGAGCTATATATTTTACAGTACATCATAAAAAACACACAAGGAAAGAGTACAGTTTATTACAGTCAGCAGCAAAGCCAAGAAATAATGGAGGCCATCCCCAATGAATATGTGTTGTGGAAATTAAAATAATATGTGCAGCGTCTCTATGAACCAGAGATCCAATCACAAATTAACCCCTGTAACACCATGAGATAGATCCCTGAGACCATTCATGATAAAAGGAGGTCCAACAGTAGGACAACCACTGCAGAAATATTCAAGGTATAAAAAAAGAAGGTATAGTTAGAACGGAGATAGTAAAATATGGAACATCAGCTGTAGCCAAATACATTTTCCACCAGACACAAATTACAAGGAAAAAAATATATATACCAAACTGAATTGTGGAGGTCCATTTCTGTTGGAACCTAAATTAGGTGCAGAACATATATTCCATACAATGGTAATTAATTCCTCCTGATCCCATGTGTAATCCCATCAAACTTGATCGTTATTACTCAATATTTTTCCTACAAAAGTTCCTCAGCCAAAAATGAAGCCCCACCTCCAACAAGCAAGCACTTCAAATAAAACATTTTCTACAAAACATCAGAAACTACTAAAATCCTAGCATTCACGAAGTACCCACGGGATACATATACACTAAAACGAAAAAGGGAAAATGTTCTAGAGTGTAAGCTCTATGGTCTGTGGCTGACTTAACTGTCTGATGTGCAGTTTCCAATGTTTATACAGCTGTAAAATATTAATTACAATGCAATTTCCAACGCACAATAAAACAACATTTTCAAGGATTGTTTTAAATTTAAACCATTATGTGGCAATCAGTGTTGCACATAGAGATGGGCTGGAACAGAAAGATTAGAATGGTCTTGTAAGAGAGGCTGTTGCACATTAGAAAAGCTCATTTTATTTTGTAAGACCTCTATAGAATTCTAAGACCCACTAATCAGATGTCTTAATGCTGGCCTTATTTAATTGGGGGGTGGGGGGGGTGGGGGGGCTATAAATAAAAAGGAGGAGTTACATAAACATGTAACTACATGTATTTTACAGCAGCAGTTTATTAATTTACGCCAAATATTATTTGGATTAAAAGGATTTCTTAGTGAAAGTTCATGGTGGGCTAGCAGGATGATACATTAGAGAGCTTTTGGCTACCCACTTTTTATTAGACTGCAAGCTCTCAAGGCAACCCAGGCCAAGCTACAGTAGGGGCAATGTCCATAATGAGGGGTTATCTATATGGGAGAGTCCTGAATTATTTGGATAAGATGGGGTAGTCCTGAGTCTGCATTGGGAGGGTTTGTTAATTTTATATTTGGGTGTACATATACAGGCTAGAATATATTCATGTGTACATGATGGACCAGTGAGGTGTGTACCAGTGGAATGGGGGGGCATGAAATAAGGAGATAATTAGAATATTGTCCAGGCTTTCTGATTATTATAGTATTAGATGTTATAAAGGATATGGAAACACAGATTGTACATGCAAGTTGTAATGTATGCATTGTGTATGGGCCATTGATGTGTGTATCAGAGTGATGGGAGTTATGACAGAGACAAGAATTGTGAAATATTGTGCACAGTGATGTGTGTATGAGAATGATGGGGTTGTGAAGAGGACATGAATAATTCGATATTAGGCACATTGATGAGCGAGAGAGCGAGAGAGCGAGAGCGAGAGCGAGAGCGAGAGCGAGAGAGCGAGAGCGAGAGCGAGAGAGAGAGAGAGAGATATGGGGTTGTGATAGGGACAGGAATAATGATGTGTGTATCATGTATCAGAGTGATGGAGTGATGAGAGTTATGATAGGACCAGGGGTAATGAGATATTGTGCACATTGATGTGTGTATGAGAGTGATAGGTGTTGTCATAGGGGTTATGATCGAGCCAGGAATAAGTAGATATTCTGAAAATTTATGTGTGTATGAGAGTGATGGAAGTGATCATAGGGACAGGACTAATGATGTGTGTAGGAGAGTGATGGGTGTTATGATAGGGACAGAAATAATGATGTGTGTATGAGAGTGATGGGGGTTCTGATAGTGTCAGGAATAATGATGTGTGTATGAGAGTGATGGGGGTTCTGATAGTGTCAGGAATAATGATGTGTGTATGAGAGTGATGGGGGTTCTGATCGTGTCAGGAATAATGAGATATTGTACATACTGACCGACTTCCCCCACCCCCACCCCCAGCCCAGCCCATGGTAAGGTGCTTTGACTTACAGCCTCAGGGCTACTCCTGTCCTCTCTGTGCATCTCCTGCCTCCCAGCTGCCCTGCTCCTGGCTGGGAATCTGCTGGCTGTGGCTGGCCGGGGCTTGCTGTCCTGCCATAGGTAGTAGAAGGTCCCCAGGATCCAGGCTACAGTCAGGATGGCGATGGCATTAGCCCGGATTCGTCTCATGCTGAGAGCAGGATGGAGGGATTTAAATGAATGGGGGAGGTGAGAGAGACATTCTCTGCCTGGCTCTCTGTGTATCTCCTGCTCTGTGATGCTCCCAGATCTCATCCACTCTCTCCTCCTCTCACTCTCTCACTCTCTACCTCCCTCTCATTCTCTCACCCCTATCCTCCCTGCCTCCCTCTGCTCGCTCTCTCTCCCTGTCTCTCTCCCCCTGTGTTTCTCTCTCTCTCTCTCTCTCTCAGCTGTTTGTTTTAGCTCAGTCCTGCAGAAATCTGATCCACCTCTGGGTCCTAATGTCCACCCAGATAAGACCAATGGGAAATTAGGGAGTGGAACCAAGTGCTTTAACCCCTTAAGGACACATGACGTCTGACATGTCATGATTCCCTTTTATTCCAGAAGTTTGGTCCTTAAGGGGTTAAAGGCATCTAAAATAAACTAGTAAAACTTTCATTTATTGGTGAATTCCAGACCACCATCTACATAATTTTACAATTTAATTGTAGCTTTCCGATAAATTAAGGGAACTCCAATATGGAAACCCTATGAGAAAAGAAAAAAACTCATATGTATGGTTATTCGCTAAAGTCAGAATTCTTGTAAAAATTCTGCAAGTCAGCTATGCTTAGCGTGACCAGATCCAATATGTTTTCTGGGACAAACATCATGTATAGGTATTGATGGGCAGCAAAGGAAAAGGGCTGTAGAAAGGGCTGTAGTATGTAGAATTCAGAAGAAGGTGTATAAGATGAAGTAATTAGCCAGTGAAGAATCCTGCAGAATGTGCATTATACATGGTGCAGGGCAACCCTTTTCATAAATGTATCAAAATGATGTGTGGTCCTGAAAACATGGTGGGTCTGCTTCCAGCTTGGCTATTTTGTCCTTAAAATGTTACACCTAGCACCATGACCACTTCAGTGATTTAAAGTGGTTATGGTGCTTGGAGTCTGCATCTGCATACTATGAAACACTGTACATAGGGAGTTTGCTTCCTTATTTACAACTCCACCTCCCACCACATCAATGGGAGGTCATTAGCCAACCCAGAACAAGAATTGTGGATGGGTAATGTCAATTTGTGCTTATTTCAATGGTGTGCTAAGAGCCCCCAGCTAACACTCTCAGCCAATGAATGGCCAACGGGATCAGAGAATCACGACAGGAGCCTCGGTGCACAGTGGGGGCCCAAGTAAGAGGCAAATCATTGCAAAACGGTTCGCCCCATTATCGAAGAACAGAACCAGGGTACTCCTAATACCATAACCACTATACTGGTTTGTAGTTGTTATGGTGCTTGGTGTAAGCATTTGCATTTGAAATTTGACCTTTCTTGCTTCAATGAAGAACCCAGATGGACTGAATTGTGAAGTATGAGGAATTCAACATGGATTCAAAGTCGGTTTCACATTTTAGAGCATAATACCTAATGTGGAAATAAGTCAGCGAAGGTTTTTAGTTTGGGGTATTTACGTCTAAAAGCTGAAATTCACTTTGAATTGACGTGGATTTCCTGGCAATTCGCACATTAATAAATAACATTGCCAGTATTTTAAAGCCAATCAATGATAATATGGAAGAAAGCTGTTCAGAACTTGTAGGGGCAGATAAATAAACTAACTCCTGCAAGGATTAAATAGCTAATTGGATGTTTTTTTGGAGGGGGGGGAAAGGGGAAATAGTTTTTTTTTCTCTTTTAATTTTTAATTGTTGCTTTATGGATTAATCTTTATTTTCTGTAGAGATGGTAAGTTGGACTATTTCCTCTCTGAGCAAGAGTTGAGGAACAAGAGTGTGTTTTATTATATTTATGGATAAATGTATTTGTTTCGGGCTGCGTGGTTTGGTTAACCATAGTTCACTCCAATAACCACTTCCACAGTGTCTCATTTGCTGACTAATAATGGAACTGCTGTAAGTCAAGGGTGATTGCTGTTCATTAAATGAACAGACGACTTCTCGCATTTTAGAATCTTTACATTTGAAAAATGTATGGATGGCCTTCAAAGAAATAAAACTGCTGATTAAGATGTTCGTACTGATTTGGGGGTAAAAAAGCTGAGTAGATGTTTTTCTGTGATATGTAATGCATAGAAATATTATTCAAAAAGTTATTTCATCTTCTATATGAGCAGATATTTAAACACACATAAATGACTCTTTGCCAATGGTGTGCCATCTTTTTTAGACCTTCTGTTGCATGTGTCTACAATCTATATAGTCAGCACTTTCAAAGATTGTTGTTTGATAAGTGTATCCCAATGGATTTATTGATGCTTGGCTACCATGCAAAATATATAAAATGGTTTGCCTAGCTACATCATTTGTACCCTGACTGGATCCTTCCTATAGTCCCTCTTTCCTAGTATGCCACGACTAATGGATTTTATGGGATTACCATAAATGCATCAGTTAAAAAGGATTCTGGGCAACCTTATTATGGGGCCTGAACTGGCTTCACTCACCTCAAGTACTGAATCTTCCAAGGGTATGCATGCAACATTTCCAAAGGCATTGAGGTCCCTCCTACTATCTCGCAGAGCCTTTCACCCTTTGTGCCATCTTATGCAATTTATATAACTCAATATACTACATTACTACAATGATTTTTCTTAAAACACTGGATTTATATGGCAAAAATGAGAACATAGTCTTCATTGAGTTGACTGACCAACAGGTCTGCCTTCTCTAGATCGATTTCCTCATAAACACTTGGGGGAAGAATTAAAATAATATGGTGTAGTATGTCAGACCAGAGTAGCAGAAAACAGAGTAAGAAATGTGCACTTGTTTAGGAGGAAATCGTCTAGAGAAGGACCACTTGCAGACCTGTGGACCACATTATATCACTGGGTGGGGATCATTCTGCCCAAATGTGAAAGTCAGAGTTGCACCTAAGCTCCTAAAAAGTGTGAGTGGATTATTTTTACCATTTATTTCCAATTGTATTTTACATACTACACTATTAGTTTTTATTTTTATCATTCCACATGTTTTATAATTCATTTGCTAATTTATAATGATATTTATAACTATCATTTATAATTAGTTTGCTATGTAATGCTTAAGAAGGAGCCACTTCCAGCCTGCAGTGGAAAAATCAAGACTGTGACTTTCATGGTAAGGAATGCGCTGACGAGATACTAGAGAACTGAGAGAACTGCTTGTATTGTAGGTAATGTAATATAAAGTTTCATATACTTAAAGGGACACTATAGGCACACACAAAAAATTAGCTTACAGGATCACTATAGGGTCAGGAACACAAATTTTATTCCTGACCTTATAGTGCTAATCCCACCATTTAGGTGGCTTGCTCTCCCCCTTAGTCCCCCTACAAAAGTTTAAAACTCACCTTATTTGCAGCGCTGCGTGGGTCTGCCGGCTCTGGCCACGCCCCCTTTGTGACATCATCAAAATGACATATTTGACATATATTTGACATAATGCTTTGCCATTGGCTAAAATCAGCATGGGGGCAGGGCCAAATGCCGTCTTGGCCAATCAGGACCTCCTCATAGACATGCATTAAATCAATGAGATGCAATAAATCTATGAGGAAAATTCAGTGTCTCTGTGCAGAGCGTGGGGGCGCTGAACGACAGGGCTGCCTACTGTGCAGCCCTGAGCCAGGAAGCCCCCCCAGTGGCCATCTGAGGAGTGGACACTTAAAGGTGTCCCTAGGGGCAATGTAAACACTGCCTTTTCTCTGAAAATGCAGTGTTTATACATGAAAATGCCTGAAGGGAGCTATTATACTCACCATAACAACTACATTAAGCTATAGTTGTTCTGGTGACTATAGTGACCCTTTATTGAAGCAGTTTTGGTGTATAGATTATGCCCCTGCAGTCTCACTGCTCAATTCTCTGCCATTTAGGAGTTAAATCACTTTGTTTATGCAGCTTTAGTCACACCTCCTGGCATGTGACTTACACAACCTTTCTAAACACTTCCTGTAAAGAGAGATCTAATGTTTAAACTTCCTTTATTGTACATACTGTTTAATATAAAATTTCTTAACTCCTGCTCTGTTAATAGCCTTCTAGACCCTGCTGGAGACTCCTGTGTGTGATTAAAGTTTTTACAGAGCAGGAAGCAAAAACTTCTAAAGCAAGTTAACACCTTACTAAAAATGAACCTTTTTCCATGCAGACTGTGTCAATCACAGCCAGGGATAGGTGAAACTAGGGCTGCATAAACAGAAACAAAAATAATTTAACTCGTAAATGGCAGTAAATTCAGCAGCGGGACTTCAACGGCAAGATTTGTCCACCAAAACTGCTTCATTAAAGGGACTCTTCAGTGCCAGGAAAACAAATCAGTTTTCCTGGCACTGCAGAATCCTGCAGACCTCGTCATGTGGCCCGTGTAGCCACCGCCGGCCGCCAGTCTTCACCCAGGGCCGGCGCGTCCATAAGGCGGCTTAGGCGGCCGCCTTAGGGCGCACCGGCCCGGAGGCGCAAATGTCCGGGTGACCGGCAGGAGGGAAGCGCACAGCTCCCCTCTCCTGCCAGTCACTTCTTGTAGCGTGGCCGAGCACCAAGCTGCAGTGCCGCGGACTGTGTGGAGGGGGTGGGGATATGAACACGTCATATCCCTGCTCCCTCTGTAGCACACAGCGCGGCTGGCGCCCAGCAGGGGCGGAGCTACCGCCGGCCCCCTCACGTCAGCCTGGGAGGAAGTCCTCCCAAGAAGACAGCAGAGGGCAGAGAGGAGGGGGGCTGGGCAGGACCAGCTCCTCCAACTCCCAACTACCTCAGGCAGCACTCTGGATCCCAGGTAAGCCACCCTCCTGAACCTGTCTGTCTGTGTGTGTGTGTCTGTCTGTGTGTGTGTATGTCTGTCTGTCAGTGTGTGTGTGTGTGTGTCTGTCAGTATGTGTGTGTCTGTCAGTGTGTGTATGTCTGTCTGTCAGTGTGTGTATGTCTCTGTCAGTGTGTGTGTGTGTGTATGTCTGTCAGTGTGTATGTATGTCTCTGTCAGTGTGTGTGTGTATATGTCTGTCTGTCAGTGTGTGTGTGTATGTCTGTCTGTCAGTGTGTGTGTGTATATGTCTGTCTGTCAGTGTGTGTGTGTGTATGTCTCTGTCAGTGTGTGTATGTCTGTCAGTGTGTGTGTATGTCTCTGTCAGTGTGTGTGTGTGTGTGTAATAATTTATGATAATAAAGAGTGGACACATAGTCCTACAGATACAACCGGCCCTTTGAGGGTGACCAAACTGCTGATGCGGCCCCCGATGAATTTGAGTTTGACACCCCTGCTCTAGTGGCTGTCTGATAGACAGCCACTAGAGGAGGACCTAACCCTGCAAGGTAATTATTGCAGATTATAAAAACTGCAATAATTACACTTGCAGGTTTAAGGGTGATGGGAGTTGGCACCCAGACCATTCCAATGGGCAGAAGTGGTCTGGGTGCCTGGAGTGTCTCTTTAAGCTAAAGTTGTTTTGATGCCTATAGTGTTGCAAGGTGATTATTTATGTGCAATTTTACCCATGCTGTGTTGCCACACAATAAGTGCTTGTTTAGCTATTGCTATCTAGGAGTTGTCCGTGGTGCTGACAGGTGCGAAAGAACAGTCACCACTCACACCTCGTCACAGTACTTCCTGAGACAGATTTAAAAACAGTACTATTGTTCTGGGAGCAATAAACATCAGCTCCAAGTAATAACAGCAGGCAGTATAGGAAGATTCAGAAGCCCTTCTATTCGCTAATATAGGAGAATTCTGAAATCTTTATGTCCTTTAAAATAGTAACCCATTATATAAGCCCTCTCTGTATGGGAAATTAGAAAAGATTGATGCGTATTGCTTCAACCTGTATTCCCAGAAGCAGAAATATACTGTAGAGAAAAATCTGGGGCTGAGATAAATGATCTGTGTGATGAATCCAGGCATCAACTCTTATGACACCAATCATACTTCTCCACGGTGCTAGTGACCGAGTGCGCTGGGTATGACCTCATTACTTCAGCACCCGAACGTTAGAGAGTATTTTTTTATGTTTTCACTAAATTCTCACTACAGTCTTTATTTCTCAATATTAAAGGGACATTAAAGGTACCAACACAACATATGTAAACTTGCGTTTGTCCTCATATCCATGTAGTATTTTTCTCCTCATTCAAATCTCTTTAGTTTGGGTTAAATAAATAAATAAAAATACAAAGTTTTGTGTTTTTCTGCAGCATAACATGCCCCCTAGCCCACTTCATCTTTTCACGTAATGTCTTCCTGATTGGAATATACAGAGCGTAGTTTAACCAATAAGACATCAGTGTGAGCTGTCTGAGGGCCAATCAATGCCCACTGGCAATGGGGTCATTTAATAAAGGGACAGTGATTGGCTGGAGGAGGAGTCATTTCAGCAGCTCAACTCACACTGATCTCTCATTGGCTGAGCAACGTACATAAGTGAGTACTTCCAATCAGGAAGACATTTTGTTAAAAGGGGAGGCGTTGCTACAGGGGTGGTGTTATGCTGAAGAAGGAGAGAGCACTAAAAAGTGCAGACAGAGAGTAATCTAAGCCTTAAAAGGAAAATTAGGGGATAGTCCAAAAGAGCAAAGAGCCCTTGCCAGACAAAATGTCTGGATGGTAAAAAGTCCTAAATCTTTATTTAGGCAACAAAAACTTAAAAAAAGTCAATATCCACTAGACTCACAAGATACACTCCTAAAGTGCAAAAAAAAAAAAAATTGAACTCACTTGTCCTGAACGCGTAACCCCTAGTAAGAAAATAGAGCTCACCCTTATTATTTGAGAAAGCTATGGCAATTAAATCAATATATTTGTATAAATAACCTACCTTCTGCCATAAATAAAGATCCAGGGGTATATGAACTAAACATTTTTATCCATGGGTCTATGAAAAATACCCATGTATGAGGCTCTAAAGGTAAACATTCTCTTAATTGAACATGCACTATCAAGTTTTCAAGTACAAAGAGTCTAGAGGGGATCAAATAAAAGAGGTCTAAATTAAAGATTGTCGATGCTGAATAGAGAGAAACCTTCAGGATTGTCAAATCTATCTATTATAAGTCCTAAAAATAAAGAAAACCTTCAGGATGGTTACATTTATCGTACGTCCTATGACAACCTCAGCAGGGGTAGGAAACCTTCGGCATTCCAAATGTTACGGACTACAACTCCATTGATGCTTTGCCAGCAATATGTCTGTAAGAGCATTCTGGGAGATGCAGTCCACAAAATCTGTAGTGCCAAAGGTTGCCTATGAATGCGCTAAAGAATAGTGTGCCTACATATACCCATAGAGCGATAGCATACATGTATAAGCAGTATTAAGCCCTTGAATAGAGGTAGAAGGGACCCTAATATCTGACTCACAACATAAATAGCAACGGTACCTTCAATGCGATCCAACATCATGTAAATCTAATGTAAAGCCTAAGACTACATCCTTGGTAGCTAAATTAAGTTAATTAATTCACCCACGCAGGGGCTGGTCCTTTTGAGAATATTTGCTCTGGAGTGGCACCGAGTGTTCTAATCTGAAACAAGTGCCATTTATACTTGTTAATGTATTGAAAGAGCCACAATCCCAAACGTGGGCAGTCTCCTAATAGTCACAATTAGTATTTGTGGCACTGTACCAACTTGTTACATTGTGGGCACTTAACAGTCATAGCTGAGACTGCCACGCAATTACAGTTGGTAATTAAGTTGGCCAGATTCCAGCCCTGCGAAGCCTTACAATGATAATGGGAAATATTCACAGTAAACTCTGCTGCCTCCCATTTACGTTGTATATACATCCACCCATACACCTTGAGCTAAGTCGGAATAAGACCCTATTACATAATATACAAGAACATTATTTTTGACCCCATTATTTTGTTTTTCCCATGTATCCGCTTCCATTCTATCATTTTTGACCAGTGGTGCCCAGTCTCAGCCTTCAGGCAGTTGTTAAACTTAAACTCACAAAATAATTCTACACTAGCCAGCAGTTGGCAAGTTTGTAAAAGAATTGTGGGATTTATAGTCCAGCCAATGGCGTAGGGCAAGACCATAATACTAAGAGGATACATGGAACTGATTTCCACATTGTTCCTTCTATAAGGTTTGGGACAGTGATGGATATCCAAAGGACTCCAAGGGTGTTTGTTTCTTAACCACATTTCCCCATGACTCTCAACTGGGCTTAAGGATGACTGAGCATCATGGGAAATCAAACTCAGAAATATTTTTAGGGCCAGTGTTAGCCATCACTGGTTTGGACCATATAATTAACCCAACATATTTAGTTGAAACAGTAACATAATTACTATTAGCCCCAGCCACACCATAAGAATTTAGAGAGAGATTACAGTTCTTGTAGCAGATTAATGTAAATCTTCTCCCTGATAGTGACAGGTTGAAGTGCAAGTGAATGACAGATTTAAGATTAATCTGTCACTTGTAGACTGCAATCTGTCACTAAACCACAATTCATATCCTTCAGGTCCCAATATAATTGGCAGTAGAGGACCATGTGATGCCAGCCCCATTGCTTACAAGCATATGTTATATGTGAATGCACCTTGTAAGTCACTATTTTGGGCCGAAATGAGAATGCTTCTTGTCTGTTACCCCCCGGCAATGCAGAGTCATATACCTTGTGACGGTGCTGCATCTACTATGACAGTTATTTGGTGCAGGTATTCCATGTGTAGCCCATCTGGGATTTTATGGCTAATAAATTATATTGATTCTGCTAAAAAAGGACCCTCCTCCGACAAAGTGGCAGTATACATGCCACCATTTTATTGTGGGTGGCTTTAGTCGCTGCTGATCATCAGCACCTAACAGAGCAACTGAGACTGAACCACTTTTCTAGTTGAGGTGTTGTTGATGTAGTAAAACAGCAAATCATTAATGGAGTATTCCGTGGCGATTCAGTGGCGAAATACATAAAACAGACCAATCATGGGTCGTTATATAGAGTATTTACTCCTGGGATGAGTACAACTTTGTCTCCCTGAAATGTAACAATTTGAACTCATTGAAGATATACCTGTTTGTTATAATATGCACTAGACATGTGCAATTTGTTTCGGTCTGAATTTAAATTTGGACAAAATTTGGCAATTCTGACATTCGGATGCTTCCGAATGTCGGAATTTCCGAAGTGCCGAATTTCCAAAGTGCAGAACTGAACCGAATTGCCGAAGTGCCGAATTCCTGAACTGCCGATATCCCGAAATTCAGAAGTGCCGAACCGAACCGCCGAAGTCCCAAATTTCGGAAGTCCGAACTGAACAAAATTTTTGCCCTTGCGCATCCCTAATATCTACTTTGCACGATGTATGTTGGTAGTTGTGCTTCAAATGAGTGAGTACGTAAAACAGAAACCAAAAAAAGATCCAAGTGTGAAGTATATTTTTTGGTTTCTATTTTACATACTTGACCATTTGAAGCGCAACTACCAAAATACTGTGAAAAATTACCATTGTCTCTGCTATTGAATAACAGGACTATTTTTGAGCATTTCATTCTCTCTGTTTTGTACTTTGTCACTAACGATGTGCCTGGCTGTAAAGGAGGTGGTGAATTAGCACGGCCCATCTAAGGACCAGGGAAAGACATTGTCTGGAAAAGGGACCAAGCAGGCCTTGCTCTAAGCACGAGAAAAATGTGTAAAACAAGCAAACTGAAAACAAGAAAAATCCAGGACAGTTAAATTCACAGAACAGGTAATATCTCAACATGTATCAACCAGTATTCCACCAATTAATCAAGGGTATTGCATAAACAAAGCATTGTAGTGAATTGGCAACTGTTTGCAAAGATTCTCCAATTCAGCCAGCCTGGTTAGCCCATGATCCCATATTTAATCCTATGCTTGTCTCGTTATTCCAAAATCTCATATGCCCCAACTTCCACCCACCCTTGCTACATCCTCGCTGGATAGAGTAGCCTGACCATTCAGCTTTCTCCAATCTTAACTATTTAACTACATTACAAAAAAGTATAATATTTGATTTTCCCTATATCTCTGGCCTATCAGATCTCTTCTCTCCACTCCCTATTGTAAGCTCCTGAGTCGTATTGCTGAGCACTTTCTATAAAAGTACTCTAAGTACTAGAGTGTAAACTCACAGACATGGTCTCCTGTTCCTTCTGTACCAGTGTGTGCATATTGTATGTCTGCATTCTCTTTATTGCACAGCACTACAGAATAGGTTTGTGGTATTTAAATAATAATAAAATATGCCATATTGCATCTCATGATTGCGCATGACAAGGCATTCTTTATTACATATTATGATCCCATATTCCATCCTATGATTACGCATGCCTTATCATTCCATGCTACATCCCATGGACCAATATGTCATTGTGTGTGGCATGTTTGTTTGTGTGTGGAGTCAAATGTGTATGAATGCAGGTATATATTTAAGTTACAGGACCCCCATCCCTGCGGTCAATTGGAGGAGACCATTCCTCCTACCCCTTAAGGCTGGCTGAGTATTCTGGAAACTAAGTTCAGAATCATCTGGGATGGCAAGATTATTGTGTCTCATCATCCTATTTAAGAACATCCTCTTGGTTTTACCAGAGGCTCTGGCATTTAGATCGACTTAATTGTGAGTTATGCCAGCCCTCAAATCATTATCCTTTCACGCACAGCATCTATAGGAAATGAACATGGGTTGACCTATCGTCCTTGCAACATACCTATGTAGCCAAAACCCACCAACGTAAGTGTGATTATCTAACAAGTACCCTGAAAAGGGCCTATATATCCCCATAAAACTATATGGACCGCATAGAGGGTTTATTTGAAGATATATAAAAAATAAAAAAGCCTCACTATACATGTTCTATTTAACGAGTGTTAATGAAGGAAATAAATCTATTTTTACATTACCATATGAAATTGATTTTGTTTTCGTTTCGATACATCTGGTAGGTTAAGAATCGTGTACAGTGAAAAAGGACGGGTCTGTATCTATTAAATGCTTTTTTCTGTTTTTAAACAGTAAAATAAGTATTCTTTTTCTAGAACGAAAAATGTTCCTTTCAATGCAATACAAAAGAGATTCTGGATTAGTATCCCTAGCAACAGAGATTCCGCATTAGTAAAACACATTCTGCCACCTGTCTGCACCAGAGAAAGTTCAGTAACTGTACTTCCTTCTCCAATGATTAAAAACTGGCCTTTGTCTGCTTCTATCTAATGGGTGGAACATGCAGGGTAAAATGTCTGTTCATCCAACCTCTGCAGCCAATAGTCGACTCTTATTTAACACAGCTAGCAGCCAAAAATGGTCTAGTAAGGTCAAACCTAGATCAAAACAAGAACAGCCTTAATAAAACTAATCCTGTCAGTTTTCATCCAAATCTGATATCTGCAGGTGCTCCAGACCAGTGGTCCCCAACCTAGTCCTTATGGACCACCAACAGTCCAGGTTTAGTCAGTATTTCCATTGAATAAAAAAAGGGAAATACATAAATCCTGGACTGTTGGTGGTCTATAAGGACTAGGTTGGAGACCACTGCAATAGACGATTTAAAAAGTGGTGGTTTACTTGCACACACCAAGTGGTTTCTTGCACACACAATGTGCCATACTGAATTATGGGTACTTGAGGTTAAAATTTTATGCTCTCTATCTATCTATCTATCGGTCTGTCTATCTATCTAGCTATCTATCTATATCAGACAGAGAGAGAAATTTATCCAGAGACTGGTGAGCATACATCCTTGGACGGGGATTGTACCATCCACACTGATTACAGCAGAGCTCTTAGTAGCTCTTGAAAGCGTGAGTTCGTTTTTCTACACATTTGACTCAACTCCAAAGCTACTATTTCATATTGCACTATTGTTTGTTTGTGTTTATTTCTTTCTGAGATCCTTGATGGTGATAGAAAAAAAAAAACCTCTATTGACTTATGTATGTATTTTATTTATATTATTGCACTTAAGGGTTGGTATATAAGATATATATATATATATACATATATATATATATACATATATATATATAGTGAACATACCCCCTTTTTGCTTGTAGCGGTTTTTCAATTTTGTTTTTGGTTTATATAAATTGGTAGCAGATTTATAGATATACTTATGACTTTGTCTTTACCACTAAACTATTGTAAGTGCTCGAAAATAATCTAATATCCTGTCTACTAGCCAAGTCAAAAAGATACCTGCCAGGGCAATCCCTCCCCTTCCTCACCGCACAAACTCTTGGAACAGGTAGCAAAAAGGGCTGTGGCCCTCCTGTAACATGATCTGTGATATTTTATTTTTTTAATTTTATTTTGTACATCTACGTATATGATAAAGATGTGCAAAATTACCTGTGGTCTCTCTCCTCTATAAATCTTTCCAGGGCTGATTTTTCTAAGTGCAAATGACACGTGCGTGAGTGTAAATTCAAAGCGTACTTATTGTCATAGTGATAAAGGCAACATACTTGGAGACTAAGAGTTGCTTTGAGTGCATCCTCTCCTCCTCCAAGTGATGCGTCCAGTCCAGGATTTTAGCAAAAACTTCAGTGTCTCACATGAGAGATCTGGAGAACTGGTTGGCTCTGTCTAATCTGTCATCCAGCAGAAGTACAAGCCATCCTCTAAATAGAAATATCCTGAATCAGCAAATACAACCAAAAATAACTCCCCTTAACCTTGAAAATCAGTCAATTCATGAAAAGACTAAATAGATGTCCGTTCGACCATTAGTTCCATGATCATGAGCAAATGCAGGACAAAGCCCTTAGTCCGTGCTCCCAGCGGTGAACATTTATTAATAACTGTAATATTTTAATTCATCAAACAACTTCCTTTTTTCTTTTTTCTTTTTATTACTTTCTGATTTTCACTTAAAAAACAAACGTTAAATATCAAGCACAAAATACAAACCTATAGCACTGTGATATCTACGTATATAAAAAAGATACTAATTTTATTCTGTTTATTTCCAACAGCTATTGAGCAACTAAAATGATTCAGAAACACAAGTATCTGCATAAGGGACACATTATGCAAAATATATAAATATATATCTTACAATTATCTCACTTTCCATTTGTCTATTGTTCTGTCTGCCTGTCTGTCTTTTAATTTTCATTCCTTAATATCTTTAGAATTGCTATGTTCATATATTACTATATGTACTAGTTGCTTGGAATCCCTTGGTCTGGTCCGATGCTGTAAAATGTAATTTGGTTTTTGTATTACTAAAAGCAGGTTGTATTTAAGCACACAAAATAGTTGGTACAGGGTGTAAAGATATCTTGTGTCTGGAAGGCCTACAGTTCACTAGAAAGTGGTATATATTTTGTAGGCCTTTCTCTGTCATTAGAGAGTTAACATCCAAAGATGTTATTATTACTCATGCGAGAATTCCAACAGGGACAAAATAGGCCCATTCATGACCAGCTCAGCAAAATGTGTCCCTGTCCTTGCTGGTCATATTTAGGGCATATTGACTGAAGTAGCTACTGTTGGACAGAGAACATGTCCCTTAGAGCAGTGTTATCCAAATTTTAAAAGAGTGGGGTTGTATGGAATTAGAAGGGTAAGCTAGGGGTTGTATATCATTACATAATCACTATTAAATAAATACATTAATTTAATTAACATAATAGAATCAGTGGATTTTTTTTAGGAAGCTTTCGGTGACAAAAGTCCTACAGTTATATATATTTGACCAGTGGGCCAGAAATTGGACAACAATGCCTTATTGAAACCGTATGCAGATTTATTAGGAAAAAATGCAACGCCAAGCAACGTTTCGACCAACAAAGGTCTTTTTTGGTCGAAACGTTGCTTGGCGTTGCATTTTTTCCTAATAAATCTGCATACGGTTTCAATTTGGAGTGCCTGTGGTCCTTTCTTCTTTCGTGTATAATTCTGGGATTGCTGGTCCTGATCCGGAGCACCCTTGGCCGTTGGGATTGAGTGCGGTTCCCACCATCTACTTTGCGTAACAATGCCTTATTGTCACGGCACTGCCGTCAACTCACCCACTCCTGGGGCGCCCGTGGCGTCCTTGCATTAGACCCGCGGCACTCGCAGCTCTCCAATCCTCCTCTCCAGGGTCTTGTCGGTTCCCTCTCTTCCTCTTGCCGCCGAGGTCCACGACAAGCACGCCATCGCGGCAAGACCTGGTGTTCTGGACAGGGAGGAGAGCTGCGGATCTGGTGAGGGAAGGCAGGTCAGGGACTGTGATGTAAGCCAAGATGGCGCTGAGTCCCTGGCCTCCTTTTATAGACCCTGCTTGTTCCGCCTGCTGGAGGGAGGTGGCTGATCATGTGACACTGTCTCCGTGTTTAAACTCTGCACGCCTTCCAGTTAGTGCTTGTTTTTTTTCCTTGCTCCTTTATCCTAGACTATTGATCTGATTCCCTGTGTGTCTTCCTGGTTCCTGATCCTTGGACTCCTGATTGACTACTCTTCCCTGTTTGCCTACCTGGTTCCTGATCCTTGGACTCCATGATCGACTACTCTTGCCTGGTGCCTGACCTGACTCCGGATTGTCTGACTACGTCTTCTGATTCACCCCTTCTTGGATACCTCGCTTGGCTTCTTCCTAGTAAAGACCTCCATGCCACCACAGACCTTTCAGGACCCTGTACCCACTTCCAGGTGCTCTTGAGGGTCGTGATTGTAAGGGAGTGCTGTTCCGCTGCAATTGGGTTCTGTCACCACTACAAAACCCCAGGTGGGTGTGACGCTTATAGTGGCAAAATTGAATTGAATTTTTTATCCTGTAACATTTGTTTATTTGAAGGGCCTACACAACTTTTTTTTAAAGACAAACAATTATTGACAACATGACACCCAATGTGTGTACAGTAACAGCACAAAAATATCCACTGCTTTGTTATTCCAACATGGCTAGTCACTCCAAGATGTGGAAAAATAAAATTCAAAAGGCCAAAAATGGGAAAACATTCACAGCTTGGTCATTTTAGCTTCAATTTTGCAATTTGGATTTCTATGCACTTGAATTCTACATTTAATGATTAAAACCTCAAGGTTATCCACTGTGAATAATTCGGAATACAAAATGAATTTAACATTTTAGGTTGAAATAGCTGAACAAAAAAAATTAAAAAATCACTAATTTGCAGGTTTGTCTGTTTGGACCTAAAACTTTAAAAAAAATAAAAAAAATTTGCCCCCCAAATTTTTATTTCCATTTGTGTATCTAATATTGGCTTTCATTTAATAGGCTTTCCAAATTATTCAGTACTTTCAATAACATTTTCAAAATTATTTGTTAACAAAAATCCCTATAGACTTTAATGTCGACTTCTATAGATAAATAATTTTGAAATTATTTGAAAATATTGATTCATTTGGAACGCTTATTAAATTGAGACCTAAGATCTCAATAACCTCAGTCCTTATTGTCTTGGTGTAAAATCAATTTTTGATTATTGTATTGAAATGGAATTAATTTTAAACATTTGTTTTGCTTAATTAATATAGATATTTAAGCTAAAGACACAGACTACACACACACACACACACACACACACAGGATTTAATTATTAAGGGATCATTGAATACTGTAATCCTATGACGGGCTGTCACTTTAATTAAACACATATATCTGATATATGAGATAATGAGTCTTAGAAAGCCATTATTTCAATCTATTGAAAATAGAACAAAATGCATTAAAAAAAACACTCCATACAGTGATTGAACAAACCTAATGTTAATATTATTAAACTAAGGCATTAGAAAAATAATTTCTCTTTGCAGTCTATTCTTTGTTGCTCGTTAAATCTACAATAACAAGGCAATGGCTGGCAAATTCTTGGAATAGTGCTTAACATGCACATGGAGTCACAGGGATGTATACTGGGCTATAAAAACATGTGGGCAATTTAAGCAGTGACATAAGCACTTACTTCAATGTAATCAATTCTGGTGCTACTGAACATTTAAAAGGGACTGTCTGGACCCTAAAGCACGTTTAGCTTGCTGGTGTGCTTTATGTGTGAATAGTGTGTTCTCTTTTTATTATTTCACAAAAAGTGAAATTGACAGTTTTATAAATGATACTGGTTACACCTCCCTGGCTGTCAATCAGACAACAGGTCCTGTTACTTCCTGGTTTGGTTAGCACAGTGGATTTAACCTTAAGAGGCTGCAATTGCCCAGATCATCTGCCTTGATTTCTTATTGAGCTGCATTGGGAAGTCTGTGATTGGACAGTGACAGAAAGTATGGGCGGGGTTAGAAGGGGAGGGCTTTCAAAGGCTTTAGACAAGAACTTGTGCAAGCTGTGGTTCTCTGTATAATTTACAACTACAATAATAAGCACTTGTGCCTTCCTTGAGTCATTTACTCGATAATGCTACGCTATTCTCTGGCTGCAATAGAATGTAAATGTATTTTTTGTTAGCTATAGTGTTGTATACAAATCTCAGGCGATGCATTGATTTACTTTTGTTCCAGACGTTTTTCAAATGATTTCATATTTTTTGGAAATCTTTTAAAATAGATTTTTTAAATATTTTTTTAATTATATTTTCCAAAAAATATATAAAAATATCAAAAAAAGATATCATGCATAAAAAATATCAATATATAAAAAAATATAAAAATATTACAAAATCAATCATTTTTTCATATTATATCATTTTAAAAATGTATCATCTCAGAGAAATGCAATCAGAGGGCTTGTAGTCATTTGCAATATTCCCTTTTTTTGTGGAAAAAAAAAGTCCAAGTCGGACTGAAACGTTGACTGTACCTTTGCACAAATAAAGGAGATATTGCAAAAGACTACAAGCCCTCTGAGAGCATTTATCTTGGATGTTGTCATGGGGCACGAAATAGCACCGAGGCAAGAACAGGACAGGAATGTGAGTGCCAAGCCCATGTTGGATTTAAACATGTATCCAAATAATCACTCAAAAAGCTTATCCAATAATATTAAATCGAGGCCTAAATAGCTAAAGAGCTCTCTATTACCCCATTACTTGTTCAACTCTTTTTCTCTCTACAGATTATGTATCCATATATTGAGTTGGTCTCTATGTAAGGGAGCTGTGGCTTGACATAGAAGGTCCTGGTTATATTTTGCTTATATAGTAAATTGATCCTGTTTATGTTCTCCTGTGGAATCTCCGTTGCCATGTCCGCTCACACACCTGGAATCCAGATGTGCCAGACTGACAAATTGACGACGTAGGGGGCTGACATCACTCAAGTTCTCTTGGACGTAAATTCTCCATTTGGTTATTCGCTAGATTAATATTTATTGACAAGTCAACTGTCGTCCTGGCTAAATAAATAATTACTATTATTTCCAAATTTGCATAAGTTATTTTTGTATAAGTTGAAGAAAAACAAAACAAAAACAAAAAAACGAAATTGCATCAAACATTATACCAATTCAGCTAATATCAGGATCTGTAATAAATTGACACAGTCTCAATTCACATCCTCACTATGCCCATTGATGTACACAAATAGGGAGTCTGGTTAATTACATACTGGGTTAGAATATAGAAGATACATTTTTTTTCTTTTCTCAATTTTTTTTTCTATTTATTTATTTTTTAATTATGAAACCGTTCGTCACGAATGTGTTTATTTCCAGGTTTGAGTAAATATAAATAAATGAAATGTTAAAAAAAAAATAGGGGGTCCTCAGAACCATACACTATAAACCAGTAATCTGTAATTGAAGGGATAATTAATCACAGCAAAAAGAGATTCCCAAGTTCTCCATCATCCACTGAGGCCTCAGTCGGTCATTTATCTATAAAAGGTCTTTATCTACAACACCAGTCAGCACAAAGCCTCCCCTCGAACCTTCCCCACCGCTTTTGCAGAGGCTTTTATAAAAATGAGCCAGGTGTCCATTTCATTAGCCCAGTATGGTATTCTAGTACACAGGTAAGATGCCAAAATGAACAGCTGTGGTTAATAAATGGATAAAACAATGGGAATTCTTGAATTATACATACTGCTGGCCCCCCTGATACATTCTTTCCATATTGCTGTGTAAGTGAACTCCAGGTGTGTCCTTGAGGGTTAAATGGCAGATTTGATAAACTCCTATGTACCTAAGGCTAAACAGGAAAGATGGGCTTATAAAGTAAATCTTCTTTAAAGCACGTACTAAAGGGACACTACCACAAATAAAAATCTGAACTTTTGTTAGTTACTATACGCTTCTAGACTGTTGAAAACAATGTTCTATCTGGTTTACCTTATTTCATTTAGAACATCTACCCCACGGGTGACTGGTTTTACAAAGATTTGACCAGAAAGCCCCCTAGAAAAGCCATGACGGCACACCCTTCATCCAGTGACAAAGATGCAGTAAATCATATTATAAGCAAGACATGGGGGGGCGTGGCCTGACTGTGGAGCTGAACAGTCGCACATGCTTCGAGCTCCTAGGCCCTGGTCTAAATACCGGCTGAAATCGGGGGCTGCCTAATCTTGAACCCCTACTCACCCTAATTTGCTCCGCAGTAACCGGCGACCCGGCGGGACACCCTTTGACGCCCAACTTACCCGCCGGAATGACCGAGCCGAGGTCTGGAGCATATGCCAAGCAGGGCAAGGGAGAGGCGGCCGCTCTCCCGGCCCGCAACTACGAGCAACGCCCGCAGCACACGGTTGCTTCCCCCCCCCCCCCCAGGACTGGTGGGGGTTATCCCGGTCCACACACTCTCGACCAGCACACCTCTGTGGCCCTTCAACGCTGACTACAGCACAAATCACGCACCAGGTATGCAGGCAGCTCGCCACGCTAAAATGGCGGACGTACAGCCATGCGGAGGAGACTTGCCGCTGAAATGCAACCCCCAACCAAGCGTCTCACTCACCACCCGCCTGAACGCGCTGTTTAACACCTTCTGGGCACGAATTGAGGCCCGACAAGCAGCAAAGCAGCAACTACAACAGGAGAACGGGAGTGGAGGGGATCAACGTGGCGGTGTCGACCGGAGCAGGCCTGGGCTACCCTTGGGCACAGCCTTGATACAGCAGCACACACCTCACCACGCTAGCCCATCTGGGCCGCAGGCCACCAGGGGCCCAACCCTGGCGCATCAACCACACAGGCGGAGGCCGGCCCGCCGAAGGCGGCGCTACACCACCATACAGGCCTCCAGGCCTATCCCGACAAGGAAGGATCCGGCCCCCAGAGGTACCCGAATCCGTGGACACAAGATGCCGGCCATGCTACAGGCCCGGAGCTGGAGGGCGCAACCGGCTAACTCCTGGCTGAATGCCTACCACCATGAACCCCCACTGCTGCAGACACGGTTCCCACCTGAAGGAATGGGGTGATTATCCAGCAAGAGGACGGCTCCCCCCACGATCACTATTGAACGCTGCCCAGACGCTCACGGACACTGACTGTACACACCAGGGTTTCTGACACATGTATGTTGGTGGCTGTGTTTACGCTATATCCCTCTCTCACACAATGCCACAGAAACGCATTCGACACTTATTACTTATTGCAAATATCCATGACACTCATATACCTATTCCAGCTTACACTCGCGCATGTTTCAACCATAAGCTGTTACTTGAACTATGTTCCCTGTTATATGCCTTCTGTTTTAAGCCTTTAACACATTGTCCACACTAGCATTGGGCAGAGACAAGAGGGGCCCTCAGACTTAGTCTGCCAATCCATGTGTAATCAAGATTGCTAGACATGCCTATTGTTTATACCATGTGCAACACTATTGCCATTCATGCTATATCTGTGCCTAATCGTGAAACTATATTGCCTTATTCTCTCATGCTATCTGTTGAACGTTCTGATGAGTCTAAAGCTTTTGTCAGTATACACTGCAGCAATCTGCATCCTCTCACTGAGAATTTAACTACAACCTCTCTAAGCACAGATTTCTATGATCCAACTCACTGTTATTATGCGGATCTTATGTGATAAGTTTATGTTTTCAGCCTGTTCCCTTAGCAAGTTACCCTATTTCATCATAAAAATGTGCAACTGTATACCTAGTAAGCAGTACCCCACCTGTGCCTGCTGTCGTGGCACCACAGGACTGTATGTTCATCCTATTTGCACCAAAAATAAAGAATTTAAAAAAAAAATAAGCAAGACAAACTTAAGCAAATTTCACCTAATTGGCTGTGAAAATTATAAACAGATTGTCGATCCAATAAGAAATCGGTTTACCTTTTTGGTGTCAAGAAGGATATTTTCCTTTTCTGGGTCCCAATTGAAAATTACTTCGGTTTTTTTACCTTTTGGACTAACAGTAGTAATGATGATGTGTGGGGAAAAAAAATAAAAGAAATGCTAAAACTAACCACTGTTCCATCACATAGAAACATAGAATGTGACGGCAGATAAGAACCATTCGGCCCATTTAGTCTGCCCAATTTTCTAAATATCACTAAGTCCAAGTTCTCCCCTAAGCCCTATGCTCCCTAGCTGAAGTCACTCCCCCTCGCTGGAGAGTTAGGGAAGGTCAGGAATGACAAACTGAGGGGAAGACATAGACGGCACTGAGGAGGATGAAGGCATGCCGCCATTGGTTGTCAGCAGTCAGCTGCCACGACTACCAGTGTGGTCCAACACGCAAAACTATGTAACAGCTACATAGACTATAGATAGAGATAGATAGACAGAACGTAAACCGGTCCTTAGAATGGTCGGGTTAATACATTGAAAGACAGAGAATGGTCAAGGGAAAGCTGAGGTCAAGGAAGCCATAAATACACAAGATCGATAAGGAAAGCCAAGTTAGGGAAATCAGAGATAAGAGTAGTCAGGAATAGCCAAAGTCAAAATACTAGGAAGATCAAATAACAAGAACAAGGAAAACGCACTCTAGGGAACCAGGAACTGAAACCATGACAGGGCAATGAACTATGGAAATTCAGGGGTTTAAATATCCCTCTTTGGACTGTGATTGGTCAGGGCTTGGCCTCTGAACCCAGAACGTGCATGTGCATCAACATCGTGACATCACACACACGTTCGCGTGATTTTTTGGAGGCGTGGCCCTCGCGGTCGGTGCCATCTTGGATCCCGCGTGTAAAGGGGATAGACGCCCCAGCGGGTCGGCTCCCAACTCGCCGCTACACAGGTAATTTCTTTAACCTGTCTGTGTGGTCGCACCGATCGGCCGTGACATCAGCATGCTGCTAGTGCTGGCGTTAGACGCCAGTTTTGCACATAATTCACATTAGACAGCCCAGAATTTTGTTCTGAGCTGGCTAATGATTCTGCAGGAGAGGGACTTACAAAAAAAAAAAATATTATATCCTAAAGTGCACAACCCAATATATGAGACGTGTATGAAGTAAGTGCTGGATCCAAGCCAGTCCACTCTGCTAAGATTTGCAAACAATGCACAACACAACAAGACTAAGAGAACCTGCACTCAGAAAAAAATAATTCTTTTGAATCTGAGCTTTATTGTAAACTTTTTTTTGGAGATGGAATTAAACTTCTGGCAGTTAAGGTGTTAATCTCCGTATATGCCGTGTTTGAAAGTGAAACACTGTACGTACAGACTCCAGGCATCACGACCGCCTCAAATCACTGAAGTGGTTATGGCGCTTGGAGTAGCCCTTTAAGATTTACGTTTTGTAGAAAACTCTTCAGATAGCTTGCCTTAAATTAGTGCTGTATATGAATTACCATATGGCACATGTGCATCCAGTTTTCACCCCCCCCCCCCCCCCCCCTTGGGTCTTGTGTATGCCCCAGGAACAGAACACTGGAGCAAAGTGTCTGAATACAAGGCACAGAAGTCATGAATTTATAAAAAGGCCCCTTTAACATACAATCTTACAACAGATGGCCAAACTCAAACGGGCAGTCTAGTCTGACTACTCCATATTTATGAGGCTCAGCATAATTCTTCATTAAATTTCCTTCTCCAGGCAGCCTTGCCTTGGAGACCCCTTGTGTGTGACAATTAACACTGATCCTCTTTCAAGCATTACTAAAAGGAAAATTATTCGCTAGAGATGTAGCCTGTATGGTTCACATTAAGTGAAGATTTTTCTGTACAAATTTTCTGCCCCTTTTTTGTAATTTCTAGAAATTTCACCCTAATGCCCTCTTTCATTTTTTCTTATCACTTTTCTATTGTTACCATTATAGTATATATATATATGTAGCATATATTTTCATAGAAATCAGTAGCTTGGTCAAACTGTCATTGCAATCATATTCTTTACATTGAAGCAAAATTAAAAAAATCCCCAAGTAAAAAATGTATGCTTGTTCTACACGCTTGTTATCATCATATGCACAAGAAAAATAAAGAATAAAAAAAAATTAATAAAATAAATGTATGCTTGTTTACTTTAAGTACATCTGATACAAATGTAGCATTTTTCTCAACTGGAAGAATTCCACCAATTTCTAAATAAATTTAATATGTAAATTAAGAGTAAACTTTCCATAAAAAAAAGTGATAATCGTGATTTATTCTGCTTGCTGAAACAGCGCATGCATAAAAATACAATTTTAAATTTTACAAGGCTACTTAAAAATGTCATATGTTAGCAAATATTCATTTGATGATAGGTAATTTGAAATAGCCATTGCAAAATTTAAAACTGTATTTTAGTATGCGCTATTTCCTGTGTAATTACTATTCAAGGGACACTCTAAGCACCAAAACAACTTTAGCTTAAAGGGCCACTCCATTACCCGAATAAAAAATAAAGCCAGTTTTAAGTAGATATGGTCACAATGAAAACATGCATGCATTTAATTATGCATTTTTGCTTTTAACTCTGCCCAGTCTTTCTATGGATGTCCAATCACAGACTGCCCAATGCAGATCGATGAGAAGTCTTTACAAGGCTGGTGCTCCGAGCCATTGACTGCCACTAGAGTTTAGCTCCACTGAGCTAAACTACCAGGGAGTATCTGAGCACTTGTCTGATTGACAGCCAAGGGGTGTAACAAGGTTGATTTATAAAAGTGCCAATTTCTATTAAAATCTGTACTTTTTGTAAAACGAAATAGAGGAAAGTGTTTTAGTGGGCCGGTGTCAGTTAAATTTTTTTGGTTGTATAGATCATTTCTCTGAAATGTATGAGTTAACAAATATTTTGTTTATGCAGCCCTAACCACATCTCCCCTGTCTGTGACATACACCACACACTTCCTGTAAGGAGAAATCTAATGTTTAAACTACCTTCCTTGCACAGTCTATTTCATTTAGAAATCCTCTTTTCTTTTGCCATTCTCTTTTTTATTAAGGCATTTGCAATGTATACATACATTGAGTTAAAATCAGTGACAAAGTTATAAGTGTACAAGTTAAAGATAATGCGTCTGTTGCATGTTGACAGAGATAATGATAATGTCCTATTGCTGCACTCATAATCACTAATGAGTAGAGTATGGCTATTTTTTGTTGAGTAGTGCTTCAGTGTGACTATGTGGAGTCTAGAGTAGAAACGAACTTGAGACAGCAGTGGCGCGCCACTTTTGTGTAGATCCTTGTACGTGTAATGGGCCTGAGGCTATAGTCAAACAAGGACGTGTGCGGTTAGAGTGTGTGCTCCTGATTAGCATATCGGAAAGAGGCAATATAGAACTGCATCATTTTTGCAGCAATGTGTTGGTGTGAACTGCGCTCCACTTGAATGGATGACCTCTAATCTAGGGGGTGTCGGAGGGGGGGGGGGGACGAAGGGGGAATTTTTCAGTGCTGATTGTGCCCTATGGGGAAGGTGAACACCCTACAGTATCATGGTCGTTATATTTGGTTACAAACTGGTTAGTAACAGGTGAAACAACAAATAAAGAAGACAATTTAATAGAATGTAACTCTTGAGGCTAAAAGATCAAAGATAAAAGAAAAAAATAATCAGCTGCTCCCTGTCAACGTTTAGATTACTGGGCTTGGCCCTTTGCCATTCCTTGGCACAAAGTCTGGGTCCCAGTCATGTGGTCTACGGGAGGCAGGCAGGCCGGTTTGCTGGTCTGAATGCCTAGGGCTTGGAAAAATGCCAGGGCCTCAGCTGTCGAGGATAACTGGTATGTCGTTTCGTTCTTTTCCACACTCAAAGATCTCGGAGTAGACCATCTGTAAGCAACCCATGCAGTATGGAGTTGGTGAGCTACTGGGCTCATGGAACACCTCCATTGGAGAGTGGACCAGTGCAAGTCCTGGTAAATGGTAAAAGGTGAGTGTGGATGATTCGAAGGTGTAGGGTGTTTTTCCCCTTAATGCCAACCAGATGCGGGCTTTATCGAGGAGCATTTGGCATCGTGCTGACACGTGGAGCCGCTGCAGGAGCTTTCAGGGATTTGTTCATATGAAAGCAGCAGTCAAAGACAGTCTTCTTGGCCTGCATTGCCGGTATCGAGAGGCTACCTGGCGTCTCAGATAATGCGGTAGCTCAGACAGGACCGCATCTGGAATGCCTCTAATCTTTATGTTACCTCTGCGGCTTTGGTCATCAAGAATGTCAGCTCTAAGGGCTAAGGAAGTTTGAGTTTTCTGAATTTGTTGCATGGATTCTCTTATTGAAGAGACCTCTTGGATTAGGTCAATAATATCCTGCTCAGTGGCCTGGGGTCTTGCTGTCACTGCTTGGACTTCCACTTTAACAAGGTCGAGGTCAGCTGCAAACAGTTGCTTAATATTTTGTAGCAGGTTGGCAATGTCTTGTTTTGTGGAGGGCGTATAACGATCCTCTCCAGGGGTCTCTGCTGGTGCGTTTGGCCTTTCTAGGGGAACAGGGGCCGGCTCCTCCATTGTGTGTCTGGGCATGGGTGTGCAGGCCTCACCTTCCGCCATCTTGTGGGTCACAAGTCGATGGTGAAACATGGTTCTGATATTGCAGTTGTCATTTACTCCAGCCGGAGGTTGTTTCTGGGGTCGGCAGCCCATGTTGTGTGTGCTCTGGACCTGGGCCGGTCTTTCAGGTGAGTAGTAGAGCAGTTCCTCCAATGATAGGCCCGGCGGCAGCACGGAGGTTTAAGGGTGCTCAGGGGCGTGAAAGGCCTTAATCTGTCGGCGTGGGAATTTGCCTGTTGGAGAGTAAAGCAAGGGCATCTGGTGGTTCCACACTGTGTTAGGGAACGGTATATGCTGGGAGGGCATCGAAATATTGTGTTATAGTCGAGTAATTTAGCCGACTCTCAGGAATGGCGTCCGTTCAGCTCTCTAGCTAAGTTCACCCCTCATTTAAAATGTCTTATCTCCTGAGCTGTTAATTGTCTGCTAGAACCTACAGTCGCCTCCTGTGTGTGATTAACTTAGCTTCATTCAGCTAAAGTTGTTTTGGTGACTATAGTGTCCCTTTAATAAAGATGTACCAAAGTTGGCAGGGAGGTGTTTTAAGTGAGAGGTTCAGAATACACATTGAAAACAGATTAGATTTAAAGTTAAAGTTCTAGCGCTTCAAAATTTTCAAATGTATCTTCTTTAACCCCTTAAGGACCAAGCTTCTGGAATAAAAGGGAATCATGACATGTCACACATGTTGTGTGTCCTTAAGGGGTTAAAACAGTTATGCATTCCGTGCACTATTTAAACTAAAACTACTACATAATTAATTCCAAATATCAAGGATGAAACAAAATGAATCTATTTGAAGATCTTGTTAATTAACTGAATTAGTTGGCGAGAAACTTAAAATGGTTTTGCTTATATTTGTTTCCCTATTTCCAATATTTATTTGGACTTTATGTTGTATACACTCATGTGAAACATCAAAAGAATTGGGCAATTAAAATAATATATAAGTCATCGTTTCTTGAGAAATCAAGGCATTGTGGCTATATTAACAAATTGTAAAAGTGAGTCAATAAAGAGGTGACAGTTTTATGAAGAATTACAATATAAAGAGCACAGAAATATTAGGTTTGATTATCTAAAGAAGGAATTGAAGACGTTTCATAACATTTTTTTTTTTTTTCTTTTTCTAAATGCTAGTTTTGGACAGGAATGCTGAACAACATAAATGAATAGGTTACTTCCAAAAATTGCAATTCCTTAAAATTTTCTTTAAAAATCCCTTAAATTAAAGCAGCTCAAAATAATAAATTATAGAAAACATTTTTATTTTTTCTCAGTAATTGGAATCCACTGCCAATATAGAATGATGCATAAAATCTGGTAGGCCCTGCCACCTAGTGGCAGCTACCTACCTTTAAAAAAAAAACAACAAAAAAAAACAACCCCTATGAAGAATGGTTATTCCATACACAATGAGTCTTGGAACAGACAGGGACAGAGGTGTACCCCTGTAAAAATAGATAAATATATGGTTCTCCCTCTGCACCATTCCAATCCTCTTTTATTAGGAAAATTGCATGCACACACGATTTGCATTTGTTATCACAACTTTCATTGTCTTACCTAAAATTCTCAAAAACTATAAATGAAAAATTAGAAAAAAAAATGACATGCACATACTGGTCTTCATATATAAACCCATTCATATTCACATGTACACACATACACTGATATAGATACACATTAATATACAGAGACACAGACAGACACAAACGCACTAAAAACTCACACATTTATATATATATATATATATATATATATATATGCACACACACACACACACACACACACACTATTTGCATTTTAATAAATAATAAAATAGCGCTAAAACAGTACAGGGTGTGCTAGGGAGCAAAATCAGTGCAAGATATCCCAGAACTCTTTTGGTGTCCCGCAGCCACTTCTAACAGCCGCAGCGCAGGTACCTACAGCATGAGCAAGACCCTGATTGGTAGGTGCCGGCTCTAGCAGGAGTGGGGGCACTGTGCAACCTGGTTGAGCCAGTCAACCAGGTCAAGCCTGCCCCACTCCCCCTTAGTATGCCTCTGTGTGTGCAATTCCAATGCCCACAAACAACGTGCGCTGATTTCTATAATTCTTATGCAAGGAGAGAGAGGGACTCCAAGCATCAATGGAGGGGGTAGGCCTGAATGCAAAGCTGTATCAATCCTCCTAAAAAAATGGAATAAAAAGAAGCACTCCAAACACCATATGGACAGTTAAACCATTTTAGAGAATGTATTGTTTATTAAGCTACATGTCAACATCAAATACACTGATTCTGTATTCTGGCTGGATTTTCTGCAGTGTGGGAGCATCTGGCGCCTTCTCAGGAACAGATTTTATTCAGATTGCAGCTAAACTGTGCGGTCAGCGTAGCTCGAGGAATTGCGGCCTAGTCCAGGTGGTGAGCTCAGAGGGCTGGGGGGGAAATCGGTTGTTTTCCTGGCCTGAAGAGATCTGATCTTTGATATTCTTCTTGTGCACCATTTCATTCCCCATTGGACCAGTGAGAGTCATCCTGGTCCTCGTGGGAGAGGCTTGATTTAATGTTTACCTGCTCCTCAAGCAATCTTCTACTTAGGCGAGCTGGCTACACTATGTTCAACCAAAATAGCCTCTTCTCCAGCTAACAGAAGCTTCCCTGTGGGGATAAGAAGGCTAATTCTACTCTGCATTTGATGGTGTATGTGAGTGGCTTTAGCAATGTATATCGAGACATGAATCCTAACTCCCCTCAACTGCCATTGTGCTGGGTCCAGGTAGTGTCTAGTCCACTGTTCTCTATCTGGGAGCCCAGATGGAGTTTCATCCTTAACACAGTCCACCAACTCTGCAGCATTTCTACAGTGTGGAACACTGGGAAACCTGACCCAGTACCTGGCGTGGAAGGGTCAGTGGACATTGTGTGCAATTTCCTGTCATAGTCTCCACTTGGAGGACTGGAATACAAGCGCACTATTGGGTAGAATCAAACATTCCGTATTTGATCTGATAGCCTGCTCTGTTGGTTCACATTCACCTGATACAGCTATTACACATAGTATTATTTATTTACACAAAAAATCCTGGTTCTGATTGTCTCCTATGCTATTGCTGTGTATTGCGTGGCCTATGTTCAATTTTGTATGCGATACCATTTATGGATATTCCGATATCACTCTTTATGAGAGCCAGAAATAAAAAAGAAAATGTTATTCTTCTCTAGCTTGCTTAATACTCCTAGCTGATGCTACCATGGTTAACGAGAAAAGGTGAAAATGTATTCCACAGTTACTGTAATTTTTGTTTCTCAGTTCTTCTCCATGGCAGCATCACACTCCCTTTCCTTCAGGGGTTGCAAGTCTCGCTATTTACAAGAACTCGCAGGGTGTTGTGGGTTATGGAATAAATGTCCTATTACTTTGAAAATGCATATATGATAAACAGTATTTCACTTTGTGAGTTGTTCACAGGTTATAATTATTTTGGGTGGTTTAGTTTAATTTGTATAAAATTAACAGTATTTACTAACAAATTAGCTTTTTTTTGTTAGACTAACCCTTTCCGAAGTGGTCTGCCGCTCCCCCTAATAAACAAAAAAACCCAAATAATAAACGTTAAAACTCACCACTGTTTCATCCCAAAGTCAAAGTTCTCCATCGCGATCCTCCTTGCCTGACATCATTTCCCCTCGCCGGAGGGAAAGGGAGTTCAAGGAAGAGCTAAGGGGAGGACAGGACCAGCGTAGAGGGAGGGAGCCATGTCGCCATTGGCTCTCTGAAGCCAGCATGCTGTGGTTGCTGTCATTAAATGCAAAGGTTGCACAACATTGATATTAGCCAGCCCAGGGCTTTGTTCCAGGAGGAAATCACATAAGAGGTCATGGTGTTTGGAGTAACTCCTCTTTAAATGATTCTTTGGAGCATTTGTAGTACTAAACATAATAAAATAATATATATTGCACACACACACACACAAAAAGGTTGCAGGGTCTCTGGTACCACTCACCAAATCACACCCTAAGCATTGTCGGTAGTGGAGATAATTGAGCAGGAGTAACCCTTTATACAAAAGTGACATTACACAAAGATGGGGGTTTCATCATATGTGCGTTATCTCCACTCGTTTCCATGGTGAGTGCTATTAGTAGTTTAGATG
The DNA here is from genome assembly GCF_036172605.1 of Pelobates fuscus. NCBI lineage: Eukaryota > Metazoa > Chordata > Amphibia > Anura > Pelobatidae > Pelobates > Pelobates fuscus. The sequence goes on along the minus strand of NC_086329.1, from coordinate 26,221,971 downwards.
ACTTTACAGAGCAGAACACGGATACATTTCTCCTGCTAATTCTCATCTGATTTGCAGGCAAAGGTTAAATATAAATGAAAAATGGGTCACACAACTGCCATCCATTCTTTGAGCTGACGGATGTGGCTTTAAGAAGTCTCCCTTTCATTCTGTGTGGTGTCAAGGTATAGTAATACCGTACAGGGATCCTGAGATCCACTGCTCCTCTGCACATCCACAGGGCTGTGAACTTATTACCGTATATACTCGAGTATAAGCCGACCCGAATATAAGCCGAGACCCCTAATTTTACCCCCAAAAACTGGGAAAACTTATTGACTCGAGTATAAGACTAGGGTGGGAAATGCAGCAGCTACTGGTAAATTTCTAAATAAAATTAGATCCTAAAAAAATTATATTAATTGAATATTTATTTACAGTGTGTGTATATAATGAATGCAGTGTGTGTGTATGAATGCAGTGTGTGCGTATGAGTGCAGTGCGTGTGTATGAATGCAGTGTGAGTGCAGTGTGTGTGTGTGAGTGCAGTGTGTGTATATGAATGAAGTGTCAGTGTGTGTGATGCAGTGTGTGTATGTGTATGTGTTGGCGGGGGGTGGGCATTTTGATTATTGTTATTTTATTAATTATTATTTTAATAATTTTTTTGTTCTATTATTATTTATTTTATTAATTATTATTTTTTTTAATTATTATTGTTTAATAATAATTAAAAAAAAAATAACAATATATATTATATTTATTTTTTTCGTCCCCCCTCCCTGCTTGATTCATGGAAGGGAGGGGGGCTCTCCTTCCCTGGTGGTCCAGTGGCATTGGCAGTTCAGTGGGGGGGGGGGGGGCTGGCAGAGCTGTTACTTACCTCTCCTGCAGCTCCGGTCAGCTCACACTGTAAGTCTCGCGAGAGCCGCACTATGACCCCGCGGCTCTCGCGAGTCTTACACTGGGAGCTGACAGAGGTGCTGAACGGACCGGCGCGGAGGAGAAGGGAGCTGACAGGAGCTGCAGGAGAGGTAAGTAAATGCTCTGCAGCCCCCACAGCCCCCAGTCTGTATTATGGCAATGTAAGTTGCCATAATACAGACAGTGACTCGAGTATAAACCGAGTTGGGGTTTTTCAGCACAAAAAATGTGCTGAAAAACTCGGCTTATACTCGAGTATATACGGTAATTAATGGTCTACAGCTCAGTAAAGTACACAGATTTCCTGGCAATAAGTCCCATTTTTTATAAGCTAAAGCGACCGCAGGATGCAGGTATATAAAACACCTTTCAGTATCTTATTTGGTCATTTTTATATTCGACAAAGCTACTGTGCATGATGAAATGTAACAAAAGTTGTATTTATGCGCCTATGCTAATAGAGATATCGATTATATACACTCCCAGGGTGAAAGTTGTATTAACTCACAGTTTACACCATTAGCCTGTAATGTGGTACCTTAATTTAGTTTTTTTAGTTTACATTTTTGTATTGAGTTTTCAGGTAAATATCAACATAACATTTGCTTTTTGCACAAAATACATATATGGTGTTGCGAGATCAAATTGTAAGAAGAGTCAGTAGTACAATGGTTGGCATCAAGGTTTTTAAGACCAAGGTGGTCAGGTAAGAATTAATCTGGCCTGTGAGGCTGTGCAGGGATATACTTCAAGTCGCAGTACAGGCAGGGACAAGCAGAAGAGTAGTCGTGGAGAGCCGAAGTCAGGGAAAGCCAGAGGTCAGAGAAATCGAAGAAACAAGCCAAGGTCAGGAGCCAGGAACAAACTGGAGAACACACAATCTGGATACATAGAAACAGGAACCACAAACGTGAATCAATGTCAATGAACTGACACTGCCTTCAGGGAGAGGCAGTGTCTTATACCTAGCTAATCAGTGATTATCTACAGGTGGACAATGATTGACAGGAGCAGTCACAGGTTAAGTCCAGCCCCCCAGTGCTGGAGACATGGCAAGGATAAGCTTCAAGCAAAAACAAGAAACAAAGTGGCTCAGAGGCAGGAACACAGGCTTAGAACCATTAAACACCCAGGTTCAAATTCCCTGTTGGGCAATTCTGGGGCGACCTCATCTGGATGTCACGGTGAGAACCATGACATCATGTAGGAAGATGTCTGCGGCTTGTTGGGGTCTGTAGCACTGTGCAAGTGGTTTCAGGCCACACTCTGTCCTCCATGCAAAGCCAGTCAGCTTACTATTGTCAATGGGTTTCATGTCGTTTGTGGAGAATACATGTTTGACTCTAAACATTTCTTTATTTGGAACATTGTAAGATTTCTGGATTTCCAAGAATATTTATTGAGCCGTGTTATCAAACAACCAAGTAATTAGTGTAATTCCCAGATAGCCATGCTCGAAGCGGGATATCTGAGGTATAGTATTGTAGATATTGTAGCATGTTACAGCTAAAAAGTTTTTAACGACTAATTTAGGTAGTAGCCCACATGTGCCACGTATTTAAGGATAGACGCATCATAGCTAATGGATTAATGGAGTTCAGGGGGAATCCATAGTAGGTATAATAAGGAGTTGGGATGCAAGAAAATTGTTTTCCAAAGAGTACCAGAGAGGAACTCTAACGCATTATGGAGTGCCCCAATTTGGGCAAGGATTGTGACCACATAGTTGGTATACTTCGCTTGCGACCACATTGTGTTTGTAAATGTTCTGTACGCCTCTAAATCTAAAGCCCATGATGATCCTAAAGGGCTTGCACTTCAAGATATGTGCATTGAATATATTCTGGAATCTTGTCAGGATTGGTTTTGATAACTCAATAGGTCAATGGTATGGAATAGAAATAATATTTGTGGGAGCACAACAAAGTGAATAGGAATTCTAATGTGAGAAGGGAAATAAGTGGAGATCCATAGAGAGGGACACATCCACCATACAAGCTAGTAATTCGGGCGCTTTTCGGTGGGTTTGCAGAATTACTTTAATTTTGTTAATAATAGAGCGTCACCTCCATGTGCTGTGGTTACTCGGCAGCGAGATTGTTTGATTTGGGGACTGTGTGCTTGATCCAACAGGAGGCCAGCCTCAGTGCAGTTGGGTAGGGGCAATTTAAGGAAGCTGAACAGGAACGGAGGTATTGCATCTGGTGCGATGTCCTCTGAAACCCTCTGTACTCTAATGCTGCTATGTCGGGAGCGGTCTTCTAGTTTCCCCACCAAGGTATTTCTAATAAGGCTGTGGATAAAATGGTAAAATTGGAGGATGATCACACCACAGAATTCATCATCTGTACAAGTTTCTAGCTCCTCTGGTCTGGCACCAAAGTCTTTGATTTACTTGCGGAGATCCTCTGAAATCTCTTTGAAACCTTCTTTCAGGAACCTTCTTTCAGGAAGGACTGCAGACGATGTAACAGAGCAGTTACTGCTAGTGTCCGTTCAGTAACTGGGAGATCTTCTCCAGGTAGGCTCACTGAGTCAGTATCGGATCCAGCCTCCGAGTGGCGCACTGGCGAGGTGGAATCACTGCCATCTTGACTAGGCCTCTGCTTCTCTTTACCAGAGTGTAAAAAGTCATGTGCGCTCTGACTTTTCGGCAGAGCCATCGTTTGTACCATTGAGTAGGGTGTCTTGACAGATATTCTGGGCACACTAGCCATGAGGGGGCTTTGAGTTTTAGTTGCTTAATGCCAAACTGACAAACTGTTTTATTTGTGCATATATTAAACAGGCAGGTTTGCACGGCCATAACAGTTGGTGCAAACTGATCATCAAACATAGAAGAACAGTTGTGTACAAATGCAGAAAGATAAGTCCTGCGCTCACTCCCATCACTGGGCGGCAGCAAATGACTACAGTACACATCAGCCCCAATATATAGTAAAAACCAAAGAAAAACAAGTTACCTGCGCTCTCTCCTTAATCCCTATGTATTTTTAAACAAATTGAGGTTTTTTTAAGTTACCTCCAATGGCCATGAGAGGATGAACCCACCTGCCAACATCAAGGCAGACCCTCTACTGAGGCAGGAAGGGGTATTATTTTTTTTTTTTATACACCCCTATACATTATTAACCCTTAATAGGGAACACATGGGACGGGCGGCTGCATTGTAACAAGGCTGAGTGATACAAAAAATGGATACAAATACTGCGCTCACTCCCATCACTGGGCGGAACATGTGTTCCCTATTAAGGGTTAATAATGTATAGGGGTGTATATAAAAAATACCCTATTCTGTCTCAGTAGAGATTTTTGCCAGAGGCTCAAGGAAGCAAGGTGAATGGTTAGAGTTAGGACCCACCTAGGGGGGGTCTGCCTTGATGTTGGCAGGTGGGCTCATACTCTCATGGTGTCACGTTTAAACATTTGTTATGAAGGAACACAACTGCAGATTTCTTATAGCTTGAATATTTATTATAACAATTAGAAGATATTGAGACTTGAGTCCAGAATTACAGGCACTGTAGCTTTAAATAATAAACGATTGCTTAAGTCCAGAATTACAGGCACTGTAGCTTTAACTAATAAACGGTTGCTTAAGTCCAGAATTACAGGCACTGTAGCTTTAACTAATAAACGGTTGCTTAAGTCCAGAATTACAGGCACTGTAGCTTTAACTAATAAACGGTTGCTTAAGCCCAGAATTACAGGCACTGTAGCTTTAACTAATAAACGGTTTCTTAAGTCCAGAATTACAGGCACTGTAGCTTTAAATAATAGACGGTTGTATTTAGCAGGTTCTGAATCAATTAGAGTCAGCAAGTGAGTTAACAAGTTAGGTGATAAGCAATTACAATAGTTGTTCCATAGAATTTATCTGAAGCAAGGCAGGTGCAGCTAACTTGAATAGTGGATAGTTGAAGATAGCTGTAGCTGGGTTGGTTTATAGTAAAACTTTGGTAACAGGCAAAAAAGGCTTTTGATATGTAACTCTTATCACAGAGGTTTTACTTAGCTTCCGGCAATTAGAAAACAGGTTCCCGAGTTCTCCTCAGAGGCGGTTATATCAAATGAGATATGTGAAGAGTTCAGCTTTAGTCGTGGATGAGGAGAGGTGAAGGGAACGTGAAGAGTCTTCCAGTCCGGTCCGGTAACAGATGGCTTTCCCAACGAAGTTTGTAGCCGGTTCGTGAGTACGGAACGTAGTTCAATAATCCAGCGTCTGTCAGCTGGTGCGGTCGCATTAAGTAAGGAGACCGTGTCATAAGGGGGTGTGGCTAAGCTCCGTGGAACCCGGAAGTAAGAGGATACCAGACTTAAGGCATGACAGTACCCTCTCCGTAATGAGCAACCTCTGGGTGCTATTAACATGGTTTAGAAGGGTAGCGTTTGTGGAAAGCGGAAATTAATTTGTCAGCATGAATGACAGAGGAGTTTTCCCCAAGTATCTTCATCAATTCCATATCCTTTCCATCTAATGAGGTATTGTAAAGAGCCACGATGAATCCTTGAATCCAGAGTTTTTTGAATTTCGTATTCTTCTTCACGCTGGACTAATACAGAATCAGGAGAAGTAGTGACATCTCTATGGAAAGGGTCAGGATGATGAGGTTTAAGCAAGGACACATGGAAAACAGGATGGAGGTTCAAAGTAGATGGAAGCTTCAATTTAACAACATTACGGTTGATAATCGATATTATTGGAAAAGGACCAAGAAAAAGGGAACTTAACTTCTTTGATGGACGGATTGTGGAGAAGTTTTTTGAGGAAAGCCAGACAAGATCACCAATTACATAAGCGGGAGGAGGTTGTCTTTTTGTATCAAAAAACTTCTTTTGATTGGATGACGCCAATTCCAGATTTTCATGTAATTTCTTGAGTAAAGAGGACATGTGAGAGATTTGATTCGAAACGGAGGGGTTAGATGAAGAAACTGTCTGAGCAGGAAATGAGGAGGGATGAATTCCATAATTGGAGAAAAATTGAGTCATTTTGCTTCCTGTATGAAAAGAGTTGTTGTATGCAATTTCTGCCATGGGTAACAGAGGTGCTGAACGGACCGGCGCGGAGGAGAAGGGAGCTGACAGGAGCTGCAGGAGAGGTAAGTAAATGCTCTGCAGCCCCCACAGCCCCCAGTCTGTATTATGGCAATGTAAGTTGCCATAATACAGACAGTGACTCGAGTATAAACCGAGTTGGGGTTTTTCAGCACAAAAAATGTGCTGAAAAACTCGGCTTATACTCGAGTATATACGGTAATTAATGGTCTACAGCTCAGTAAAGTACACAGATTTCCTGGCAATAAGTCCCATTTTTTATAAGCTAAAGCGACCGCAGGATGCAGGTATATAAAACACCTTTCAGTATCTTATTTGGTCATTTTTATATTCGACAAAGCTACTGTGCATGATGAAATGTAACAAAAGTTGTATTTATGCGCCTATGCTAATAGAGATATCGATTATATACACTCCCAGGGTGAAAGTTGTATTAACTCACAGTTTACACCATTAGCCTGTAATGTGGTACCTTAATTTAGTTTTTTTAGTTTACATTTTTGTATTGAGTTTTCAGGTAAATATCAACATAACATTTGCTTTTTGCACAAAATACATATATGGTGTTGCGAGATCAAATTGTAAGAAGAGTCAGTAGTACAATGGTTGGCATCAAGGTTTTTAAGACCAAGGTGGTCAGGTAAGAATTAATCTGGCCTGTGAGGCTGTGCAGGGATATACTTCAAGTCGCAGTACAGGCAGGGACAAGCAGAAGAGTAGTCGTGGAGAGCCGAAGTCAGGGAAAGCCAGAGGTCAGAGAAATCGAAGAAACAAGCCAAGGTCAGGAGCCAGGAACAAACTGGAGAACACACAATCTGGATACATAGAAACAGGAACCACAAACGTGAATCAATGTCAATGAACTGACACTGCCTTCAGGGAGAGGCAGTGTCTTATACCTAGCTAATCAGTGATTATCTACAGGTGGACAATGATTGACAGGAGCAGTCACAGGTTAAGTCCAGCCCCCCAGTGCTGGAGACATGGCAAGGATAAGCTTCAAGCAAAAACAAGAAACAAAGTGGCTCAGAGGCAGGAACACAGGCTTAGAACCATTAAACACCCAGGTTCAAATTCCCTGTTGGGCAATTCTGGGGCGACCTCATCTGGATGTCACGGTGAGAACCATGACATCATGTAGGAAGATGTCTGCGGCTTGTTGGGGTCTGTAGCACTGTGCAAGTGGTTTCAGGCCACACTCTGTCCTCCATGCAAAGCCAGTCAGCTTACTATTGTCAATGGGTTTCATGTCGTTTGTGGAGAATACATGTTTGACTCTAAACATTTCTTTATTTGGAACATTGTAAGATTTCTGGATTTCCAAGAATATTTATTGAGCCGTGTTATCAAACAACCAAGTAATTAGTGTAATTCCCAGATAGCCATGCTCGAAGCGGGATATCTGAGGTATAGTATTGTAGATATTGTAGCATGTTACAGCTAAAAAGTTTTTAACGACTAATTTAGGTAGTAGCCCACATGTGCCACGTATTTAAGGATAGACGCATCATAGCTAATGGATTAATGGAGTTCAGGGGGAATCCATAGTAGGTATAATAAGGAGTTGGGATGCAAGAAAATTGTTTTCCAAAGAGTACCAGAGAGGAACTCTCACGCATTATGGAGTGCCCCAATTTGGGCAAGGATTGTGACCACATAGTTGGTATACTTCGCTTGCGACCACATTGTGTTTGTAAATGTTCTGTACGCCTCTAAATCTAAAGCCCATGATGATCCTAAAGGGCTTGCACTTCAAGATATGTGCATTGAATATATTCTGGAATCTTGTCAGGATTGGTTTTGATAACTCAATAGGTCAATGGTATGGAATAGAAATAATATTTGTGGGAGCACAACAAAGTGAATAGGAATTCTAATGTGAGAAGGGAAATAAGTGGAGATCCATAGAGAGGGACACATCCACCATACAAGCTAGTAATTCGGGCGCTTTTCGGTGGGTTTGCAGAATTACTTTAATTTTGTTAATAATAGAGCGTCACCTCCATGTGCTGTGGTTACTCGGCAGCGAGATTGTTTGATTTGGGGACTGTGTGCTTGATCCAACAGGAGGCCAGCCTCAGTGCAGTTGGGTAGGGGCAATTTAAGGAAGCTGAACAGGAACGGAGGTATTGCATCTGGTGCGATGTCCTCTGAAACCCTCTGTACTCTAATGCTGCTATGTCGGGAGCGGTCTTCTAGTTTCCCCACCAAGGTATTTCTAATAAGGCTGTGGATAAAATGGTAAAATTGGAGGATGATCACACCACAGAATTCATCATCTGTACAAGTTTCTAGCTCCTCTGGTCTGGCACCAAAGTCTTTGATTTACTTGCGGAGATCCTCTGAAATCTCTTTGAAACCTTCTTTCAGGAACCTTCTTTCAGGAAGGACTGCAGACGATGTAACAGAGCAGTTACTGCTAGTGTCCGTTCAGTAACTGGGAGATCTTCTCCAGGTAGGCTCACTGAGTCAGTATCGGATCCAGCCTCCGAGTGGCGCACTGGCGAGGTGGAATCACTGCCATCTTGACTAGGCCTCTGCTTCTCTTTACCAGAGTGTAAAAAGTCATGTGCGCTCTGACTTTTCGGCAGAGCCATCGTTTGTACCATTGAGTAGGGTGTCTTGACAGATATTCTGGGCACACTAGCCATGAGGGGGCTTTGAGTTTTAGTTGCTTAATGCCAAACTGACAAACTGTTTTATTTGTGCATATATTAAACAGGCAGGTTTGCACGGCCATAACAGTTGGTGCAAACTGATCATCAAACATAGAAGAACAGTTGTGTACAAATGCAGAAAGATAAGTCCTGCGCTCACTCCCATCACTGGGCGGCAGCAAATGACTACAGTACACATCAGCCCCAATATATAGTAAAAACCAAAGAAAAACAAGTTACCTGCGCTCTCTCCTTAATCCCTATGTATTTTTAAACAAATTGAGGTTTTTTTAAGTTACCTCCAATGGCCATGAGAGGATGAACCCACCTGCCAACATCAAGGCAGACCCTCTACTGAGGCAGGAAGGGGTATTATTTTTTTTTTTTATACACCCCTATACATTATTAACCCTTAATAGGGAACACATGGGACAGGCGGCTGCATTGTAACAAGGCTGAGTGATACAAAAAATGGATACAAATACTGCGCTCACTCCCATCACTGGGCGGAACATGTGTTCCCTATTAAGGGTTAATAATGTATAGGGGTGTATATAAAAAATACCCTATTCTGTCTCAGTAGAGATTTTTGCCAGAGGCTCAAGGAAGCAAGGTGAATGGTTAGAGTTAGGACCCACCTAGGGGGGGTCTGCCTTGATGTTGGCAGGTGGGCTCATACTCTCATGGTGTCACGTTTAAACATTTGTTATGAAGGAACACAACTGCAGATTTCTTATAGCTTGAATATTTATTATAACAATTAGAAGATATTGAGACTTGAGTCCAGAATTACAGGCACTGTAGCTTTAAATAATAAACGATTGCTTAAGTCCAGAATTACAGGCACTGTAGCTTTAACTAATAAACGGTTGCTTAAGTCCAGAATTACAGGCACTGTAGCTTTAACTAATAAACGGTTGCTTAAGTCCAGAATTACAGGCACTGTAGCTTTAACTAATAAACGGTTGCTTAAGCCCAGAATTACAGGCACTGTAGCTTTAACTAATAAACGGTTTCTTAAGTCCAGAATTACAGGCACTGTAGCTTTAAATAATAGACGGTTGTATTTAGCAGGTTCTGAATCAATTAGAGTCAGCAAGTGAGTTAACAAGTTAGGTGATAAGCAATTACAATAGTTGTTCCATAGAATTTATCTGAAGCAAGGCAGGTGCAGCTAACTTGAATAGTGGATAGTTGAAGATAGCTGTAGCTGGGTTGGTTTATAGTAAAACTTTGGTAACAGGCAAAAAAGGCTTTTGATATGTAACTCTTATCACAGAGGTTTTACTTAGCTTCCGGCAATTAGAAAACAGGTTCCCGAGTTCTCCTCAGAGGCGGTTATATCAAATGAGATATGTGAAGAGTTCAGCTTTAGTCGTGGATGAGGAGAGGTGAAGGGAACGTGAAGAGTCTTCCAGTCCGGTCCGGTAACAGATGGCTTTCCCAACGAAGTTTGTAGCCGGTTCGTGAGTACGGAACGTAGTTCAATAATCCAGCGTCTGTCAGCTGGTGCGGTCGCATTAAGTAAGGAGACCGTGTCATAAGGGGGTGTGGCTAAGCTCCGTGGAACCCGGAAGTAAGAGGATACCAGACTTAAGGCATGACAGTACCCTCTCCGTAATGAGCAACCTCTGGGTGCTATTAACATGGTTTAGAAGGGTAGCGTTTGTGGAAAGCGGAAATTAATTTGTCAGCATGAATGACAGAGGAGTTTTCCCCAAGTATCTTCATCAATTCCATATCCTTTCCATCTAATGAGGTATTGTAAAGAGCCACGATGAATCCTTGAATCCAGAGTTTTTTGAATTTCGTATTCTTCTTCACGCTGGACTAATACAGAATCAGGAGAAGTAGTGACATCTCTATGGAAAGGGTCAGGATGATGAGGTTTAAGCAAGGACACATGGAAAACAGGATGGAGGTTCAAAGTAGATGGAAGCTTCAATTTAACAACATTACGGTTGATAATCGATATTATTGGAAAAGGACCAAGAAAAAGGGAACTTAACTTCTTTGATGGACGGATTGTGGAGAAGTTTTTTGAGGAAAGCCAGACAAGATCACCAATTACATAAGCGGGAGGAGGTTGTCTTTTTGTATCAAAAAACTTCTTTTGATTGGATGACGCCAATTCCAGATTTTCATGTAATTTCTTGAGTAAAGAGGACATGTGAGAGATTTGATTCGAAACGGAGGGGTTAGATGAAGAAACTGTCTGAGCAGGAAATGAGGAGGGATGAATTCCATAATTGGAGAAAAATTGAGTCATTTTGCTTCCTGTATGAAAAGAGTTGTTGTATGCAATTTCTGCCATGGGTAACCATGTTATCCAATCATCTTGTAAGTGAGAACAATAACATCGTAGATATTGCTCTAAGCATTGGTTGACTCTTTCAGTTTGTCCATCAGTTTGAGGCTGATATGCGGATGACAGTTTACGTTGGATATGAAGAGAAGCACATAATGCGTTCCAAAATTTGGAGATAAACTGAGTTCCTCTGTCTGAAATGATTTAGTCTGGCAGTCCATGAAGTTTCACTATATTGTCGAGGAATATTTTTGAGAGTTCAGAGGATGAGGGTAACTTCTTTAAAGGAATACAATGAGAATTTCGTGAAGCGGTCCACTACCACTAAAATGGTGGTATGATGTTGAGAAGGGGGTAGTTCCACCAAGAAGTCCATAGAAATGGATTGCCAAGGCCTTTCAGGAATCGGTAGATTCAATAATTGACCGAATGGGTGATGATGTTCATGTTTGGATCTTTGGCAGGTAGAACAAGATTCAATGGTTTTGTCTTGGCGAGGCCACCAATAGTATCTCTTAGACAATTCAAGGGTCTTTTTTATACCTGGATGACCTGCCAGAGGAGAAATTCGAGTATTTTAGTTCTGAAAGCGGGAGGTACATAAATTCGGTCTTTGAAATAGTAGAGACCGTCTTTCTTCGATAGTTTAACTGATGTAGGAAGATTAAGAGTATCTTTACTGAGTCCTTTTATGTCGTCGAGAAGGGAAGATAAAGTCCCAACGACTGTAGGAGGAGGAAACTCCAGTTCGGTGTCAGAACAACACGAGGTTTTAGCTGGTTCTTTAGTAGACTGAAGAATTGGAATATGTTGCAAGCATGTTTTCTTGCAATAATCGGAATTAAAGGCAAGAGAAAAGGGAAACCATGAGATTTGAGGGTTGTGGTTCCTTAACCAGTTGATCCCTAATATAATAGGGAAAAATGGTGATGAGATAACATCAAATATAAGACTTTCAGTAGGAGTATGATTGATGGTTACTTTTAGAGGGATGGATTCATGAAGTACTGGTCCCGATGAAATGAGGGACCCGTCAATCACTTTAACAGGCACAGAAGTTCTTTTACGAACACAAGGAATTTTATTCTTTGTTACAAAGGCTGAGTCGATGAATACTCCATTTGCACCGGAATCGATAACAGCCTTGGTTATAATTCTTTTATTGTCCCACTGTAATACAAGAATGATAGGGGACATTTGAGTATTTGCTGTAGAGGGAAGTACACTTAGGATGGAAGAGGCATGAGACTGCCTACTGCCTTTTATCCGTTTCAATAAAGGACAATCAGAGACTAAATGAACTTGAGAGGCACAATACATGCAGAGGTTTAATATACGTCTTCGATTTTTCTCTTCAGGAGTGAGGGGACTTCTTATTATCCCTATTTCCATAGGTTCGATTGGTTCGGATGGGTTCTCAGGAGGCTTTGGAGGATGAAATGATTTTTTCCCAGTTGAAGTTGAGAGAGCCTTTTCGGCCTTTCTTTCTCTAAGCCTTCTGTCAATGCTGATCGATAGATGAATCAGAGCATTCAAAGTAGTAGGGAGTTCTATTCTGGATAGTTCATCTTTTACAGCTTCAGATAAGCCGATTCGAAACTGGTTGCGCAATGCGATGTCATTCCATTGCGTTTCTACTGCCCATCTTTTAAATTCAGCAATATAATCTTCAACGGGCCTATGGTTTTGTAGCAAGGTTCTAATTGTTAATTCAGCAGTATTTTGTTTGTATGGATCTTCATAGAGAAGAGACATGGCTTTAAGGAATTCCTCCAGTGAATCTAAGATGGGGTCATCATTGTCCAAAAAGGAATGGGCCCAGGACATAGGTTCACCTCTCAGAAATGAGATAACTGAATAAACCTTAGATCTTTCTGTGGGATAAGATCTAGGTTTTAAAGCAATCAATAATTTGCAGGAATAAAAAAACTCCTTATATTTGGAACGATCACCATAGAATTTTTCAGGGTTACATACAGCAGGATCGCTAAGTGAGTGCAGAACAGTATGAGGAGGATGTGTCTGTAAGTCTTTGACATAAGTGAGAATTCTTTCATTAGTAACTTGAAGGTCTTGCACACCTTGGGCTAGTGTATTGACTCGTTGATTCAGCGTAGTTATCGAAATCTGCTGGATCCATTACAAGGGCTGGATTATTCGGTCACGTTTAAACATTTGTTATGAAGGAACACAACTGCAGATTTCTTATAGCTTGAATATTTATTATAACAATTAGAAGATATTGAGACTTGAGTCCAGAATTACAGGCACTGTAGCTTTAAATAATAAACGATTGCTTAAGTCCAGAATTACAGGCACTGTAGCTTTAACTAATAAACGGTTGCTTAAGTCCAGAATTACAGGCACTGTAGCTTTAACTAATAAACGGTTGCTTAAGCCCAGAATTACAGGCACTGTAGCTTTAACTAATAAACGGTTGCTTAAGTCCAGAATTACAGGCACTGTAGCTTTAACTAATAAACGGTTGCTTAAGCCCAGAATTACAGGCACTGTAGCTTTAACTAATAAACGGTTTCTTAAGTCCAGAATTACAGGCACTGTAGCTTTAAATAATAGACGGTTGTATTTAGCAGGTTCTGAATCAATTAGAGTCAGCAAGTGAGTTAACAAGTTAGGTGATAAGCAATTACAATAGTTGTTCCATAGAATTTATCTGAAGCAAGGCAGGTGCAGCTAACTTGAATAGTGGATAGTTGAAGATAGCTGTAGCTGGGTTGGTTTATAGTAAAACTTTGGTAACAGGCAAAAAAGGCTTTTGATATGTAACTCTTATCACAGAGGTTTTACTTAGCTTCCGGCAATTAGAAAACAGGTTCCCGAGTTCTCCTCAGAGGCGGTTATATCAAATGAGATATGTGAAGAGTTCAGCTTTAGTCGTGGATGAGGAGAGGTGAAGGGAACGTGAAGAGTCTTCCAGTCCGGTCCGGTAACAGATGGCTTTCACAACGAAGTTTGTAGCCGGTTCGTGAGTACGGAACGTAGTTCAATAATCCAGCGTCTGTCAGCTGGTGCGGTCGCATTAAGTAAGGAGACCGTGTCATAAGGGGGTGTGGCTAAGCTCCGTGGAACCCGGAAGTAAGAGGATACCAGACTTAAGGCATGACACATGGCCATTGGAGGTAACTAAAATCTCCATTTGTTTAAAAATACACAGGGACTAAGGAGAGAGCGCAGGTAACTTGTTTTTCTTTGGTTAGAACAGTTGTGTGGCATAGAAAACATTGCACATTTTTTGTTAATGAGAACAAGTAAGATTAAACCTAATGTCTACATATCATAGCAGTGAACATGAAGTATTGAGGCAAGTCATGGGTAACAGTCATAAGGGTGTCTGAGCAAATCAGGTATCCTAAGGAGGCAACAAACTAGGTGGTCGACTGTGGTAACTTGTGAGTGAAGCCACTGGGGTGGGACCTAAAAGAGTGAAGAGGTCTCTCACTACGTCCATATGGAAATAAAACAATATATAGCATAATGAGAAGACACAGCCTTGTCTTAGCATCCTAATATAGCCTAAACAAGGTGAGTATTGGGTCACTATCTGCCCAGGTGATACAAGCAAATACAGACTAAGTCAGCTAATCTAAGCAGAGAACCCCCCCCCCCCCCACCCTGCTGGCTGGAAATAAAATAAAATTATTTAATTAAATCAGTGTTAAAAAAAATAAAAATTATATACTTAGATTATATATATATATATACACACATACATAAATACACACACACATTTATACACAAACACACATATACATATACATACACTGTCTAGGTGTATTTTACTAATATATATATATATTTATATCAAAATACATGTAGAACGAAATATATATATATCCACACACCTATATATAAATAAAAATATTTTAAAAAAAAATAAAAATATATATATATATATATATATATACATATATACATACACACACACACAGGGAGTGCAGAATTATTAGGCAAATGAGTATTTTGACCACATCATCCTCTTTATGCATGTTGTCTTACTCCAAGCTGTATAGGCTCGAAAGCCTACTACCAATTAAGCATATTAGGTGATGTGCATCTCTGTAATGAGAAGGGGTGTGGTCTAATGACATCAACACCCTATATCAGGTGTGCATAATTATTAGGCAACTTCCTTTCCTTTGGCAAAATGGGTCAAAAGAAGGACTTGACAGGCTCAGAAAAGTAAAAAATAGTGAGATATCTTGCAGAGGGATGCAGCACTCTTAAAATTGCAAAGCTTCTGAAGCGTGATCATCGAACAATCAAGCGTTTCATTCAAAATAGTCAACAGGGTCGCAAGAAGCGTGTGGAGAAACCAAGGCGCAAAATAACTGCCCATGAACTGAGAAAAGTCAAGCGTGCAGCTGCCAAGATGCCACTTGCCACCAGTTTGGCCATATTTCAGAGCTGCAACATCACTGGAGTGCCCAAAAGCACAAGGTGTGCAATACTCAGAGACATGGCCAAGGTAAGAAAGGCTGAAAGACTACCACCACTGAACAAGACACACAAGCTGAAACGTCAAGACTGGGCCAAGAAATATCTCAAGACTGATTTTTCTAAGGTTTTATGGACTGATGAAATGAGAGTGAGTCTTGATGGGCCAGATGGATGGGCCCGTGGCTGGATTGGTAAAGGGCAGAGAGCTCCAGTCCGACTCAGACGCCAGCGAGGTGGAGTACTGGTTTGGGCTGGTATCATCAAAGATGAGCTTGTGGGGCCTTTTCGGGTTGAGGATGGAGTCAAGCTCAACTCCCAGTCCTACTGCCAGTTTCTGGAAGACACCTTCAAGCAGTGGTACAGGAAGAAGTCTGCATCCGTCAAGAAAAACATGATTTTCATGCAGGACAATGCTCCATCACACGCGTCCAAGTACTCCACAGCGTGGCTGGCAAGAAAGGGTATAAAAGAAGAAAATCTAATGACATGGCCTCCTTGTTCACCTGATCTGAACCCCATTGAGAACCTGTGGTCCATCATCAAATGTGAGATTTACAAGGAGGGAAAACAGTACACCTCTCTGAACAGTGTCTGGGAGGCTGTGGTTGCTGCTGTACGCAATGTTGATGGTGAACAGATCAAAACACTGACAGAATCCATGGATGGCAGGCTTTTGAGTGTCCTTGCAAATAAAAGGTGACTATATTGGTCACTGATTTGTTTTTGTTATGTTTTTGAATGTCAGAAATGTATATTTGTGAATGTTGAGATGTTATATTGGTTTCACTGGTTTAAAAATAAATAATTGAAATGGGTATATATTTGTTTTTTGTTAAGTTGCCTAATAATTATGCACAGTAATTGTCACCTGCACACACAGATATCCCCCTAAAATAGCTATAACTAAAAACAAACTAAAAACTACTTCCAAAAATATTCAGCTTTGATATTAATGAGTTTTTTGGGTTCATTGAGAACATGGTTGTTGTTCAATAATAAAATTAATCCTCAAAAATACAACTTGCCTATTAATTCTGCACTCCCTGTATATCCACACACCTATATATAAATAAAAATATATAAAAACACACACACACACACACACACATATGTATTAATTCTACACATATATTTATGTAATATTAGGTATCTTAATTAATTACAATTAGCGGGACCTGCCTGACAACCCATGCCGAAAGTAAAGGGAATTTAATTTGCTAGCACAATATTTAACCCTATAACTTTCCAAGACATCATAAAACCTGTACATGGGGGGGTACTGTTCTACTCTGGAGACTTCGCTAAACATAAATATTAGTGTTTCAAAACACTAAAATGTATTACAACGATGATATCGCCAGTAAAAGTGACGTTTTTTGCATTTTTCACGCACAAACAGCATTACACGGACGATATTATTGCTGCAATACTTTTTACTGTTTTGAAACACAAATATTTGTGTTCAGCGAAGTCTCCCGAGTACAACAGTATCCCTCATGTACAGGTTTTATGGTGTTTTCAAAAGTTACAGCGTCAAATATAAGGCATGTGTTTCATTTTTTTCACATTAAAATTTGCCAGATTGGGTACCTTGCCTTTGAGACCCTATGGTAGCCCAAGAATGAAAATTACCCCTATGATGGCATACCATTTGCAATAGTAGACAACCCAAGGTATTGCAAACGGGGTATGTCCAGTCTTTATAGTAGCCACTTAGTCACAAACACTAGCCAAAATTGGCGTTTTTTGCATTTTTCACACACAAATACTAACGCTAACTTTGGCCAGTGTTTGTGACCAAATGGCTACTAAAAAAGACTGGACATACCTCATTTGCAATACCTTGGGTTGTCTACTATTGCAAATGGTATGCCATTATGGGTGTAAATTTCATTCCTGGGCTACTATAAAGTCCCAAAGGCAACGTAACCAATCTGGCGAATTTCAATTTCAAATGTAACGTGCTATATTTGACCCCGTAACTTCCCAAAACTCCATAAAACCTGTACATAGGGGGTACTGTTTTACACGTGAGACTTTGCTGACTACAAATATGTGTATTTTATTGCTGTAAAAGCAAACAGTATTATGACGTTGACAGTTAAAATGTCATGTAGAACTAAAAAAAATAAAATTTCTTATTTTCTCCCATCTTTTTCATATTAAATTATGTTTCATAGCTAAATATTTGATATTAAATGAAAGCCCTGTTTCCCCTGAATAAAATGATATATAATAAGGGGGGTGCATTTAATTTGAAAGAGGTGAATTACGGTTGGACAGACATATAGCGCAAATGCCAGGTTTTGTTTACATTTTGTTTCGTTCACAACGTGTACATTTGGCTCCGTCCTTAAGGGGTTAAAGGGTTAAGTGTCACAAAGATTAAATATTTAGTTTTTCAGTTTAACTCATGGATGGCATTGTGTCTCAGGGCTCTTTTGATCACTGAAAACAATCTGACACCTGTGATAATTAGATTGCCAGGTGAGCCCAATTTAAGGAAAAACTACTAAAGGAGAGTGTTCCGCATTATTAAGCAGAGTACCATTTTCATGCAATATGGGGAAGAAAAAGTGTCTCTCTGCTGCCGAAAAGAGTGAAATAGTTCAATGCCTTGGACGAGGTATGAAAACATTAGATATTTCACGAAAAGTTAAGCGTGATCATCGCACTGTTAAGAGATTTGTGGCTGATTCAGAGCACAGATAGGTTCGTGCAGATAAAGGCACATTGAGGAAGATTTCTGCCAGATCCATGCATCGGATCAAGAGAGCAGCTGCTAAAATACCATTACATAGCAGCAAACAGATATTTGAAGCTGCTGGTGCCTCTGGAGTCCCGCAGACATCAAGGTGTAGAGTCCTCCAGAGTCTTGCAACTGTGCATAAACCTTCTATTCGGCCACCACTAACCAATGCTCACAAGGAGAAACAGCTGCATTGGGCAGAAGAATACATGAAGACTAATTTTCAAACAGTCCTGTTCATTGATGAGTGCCGTGCAACCCTGGATGGTCCAGATGGATGGAGTAGTGGACGGCCACCCTGTTCCAACAAGGCTGCGACGTCAGCAAGGCGGTGGTGGAGTCATGTTTTGGGCCGAAATCATGGGAAGAGAGCTGGTCGGCCCCTTTAGGGTCCCCGAAGGTGTAAAGATGACCTCTGCAAAGTACGTGGAGTTTCTGACTGACCACTTCCTTCCCTGGTACAGAAGGAAGAGCTATGCTTTCCGTGATTAAATCATCTTCATTACAACCTATAAAGTGTTTTGAAACTTACAATGCACTGTTCCAAGTTATTACGCACAGTAAGTTTTTGTTTAAAAAAAAAAGTTATTAGGTTTGTTCAATAAAATTTGAATTGTACTCGTAATGGTTGATAACATGAGAATTATGCTGACTGTTATTTACAGCAATTATTTAGGCAAATGAGAAAATTATCAATTTGCATAATAATTTGGAACAGGGTGTATATACTGCACAAATTATAAACCAATAGTGATCTTACCTAGAGGTGGGAGTCCGAAGTGGTGAGTTAAGGTACACCCTTGCAGTTTAACACAAACCGAGGAGAGACTAAAGAACTCTCCAAGGTTATGAAACAATAGACTAGGGCTTTGCAGGAAAAGTACGCAGAACAGACAAGAGAATTCCAATAGAGTAGTCAGGTATGGTTCCAATGGTCAGGTCAGGTGGAAATAAGGCAAATAAACAGTTCTAAAAAGGTCAAAGCAGGAGTCAGATAAACTAAACAGTTTCCAAGACAAGTAACAAAACGAGGTCCGGAGAAGTGATGTCCAAGCGTGGCAGTCTGCTTGGCACGGTGTGAACTGTGACACTAAGGTAAACCAAAAAAAAATAAAAGCATTGCTGATGGTGAGATATGTAGATGTAAGTTGATGTAAGCGAGCAATAGGGATGTCCCCGAGTAGCACTGGTCATCTGCCCAACTGAGGGAGTCCCGTGTCAGCCAATGCCTAGAGTCGGAAAGTCACTGAGAAGAATGAGAATAAGAAGCGGGGCAAGATTTGAGTGAAGCGTGGCATCCCTCTAGCCGCAGTCTGTGTTGAAGGCCATCATTCTGTAAGCACGAACTCCGGTGGCCACCCAAGAGTCCAAGTTTATCCCCATCGGGAAATGGTAGATGATCTCAGTGGTATGTGCCGCAAGCGGCAGTATGTCTGCCGGTTCCACGGCCAATGCAATGGGAGTAGCTCCCTCTGGCACTCAGCCCAGGCAGGCCATTTTTGGGTGACATGTGAGAAGGTTTTGGCTGGAGGAGACGCAGTCACCCAGCCCGGCGTCAGTGCCATCTCGTAACGTGCTGTCAGTCGTTCCCAGAAGCCGTCAAAAATCTAATCTAAGCGTGACGTGCTCAACGGTGTCATGTCGAGCCTTCACGGTTTGCGTCAGCTCACGTGCATGAAGTGGAGGCACCTCTACCATCATCGTGCAGTAGGTTGCCGTAGTGGTGCATGTGTGCAGTGTCAATTGTTAGAAGGCAGCCGAGGTATGTGATGCAAGAAAGCAGGGACCGGGATAATTCCAAAGGGAAGGGGGTTGGGGGGAGAAATGCTAGTTATGGGGATCGCACTTCTAGCCAAAGAGCCGCTGCCTCATTTTTTGTGCAAATTTGCACTTCCCCACGGGGAAGCATTGGGTTTGGCGAGATAAGATCAAGAATTATGATCATAGCCAGGGAGGGTGACACAGTAAAGGTGGCTGAAAGTCAAGAAAAAATAAAGATGTAAAACATTTTTTTTATATATTTTCTATCTTGTAATATATAAACTGAACAGAAATTATAAACTAAACATTTGTTTTCGCCCCCATTTTACATGAGCTGAACTTAATCATCTAAGACTTTTTTTATGTACACAAAAGGCCTATTTCTCTCAAATATGGATCACAAATCTGTCTAAATCGGTGTTAGTGAGCACTTCTCCTTTGCTGAGATAATCCATCCACCTCACAGGTGTGGCATATCAAAATGCTGATTAGACAGCATAATTATTGCATAGATGTGGCTTAGGCTGGCCACAATAAAAGGCCACTCTAAAATGTGCAGTTTTATCACATCACAATGCCACAGATGTCGCATGCTGACTGCAGGAATGTCCACCAGAGCTGTTGCCCGTGAATTGAATGTTCATTTCTCTACCATCTCCAAAAAGGTGTTTCAGAGAATTTAGCAGTACATCCAACCGGCCTCACATTTGCAGACCACATGTAACCACACCAGCCCAGAACCTCCACACCCAGCATCTTCACCTCCAAGATCTTCTGAGACCAGCCACCCGGACAGCTGCTGCAACAATCGGTTTGCATAACCAAAGATTTTCTGCACAAACTGTCAGAAACCATCTCAGGGAAGCTCATCAAACTCATCGGTGACTCGACCTGACTGCAGTTCGTAGTCGTAATCGACTTGAGTGGGCAAATGATAACATTTGATGGTGTCTGGCACTTGAGAGGTGTTCTCTTCACGGATGAATCCGGTTTTCATTGTACAGGGCAGATAGACAGCGTGTATGGCGGCGTGTGGGTGAGCAGTTTGCCGATGTCAACGTTGTGATCGAGTGGCCATAGTGGCAGAGGGGTTATGGTATGGGCAGGCATAAGTTTATGGACAACTAACACAGGTGCATTTATTGATGGCATTTTGAATGCACAGAGATACCATGACGAGATCTTGAGGCCCATTGTTGTGCCATTCATTCACGACCATAACCTTGTTATAGTGTAATTTAGAAATAAACAAAGATGTTTAAATGTCTATCTGTTCCTGTCCAAATTATAAAAAGTTGAATTGCGTATATACGCTGAAGTAATTCAGACTGACACACGGAGTTCAGGTTAAAATAACTTCGAGGAAATTTATTGGCAAGTGAAGCAAGAGCGGGCTCGCAGGCCCTTTTAAGGGGAACTTTGCATCATCATTGATTATTGAGATCAGTAAATAAACATCGTTAATTGGATTAATTGTTAAGTGTTTGTGTCAGTGACCACCCATCAATATGATTAATTGGCTCAAAAACTAAGTGGTTAGCTAAGTGTCCACCCACCGAGAGGTGGTATTGTTCTGGACACGGGTGTGGTCAGAAGGCTCAAGCACCATCTTTCCCAGCATGAGGTTTACTCGGTGGAAAGGGGGGCTTGAGCGTCATTTTACACAGTTAGTGATGTCATTCTTGTGGTCAGGTGCAAGGTTCTCTTATGAATAGAACATTTCATTAGTACAGTGTTCTCATGGCCTTCAAATTATACTATGTTGCAAATTACAGGAGATTCAGCAATTCCTGGGTTAGTCATGTCTTTATAGAAAATACAGTCTCTGTTCATTGTATTAAATGTTGCTGGGAAATTCTGTCATGTAATGTAGTTTAAAATGGAGAATCTGTCAGGTAATGAGGACAAAATGGAGGGTCTGTCACTGTGTGAGGTTAAAATGGAGTTAGTACAATAATTCAATACAAGTTCAATAAAGATTAATAATTCTACATCAACCTCATATTGCAGCATGATAATGTACAGCCCCATGTTTTAAGGATCTGTACACAATTCCTGGAAGCTGAAAACATCCCAGTTTTTTGCATGGCCAGCATACTCACTGGACATGTCACCCATTGAGCATCTTTAGGATGCTCTGGATCGGCGAATAAGACAGCGTGTTCCAGGTCCTGCCAATATCCAGCAACTTTGCACAGCCATTGTGCAAGAGGAGTGGACCAACTTTGCACAGGCCACAATCAACAACCTGATCAACTCTATGCTATGTGTTGCACTGCATGAGGCAAATGGTGGTCACACCAGATACTGATTGGTTTTCAGATCCCCCCCCCCCCCCCCCCAACCTGGATCCCTCCAATACAGTAAAACTGCACATTTTAGAGTGTTCTTTTATTGTGGCCAGCCTAAGTCACACCTATGCAATAATCATGCTGTCTAATCAGCATCTTGATATGCCACACCTGTGAGGTGGATGGATTATCTCGGCAAGGGAGAAGAAGTGCTCACTAACACAGATTTAGACAGATTTGTAAATATTTGAGAGAAATAGGCCTTTTGTGTACATAGAAAAAGGCTTAGATCTTTGATTTCAGCTCATGAAAAATGGGGGCAAAAAAAGAAAAAAAAAAGTGATGCATTTATAATTTTGTTCAGTGTAGTATAACACCACAGTGTTGGTAATAGAAACATGTACTTCTAATGTCATGCTGGTTATTTAATATGAAAATAAACACATACTACATAGTGAATTAAAGGAACACTCCAAACACTATAACCACTACAGCAGGGCTTAGCTCATTGAATGAAAAACCTAACTCCACACACACAGTATTGTTAAACATGTTTAATGCATTTATAAGATTCATTAGAGGCACAGCTCCTTGTCAGATATCAGATTCCTCCACAGAAAAATGTTACAAATATAAATTAGTCACATGGGAGAATATAAATAAATAATAGATTGATAAGAGCATGAGCCATCACAAAAAAAACAAGAAGAAGGGGGAGGGAGAGGGGGAATATATATATCTATATATGTACACCTTTACAAATAACGAAAGAACATGCAGAAACACAGTTTCACATTATAGGACAGAAAAGTCTAGTCAATTTTGGCAAGCTTGGTAAATTCACCCTTACCAGAAGTCTAGATCTGAAGGATCAGTCAGTCCTCAAAATATAAAGTAAAAGGTGGCTCTCAAAATGCATTCCACTGTAAGCCAAAACAGCGAGAAGATAAGTATTTCAGTTACAAAGTTAAAATGTATATCGTCCTTTAATCCCACAAAAATTGGGTTAAAGTGAGTCTAAACTGTTCTGGTAAAATTCTAATAATATTTTTTTGTTGGTTTGATTTTAATTTTTTTTTTTAATTTTAGTTTTTTTACACAAAGGAGGTAGGAATCTCATGTCAAGGTCCACTAAAAAAAAAAAGAAAAGAATGTGTGTTGTGATCAAGCAAAGGCATGTCTCATAACACATTAATGGCTTTCTTTAAGAACAGTTTGTACATGAACCAAGCATGAAGAGATTCTCTCTGCACTCACTCTTGTATGTTTAAATAAATAAGATCCTGTCAAGTTGATCTAACCCACTGGAATCATCAGATTTTCACCGTATTTCCTGAGCAACTTGCTGTGGTTGTGATCAACAGACCATTGTGGTGGCAGGTACTTGGGTTGCATGCTGTCCAAGAAATGCTGACGCCAACGTTTCTCAAGCTCCATTAAAGATTTCAGTCCACCTTTAGCGTAGCTCTGCACTACCTTCACTCCATGGGGCACGTAGGACTCATTGAAAATCCTGCAGAAAAAAAAAAAAAAAAAATATGAAACTGCAGGAATACTTAACTTAGTTTGGATGATTTATCATTTACTCAAACTGATAAATCCACCCAAACTACCACTACAAAATGTGTCCCCTCTCTGGTATCACCAGCGTCAGTGGTTCTAAACCCACCACCACCACCCCTCATAGGCAGCCCTGCCTTCCTTGGTGCAGTGGAGATCCTGCTCTGACACTAGGAAGGGTCTACGATTGAGGACTTGCAAAATTATGGCATCTAACACAACGTTTAAAGAATAGTTACTAAAGCTATTCTAAAAGCACGCAATGGGTTGCCCAGCCTGTACCATGTATGTATACAGTTCCCTGTTAAAAATAGAAAGTCGCAAAGGCATCGATGTTGGTGAAAATTGTATACGCCTTAAGCTTTTTTTCTACTACTCACCGGGGTTCTTAAGCTACCCACCGAGCTATACTTTTTATTCCCTGTCGTTATTATTTTTGTATATTAGAATTAAAAAAAACCTGACTTATCGAGTTCAGGTCCAGGGCTCATGCACGATGTTTAACTATTAAGGTCTATAAATATTTGTATTTGAAAAGATGTTGGCATGCTTTTCTGTATCACGATATATATTTTATTTATACATGTTAATTGTGTATTGGGTCGCCTGACTGTAACGGATATGAATATTGATGACAGTCATGGCAAAAATAAAGAATTTTAAAAAAATATATAAAGTCACTTTGGAATTGTTGAGAATGAGACCTGTGAGGTGTAGTTGTTCTCATTGCCGGGGGAGGGGAGGGGGGGCACGCACTGGTGGTGCTCGTTCTCTTCCAGAGGTGACCACATCTTTCATCTAATCTACTTCTTCTATCCCTATCTTCTCTATTTCTACTGTCTTGCATAGTGGGCCTAGTTCTAAGTGTCTGGGTGTATGATTAGAGGCAACACTATAAGGGGCAGCCCATTCTCCGAGAGTACCATGCCCTTTTCGTGGTTGATTGAGTGACCTCTTCAAGTAATAAAAGCACTGTTACCATATATTGAATACAGGGATCGTAATCTGCAATACAATGTACACGGTAACTGAATGTGGAATGCTCAATACCAGAAATACTTGTTATACTTTATAAGGAGAGGCCTGCGCGCTCTTCTCTTGTATAATCTTGTATAATAAAAATTGTTGAGAATGTCAGAAACGAAGTTTAAAGTAGCTGAACTTAAATACTCAACTTACAGAATTTTTACATTTAGTTGTTTTGGCCAACATTGTATTTGCATTCAACAATTCACATTTTAGTGAACAATACTGGACTATAAAATGTCAGGATTCCTTTTACAAGATCTCTCCAACTTATTACCTTGTCTCAAGACTAGCTGCCTCTTGTAGAGTCTCATGGGTTATGTATTCCGTTCCATAATGGTTTTTGATCTCTTTGAGAAGCTCATTCCTTCGTTGCTCTGGCAGCTTGGAGGCATTTAGGAGAGCCCGGGCTGCCGAGCGCACCTGCCTACGTTCAGGGTCTTCCAGCATGCGCACCCCTTCTTCGCAACCTATAGGGGCATTAAATTCCTCCGAGAGCCGCTGCTTCAAACTGGCATCATGGTAGTTAGACACTGCATGGCAGGACGTACAAAGCAGCAGCACATCATGAGAATTGTGGTCTTTCATCTGGATAGGAAAATGGCGTCTGTATTCGTGGGGCACCACATTCTTTCTGCAGAAAGAGGCAAGTAAAATGGGTGAGAACACAATGGTACCTGCATGAGTTTAAACTGGAGGATATGAATAACAAAGAAGCAAGTCAATAGCAGGCTTTAGGCTTACCTTATGTAAGACTCCCTTTTGCCACACACAACACAAAGATTCTCTTTAACCGTCAGGTAGTAGTCCACACTGGACTCGGGGCGGCCAGATGGTTCAAATCGCAACTTCACAATGAATGGGTCATTGCTAATCAGATCTAAATCAGTAGTCATAGAAGACAAGTTATTTAACTTTAAATAAAAATAAACAGATTAGAGATAGTGTAAGAATGTTCTAAAGGAAGTTTCTACCATTCTAAAAATTATTAAAAATATAATCACTGGAATAGCCCAGGGTCAATCTTCACATTTTTGGGACCATCATCACTGCATGAATAAACGTGCACACAACAAAAAAGTCTCAAATGGAGAGTGGAAAGGAGAAAAATATCAAATATAAAAACACACACGAAACCACACATTGTTACAAAGTTATGGCTCCTTGCAGAAACGGACAGTTGGACATATTAAATATCAGACAGCAGCTGGCAAGCAAACAAAATGCTCTCACCTCCAATGCCCTTATCCAGATACCACTGAGCTTTCTTCCGATCACACGTACACAGGGGCTGTCCATCAGGAGCATGCAGAAAGCAATTATCATACAATGGTGCTTTCCTAAAAAGACATGGTTTACAAACATCGTCTATAAAACTGATAAGTGTTATACAGCAGGCGAACAGCACAACCGAGGGAATAGACATTATTACTCTTCTAGAATTCCAAGTTCTATACATACACATCCACGTTTACCTTGCAGAGTATCCCACACCGAGGGGCTTTTTCTTATTCTTGCGAGGGTCTTTGCCTTGGTTAATCTGAGAGAGCTTCTCTTCAGACCTTGACCTCTTAGTTCTTTGTGCACCATTTACATCTCCATTTAAAATGCCAGCAGATTTTGCTTTAAACGGGACATCTACCAACCCTTGACATTTTCCGAGTAAAAACTCCCAAGAGCAGGGTGAATCTGGTGAGAAGAATCCCAGCAGGTGAAGAAAGAGGGCAATAGAGACTTGTGCGTCCCTTGCGGCATACAAAACCTAAAAAATAAAAAAAAAAGGCAAAGAAGCATATCAATCTGTATTAATTTTGTATACACACTAGAGAAAAAAAAAATAAACCACAACCCACACAACCCAAAAACACAAACGAACCTACATTTGTTTATACAAACCCAGAGAGATGAGGACATAGTAACTTCCTGTGACGGTAGTCACCATCACTGGGAACATAAGATCCCCGGATGACTCCTATGTTTAAGTCACCCTGTGCCCATTGTAGGTGCAAGGTGTGTGTGTAATGTATGTGTATTTATTGTTAATTGTTTGTGTGCTCTCTTGTCCTGCTGATGCTTTCTACCAACTAGGAGGAACTTTGGCTATGGAGCCTGTATAGAAACCTCTGTTGGTTCCAGGAACAGCTTTATGCACTACCTGAATAGCAAGACTTGATAATTAGCATATTCAGGTAGATTTGCATATTGCCAATTCTGCAGGCTGGAGAGATATTTTGTGTTAATGATTATCTTCCCCACTCCCTTAAAAATAGGTAATTGTGTTAATAAGTTGCTGTATGTTGTCTGCTAGGATTTGGTTACTTGTATTTTATTTAAGTTGTCACAGTAATCTAGATGTAATGCAGTCTATGGGCTAGTCCTGAGAAAAATGAAGTTTTGTATGTCCGTTCCTTTTGGAACTTGTGTCCTGTGTGGATTTTTAGCAATCTTTGGAGGAGTTTGCTGGTTGCAGGATCCCTCTAGTTCTGGTATAATGCAATAACTATAATCACTGTAAGCAGAGCTGCAGCGGAATAGGCAGAGGGGACGATACATGCCTGGAAGGAGAGCTTCTGCCTGGTAGGGTGCAAAGCTCCAGAAGGAGCCCAGTCAAGCTTCGGCAAATGGGGGCATAAGCATTCCAGGGTCCCTGCAAGCGGCTAGGAAGCGGACTTGGCGGAGGTACAGGGAACTCAGTCACACTCTCCCCCTCCCAAAAAAAAAAAAAAAACCCAACACATACACACACCCACACACACACCAAAAACTTGCATATAAAAGACTGCCTGCACCACAATAAGCAGTAAGGGTTATAATACTTAGCTGGCCCCTTGTAAATTCATATGAAATATGATTAGAATAGTTGTGCAACAATGACAAGTCTTATGATTTCTTTAACCCATCTATTGTGCCAAGTTTGTTACACTGCAAATCGTTTTAGAATCGGAAAGACTTTACAAATATTGCAAAGATGCCCCAGACACAAAACCACATTTCTAAACTTCAAACTACCAAAAAACAGTGAACAGACCAAGGCTTGCGAGTAGATACAGACCTGATCCTGACTAAATTCTTCTGCATCCCAATTGCTGCAGCGCAGCTGAAAGGATTTGTCTAGGGGGAAGGATAAAATACTCTCGGAGAGAGTCTTTAGACTCAAACTGTTCTGAAATGAGTCTCTTCTAGAACAAAAAATAAATAAAAAATCCTCAGTGTTCAATTCACAGTAGTACAAACCAAACTGTAGAATTATTAGCAGGTACAGATATAGTTACACAGTTCATAACAAATATTTGACTCTTAATCGCAGCTCGTCATTTTGATAGTAAATGTGATCAACAATTTATAAAATTTACTATTTCAGTGAAGGCGTTACAGATTTTCTACACAAATGACAGAGCACCAAATAATAGACTTCCTGCAAATTCAAATAAAGTGGAGTCCATACAGAAACTACATATGCCACAATATATTTACATTTTTTTTTCCAATGACACCTCAAAATGAGGAGATTAGGAATCAAACAGGACATCTGCAAAATCTTCTTTTCCTGAAGTCTGTGTTCCTTTTTAGCCCTGTTAAACAGTTAGAGGGTGCAGGACACTATAATACAGATATATACACACCCACCCAGCCTAAGACGTTTGATTTTTTTGAAGTTTCTCTTCATAATTAAAATCTTCATATCTTTTTCTTATTAGATCATTTACGCTTCTCTACCTTTCTCAGTTCTTCAATCTTTTGGATAATAGGAGTCAAGATTACTCTGCACATTGAAGGTGGGATGTTCACGCTGATCTAGAGGTAAACGTTTTCTACCTTATGCAAGTCAAGCCCCAAATATTAAGTGTCCTGTATTGCCTGTACATTGGGGGAAGTTGAGCCAGACAAGATTAGGAAACATCTGAGCTCATTTACTGAAATCTTCAAAGCGAGGCTGGACACCATTCGATCCATTATTATCCAATGGGCTTTAAGGGGATAAGGGGGAAAGAAGTCACCTACAATGTGCTACAGCAGGGATAGGCAACATTCAGGACTCCAGATGTTGCAGACTACATCTCCCATAGTGCTAGCAAAGCATCATTGGACATGTAGTCCACAACATCTGGAGTGCCAAAGGTTGCTGCCACTGTACTATAGTATCTTTTACACATATGTTGAAGAGTGATTGAGAACATCCCCTTGTTATACCTCATTCACAGAAATTCTTGGAACCCCAGATCTGAAAATAAAACCACTGTAAAAATAAAAATAATACCTCTGTCTCATTG
This sequence comes from Pelobates fuscus, assembly GCF_036172605.1. NCBI lineage: Eukaryota > Metazoa > Chordata > Amphibia > Anura > Pelobatidae > Pelobates > Pelobates fuscus. The sequence continues at coordinate 26,192,929 of NC_086329.1, read as the reverse complement.
CAAGGTATCTGATATCGACAAGTCCTTTCACAGAAAGGCCATAATCACACTGCAGTTTATTGGAGTCATCACAGCAGCCAACTCCAACTTTCAGTATGCTGGGGTTTGCGAGGAGATTGAGAAACGTATTGGGGACAGTACGGCCAGAGTTGACAAATTGAGGCAAACGAACCAGGACACAAAAACCACTGTGGGTAGCCATCTGTAGTAGAGATACTGGTTTCTTTTTTCCTTCTACAGCCACCTGAAAAATAAAGGAGGAGGAGAACACAACAAAGTTACCCAAAAGTTTAAAAAAAAAAAAAAAAGGCTTAAAACAGCAGTAAAACTGAAAAATATAAATGTACTCTCTGCAGATCTAAGCTGCCCCTGAGACTTGGCAATAAATGGAAGGAGAGGTCTTGGTTAACAGCACATTACAGTAAATACAAGCTGATAAATTGTATTAGATGTTACATTAGAGATTATCTGTTAAACTGAAAGTTAGAAACATTTAATTTTATTTGGTTACTATTCCCTGGGAACAAATATGTAACAGCCTTCACAGCAATATGATACTTTGTGCCTTTTCACTGTCAGTAGTTAAAGGATCACTATATAGTGTCAGGAAAACAAAGCTATTTTCCTGACACTATAGTGCCCCGAGGGTGCTCCCACCCTCAGGGTCCCCCTCCCGTGGCGCTGAAGGGGTTAAAACCCCTTCAGTTACTTACTTTAATCCAGCACCGGTGTCCCTCGGCGCTGGTGACCTCTCCTACCCCACCAACGTCAGCAGAGCATATTCAAGCTGTCAATAGGAAAGCATTTCTCAATGCTTTCCTATGGACGCATAATATGCCTCCAGCATCGCAGATGCGCCTCTAGTGGCTGTCTGGAAGACAGCCACTAGAGGCTGGCTTAACCCCAAATATAAGCATAGCAGTTTCTCTGAAACTGCTATGTTTACATGAGAAGGGTAAAACCTGAGGGGCATTGCACCCAGACCACTTCATTGAGCTGAAGTTGTCTGGGTGACTATAGCGTTCCTTTAACCCCTTAAGGACCAAACTTCTGGAATAAAAGGGAATCATGACAGGTCACATATGTCATGTGTTCTTAAGGGGTTAAAAAGGTAAATTCAAAGTACTATTATGTGCATATAGACCGTCGCTAAATGGCTTTCAGTGAAGTGTAGTTTAATGAAAAAGTGGTTTAAAAAAAAAAAAAAAAAAAAGCCACAGTTCAGCAAACTTCCATTGGACTTAGAATAGAATGAGCTCTGTGTCAAACTAAAGTATTAAAACAAGAAACAGATACACAGACTTGATTCAGTTACACGAACGCTGTACACCGACACCTACCCATTCACAGTCTATACCAAGAACTTTGTAGTATGTAAGCTCTTTGTTCAAAATGGGCCAGATTTCCTCCCATTCTTCGGTTTCAGACACTACTTTGATTTCAGCTTCCAAAATCTTCTCTACGGCAGACACACCACAATATTCTTCCTCTGAGTTTTCGCTGCTCTCTCTCTCTGTGCAGTCGATGCAAGCATCACCTCCAGGGCTTATGTTCTTGTGGAGACTGGCAGCAGAGAGTTGTCTTCTCCGATGAATAAACCTCCACAGTACAAGACATCCTACAGTGGTTCCCACCAAAGATGCAACGCCAAGTGTTAGCCCAGGGTGCCTGGGCATTTTATTGGAATACCTATTATTGAAACACAAACAAAAAAACTAATTATTAAGAGCCACTGTAGAACCATTTTACTATGATTTACCAAGACCACGTGCTTATCGATGCTCCCTACACAAAACACGAATATTGCAGGGGTTTTGCTCACCCAAATTTCAAGGATAGAGAAGCCCCACGTGCCCTTACAAAGACACCGGTTAACGGTAAAGTCAGACTCCATACTACTTATCGGATTTCATCTAGACTTATGAATCAGTTGCGGTCTCCTTAATTTCTTAAAAAATTCTGATTTAAAACAAAAAGGCATTGCCACTTTTTTTCTTACAGGATCCAAACGCACAGAAGGTGGACTAGCTTTGTTTATACATTATCTAGATCCATAGTTAAACAAAACGCACCAGTACTGCAGATGGTGACGAAAAGCTTTATGGCTAGAACATTTTGCATTATTGAAAAAAAGGATCTATTAAAAAGGACCCTCCCAGTGGCCATGGTCTCTCTAAACGCCGAGAAGGTGTTTGATCGCCTTCTCTGGCCCTCTCTCTACAAGGTCCTAGATTGTTTTAGCTTTCCATTGGAATTTAGACCATTAATAGAAGCAACTTCCTGCATCCACTGGACACTTACTGCTACCAAATATCCCCCTCCTCCTCTTACCCTTTCATCAAAAGCACCTGTAAAGGCTGTCCACTCTTATTTGCCTTATCACTTGAACCCCTCCTAGCAGCCATCAGGTTGAAATCACTCATTGTAGCCGTTATCCAGAACTGAGATTTCTTCAAAGTCTCTGCATATGCAGACAACATTTATTAAGTGTAACAAACCCAGAGACTTCCTTGACTTTACTTCCCCCTTAACATACCCGGAGACATGCTGACTTTCCGCATATGCCCCACAACCATAATGTACGTAGGCACCCAAATCACCAATGACATTTCCATTTTATACATGACAAACTATACCCCTATACAGTATTGCATTTTAACACACAGCTCTAAAACAAAATACCAGTATTCAGTGTTTCGAATGCTAGGTTATAAAACAGAGCTATTGCTAAAGATGTGGCTATTAAATTGGTGACATGTATCCCCCACCCACTAATCAGACCAATAAGACAAATGCAGTAAGGATGGAACACTTCAGCCTATTATATTGTGAGGGTGGGAGCAAGTGTTAGGATCAAAATGTGTGTCTTCAAGTAGAAATATGCTGAAAAAGCATCAAAGTGAACAAGGAGGACACTGTCAATTTAAGAGTAACTGTGGGTAAGGGTGGGGCTGTTCTGAGAATTTTCAGGACACTTGCAAATAAACTTTGGTGAAATCCTCTCCCCCACCAAAAAAAATCTGTACCTCCCAACATCGGAGCCAGTTAAGTGGGCCAGTGATACAAATCACGTCATTGGCGCTGCCGATAAATGGTTCAGATCTGCCTAAAGAATATGGAAGTTTGACAGAATGCAAACCCATCTGCCAGCCAGTCACACGGGCCAGCCCACTAATGGCAGAGCATGCAGGGAGCCCTGTTTTGGTGCTCTCTGTGAGGACCTAGCATCCTAAATGTGTAATGAAAACGCATCTAATGCTACGCTTATTGGGACAGAAACAGCAGACCAGGGAACAAAGTTGGACAGTTTTAATCCAGCCTTAAAAAGTCACACCAATGACCAAATTGGCATAAAAATGTAGGGTTCATGGTTTAGTAGATATACGCCCCATGCATGCATACAATCATTTTTCATACATGTGTTCATTGGGGGAAAATCTTGAAAGAGCTTGCAAAGGCTACAGATCTAACGAATGGCAGCCATTGCAAGCCCTCACCTTTTTCCCCCCATAAGAGACTTGTAGTCTTCACAGGGGCAATAGCCAGAGGCTTCTCATTGAAATGCCTCTGAAGCTCTCCTTTTGTGTACACCTGCTATAGCCACTCATGTCTGCTTGTGTGCACTTACAGCATTCTGATCGGAGCTCTGACAAACCGGTATGCAGGTGCATTAAAGTAAAGAGTTCATAGGAGACCTGACGGAAGTAGGAAACATACTTGGCTGTCTGATTGATTGACAATCAGGTCGGTGTTTAATTTTCTCATAGAAATTAGCTCTTATAATTGTCATTATCATCAGATACTCCTTACTCATAAAGCACTTCAGCAAGCATAAGTGATTTAGGAGTGTGGAATGGTCCAAGCATACCACCCAAAATCTGAAATGGATAGATTAAAGTTAAGAGTGCAAGGTGGAGTGAACAGGTGTGGGGCTGTTCTGAGAAGTCTCAGGTGTCTTACTAATAATGCATGCAACTAAAATGTAGTTAAAAACATATCTTATTTATACAGATTGGTTTCTAACCACATTTATTGCAGCCCAAATACACTTTATAGGGACGATTATTGCCGTCAAGCTCATTTATACACCAACAACATGGCGTTCCTAAAAACAAAGGACATTAGAAAAGCGGATTTGGACTCAAAATATGACCTGTGCCTCCTGAATAGGGACGTTTCATGTATGCTTAGAACATATTACTTCTAAATTAAAGAAATAATAATGTAGCATTGCATGCTCTATCACAAGACATATTCTGAGGCATCTATTGGATTACAATTTAAATCAATAATAATCAAAAGAAATCTCCCCCCCCATTGATATAATTCCAACTTGCATCAGTATCTCTAAAATTAAATGTACACATGGTTAGAATATATAAAGGTTTAGACACCAAATTAATTAAATGAAGACCAATTGCAAACATATAGGTAAAAAATAAATATATATACAATTTACCTATATATTCACGGTCTACATTTAAGCTAAATTTTGCAGTTCTGTGTTTAGTGAGCAGACCCCATACATTGATTCCATATGTCCTAGGAATAGGTTTAGCATTAGTATGTGTGAAATGATCTTGCTATATAAGATATATAGATATATATATATATATATATATATATAAAAAATAGACGACCACGACTTGGTATGGATAATTGACAGTCAGTAGAATGGAAGCTGCTAGACATGCAGTTACCTGGTCGCAATAAATGCTCACACACAGCTGACACGCACTCAAGCGTTCCACCGACCGGCTGCACGCACTTCCTCTTCCTGAAATGACGTCACCGCCCGAGCACGTGTCCCCCCCCCTTATTGTACGGAAAGCGAGAGGCGTGTTTAACCCATTCACTCTCAGAGCTCAGAGTATCCCCCTTCCATTCTAAGCATGGGATGCCTCCCAGTGGCAGCTCTGCGTTTATAATATAAAACATGAACTTGCCCCAGGCCAAACATGGGTTATTGTGTGTTAGTAGGTATAATAAACAATGTTTTATAAGGTGATATAATGACATGGTGGGTGGTGATAAACCCCAGGTCTGATGCTAAATCACATGCAGGTTTTATGAGAAATTATGTCCCAGTTTAGTAAGAGAAATGCTGAAACAAATTCTACAAATACAACTGAAAGGGTTACTTTTTATTCATGTATTCTTTTTACTTGCAGTTAAAGTGAATTTTGCAACATGCCCAAGAGAATAGAGAATGCAGAACAGTTAGCAACCTGTCACAGACAGCTGAAACATCAATAGGGGCCTCTTATTGTCCAAATTGAGGTAGAAAATTGGATATTTTAGAGACTGGGAGTGTCTAGTCTTTTTAAGTAACTAAACATGTGGTTATGGCATCCACCTGTTTGCATCACCTTACTGTATGGGGTACACCATGTGGAAAGCTCATTTTTGGAACCCTAAATGTTGTAGATTGCTTCTCATTATGTCCATTGACTGTTTTTTTAACAAAAGGCTTGTGGTCCACCACGCTGTTATGCCAAAAGTTAGATATCCCTGCTAATTGCCATACAGACAGTAGTATTTGCAGGGGTGTTACTAGGTGACAAAAAGATCTGCATGTTTAAGACCCCACCCAAAGCCATACCCACTAATATTGGCATTAACCTGTGAGCGGGATAAGAGGAGGCAAACCAGTAACACAAATTGCGTCACCAGCATATACCCTAAGTCCAACCGTAAACATTAACATGCTCTCTAAAATCTAAATCACATTGTTATACCAAACTCTAGATTGAATTCAGAGTACTACATGAACCTATATTTCTAAACTCCACACCTGCTGTATTAACCCCAGGCCATACTGCATTATTCCTTCACCCAACTGCGTTAAAAGTCTGTACCCACAGCAATACCCCCACATGGTGCTATATTAAATCCAAATATGTTGCATTTAAGTGGCACTGTCACAAATTATGCAATTGGAGGCGTTATTTCTCTCTCAGCTTTACAATGGACTCAGGGTTACGAACTAAATGGTGCCAAAATTAGACCCATGGGTTTTCAGGACCCAACTTGGGGCTCTGGCTCCTGTCAGTCCCCCAATGCCTCCGGGTATTTGTTCAGCTCTAATAATATCCCTAACTCTAACACAAAGTTATATTTTTGCCTTTGTGCCCATGTTATGTATAAAGATGTCTATCTGGGTTTCATACATATGACTATATTTTGACATTGTAAGTTCCCACACAGATCGTGTCAGGTCAGGCACAGTTTAGTGGGCAACTGAAGTGCCATAGAGAACTAAAAAAAGTGCCACAATTGTGATGCGATTGGATCACTTTTCTCATGAATCATTTATTGGATACCTGGCTAAATCACTTTTTGTGGCATTGTAAAATTGTGGTTACCCCACATTGCTGAGCGTCCTCAATGTGGGGTAACCATTTCGTGGGAGTGGGTACTATTGAGAATGGCTTTGATTTGTGGGGGTACATGCTGTATAGGCTTATTGAGGGGAGAACTGTTTTGGTCTTGTGTCTATGAAATATGTAAGACTTGGTGGCCATACATGTGCCCCCAGCTGTAGACTTACAACTTCCCTGATTCACAGCCAGCACAAAGGCTGGCAGAGCATTGTAAGAATGATAATTCTTATAAAATGGGGGATCTCATTTTTGGCTTGCTCGTATATAAGGCATCCAGCATCTCACCAGCCAAATTATCCTGATTTTGGGGTGTTTGCCAAGACACAAATATAGGTTGTCTGCCAATTCATTTTTGTAGCTTTCTGGGGAGCTGCTGGGTCCTGGGCACAGGATAACGGGAACCTGTTTATGGCTGGCTGGGTTAAAGGGATGAAATTAAAAGCCCTGCTTCTGGCTAGCTGGGTCCTGGAGAACGTGTCAGATGGTTCTGTTTGTGGCTAGCTGGGCCACAGGGATTAGATCAAGGGCTCTGCCTGTGTCTAATTGGGTCCTGCAGATGGAATAATTGGGTCATGTTGGTGACAAGCTGGGTTCTGGAGATGGGATCAGGGGGCCCCGATTGTGGCTGGCTGGGTCCTAAGGAAGGAATCAAGGGGCCCTGTATATGGAAGGTTGAGTCACAAGAAAGGGATCAGGAAGTCCCGTTTGTGGCAGTTTTTTTTAACCAAAATGGACAACACTGCATTTACTTTAAAGGGACACTCCACTGCCCAAATACAAAATAAATAATTATTGCTTAGTAAATATACTCCATATAAAAACTTTTTTTTCCAAAAAACTAAATGTGCAAAAGTTGCAGTTCTGCATTTGCAATCCCTCCCCTTCTAACCCTGCCATGACTTTCTGTGGCTGTCCAATCACAGATTCCCAATGCAGCTCAATGAGAAGTCTTTGCAAGGCAGTTGCTCTGAGCTATTTCTGCCACTTAAACCTGTTGTCTAATTGAAAGCCAGGGGGTGTAACCAGGTTAATTTATAAAAGTGGCAATTTGTACTGAAATCTGCACGTTTTATAAAAATGCAAGCTAAAGTGCTTTAGGGGTCTGGAGGGTCCTTTTAAAGGGGATTACTTCCATCAGGATGCTCCAGACAGGGAGGGCAAGTCCCCTAATGTATTCGCTGGAAGTATATACAACTGTCCATGCACACCCAATGGTTTCTTCTGAAAGCAGTCTTTATTTGGAACAAAAATGTGTAAATAATGGCTGGGTCCTGTGAGGTTCGGATCAGGGAGCCCCGGGTGGTTCGGATCAGGGAGCCCCGGGTCCTGTGTGGTTCGGATCAGGGAGCCCCGGGTGGTTCGGATCAGGGAGCCCCGGGTCCTGTGTGGTTCGGATCAGGGAGCCCCGGGTCCTGTGTGGTTCGGATCAGGGAGCCCTGGGTCCTGTGTGGTTCGGAGCAGGGAGCCCGGGGTGGTTCGGATCAGGGAGCCCCGGGTCCTGTGGTTCGGATCAGGGAGCCCGGGGTGGTTCGGATCAGGGGGAGGAAGCCGATGATCAGCTGAGGGAGGAGGAGGAGCTCGGCTGAGCCCAGCAAGTTGAGCTGCTGCTGCCATGTCCGTGTGAGCCGAGCTCGGAGCTCTCTCTCACAGCGAGCCCTGGTCGGGGACAGTCAGCCATGAGCCGGGACACGGGGTGCGGCATGCGGTCGGTGGTGGGCTTCCTGTCCCGGAGGGGGCTGCACGGAGACCCCCTGCTGAAGGAGGACTTCCAGAGGAGGCGGCTGCAGGCCTGCAGGAACCTCTACAAAAAGGACCTGCTCGGCCACTTCGGCTGTGTCAACGCCATCGAGTTCTCCAACCGAGGGGGGGACATGCTGGTCTCAGGTGGGTGTCATGGGGGACATTAAACCTGGCCCCCCCAAATCTGTGACAACCAATATTCCGCACCCTAAAAAACAATCCCGCCCCCTGGCCGCACCCCTAAAACAACTGCAGCCCTCAGTCTGGAAATGGGAGACTAGGAATTCATCAGCCCCCCAAAATAACAGGAAGGCCTCAGTGCCCACTATGTGTCACTCATAGAAATACACACCTCAGGCTGGCAAGGCATTATGGGAGTTGTAGCTACCTGTGGGCCCAACACTGTCTTTAATTTATTAATTTATTAATTCCCCAAAACATCACAAGTTAAACTAGAGTTTTCTCCTCACCCTCACCAGTGCTGACATTTTATGTTGGCAGGAAACGTGGGGTCAAGGTGATTTCTTACGTAATTTTGTCATTTTTAAATTTGTTTCACCTTATTGTTATTATTTACAGTAGTTACATATTCCACAGTGGGTATATGATAAACTGCGAGTAAATGACAATGATTTAAAAAAAAAAAAAAAAAAAGGTGAAGAGGGGCCTCGCCACATGAGCTTGCAATTTACAGATTTAAATGAGCTCCTTGCGTACCATAACTGCCATAGCAAGTTCTCATAGTTTATAGCACAAACTGTCTGTAGGCACTGTCCACCTGTTTATGACAATACATTGACATAGTATTGGCATAAATGTGGTTCTGCACAAGCCCACTGCTTGCCCCTCACCTGTGGATTTACTAATGTGAAAGTCAACTTTTTTATCAGGCCATCTAACCTCGTGCAGGTATAATAGGCTGAGAGTTGGCTATTCTGCCTTCTGTGCACTCAGCCTATTAGTCCCACTATAAGTTGGACAGAGCCCTGATCCCTTTACCAAGACCCAGCCAGCCACAAATAGAGCCCTTTTATCCATCCCTATTACCCAACCAGCTACTCCAGGGACCCCTGATCCTTCCCTGTTGCCCAACCAGCCACAATCAAGGACCCCTGATCCATTGCCCCAGGACCCAGCATGCCACAAACAGGAACCCCGGATTGCCTTTCCTATTACCTAACCAGCCTCAAACAGAGCCCCTGGATCCCTTTCCCAGAGCCCAACCAGCCACAATCAAGGACCCCTGATCCATTGCCCCAGGACCTAGCATACCACAAACATGACCCCTGGATTGCCTTCCCTATTACATAACCAGCCACAAACAGAGCCACTGGATCCCTTTCACAGAGCCCAACAAACCACAATCAAGGACTCCTGATCCATTGCCCCAGGACCCAACATACCACAAACAGGACCCCTGGATTGCCTTCCCTATTACATAACCAGCCACAAACAGAGCCCTTGGATCCCTTTCCCAGAGCCCAATCAGCCACAATAAGGGAGCCCTAATCCCTATACTCTATATCTATATCTATATCAGTGTTTAAAATTAGGGGAGAATTTTTAGTCCCCAGCGCCAAATTTTCACTCACATATGGCTAGTGCCAAGTGGAAATTTTGAGCCGTTTGTGTGTGTATTTTCAAACGTCTTTGAGATCTTAGTGGTCTGTTCTTGTTTTAAAAGCTTGCACTCTAGTAGTTTGATTTCGCATTTCTTAGGAACTATTTTCAGAAAATAAAAGTTCTTCAGTCTTTCACCTCAGGAAAGCATTTATTAAAGTGAAAAGTGCAGCACTGGTAAGTAAATAACCACACCACTGAAGCACTTCCTGGTTATAGTACCATGGTGCTCCAGGCAAGCCCATACATGCATGGAACGTGTATATAATGGTGCCAGAGGTATGCACATATGCCTGCACCATTCAGGAGGTGAAGGGGTTAAAAACAATTGCATTAGCGTCAGCCTGAGCAGCAATGGGCAGCAGTGATTGGCTCAGAGTGTCAGCTGACCACAGTAAAAGTTTTACTTACCTTTTTCGAGCACCAAGGTGCTGCTAACCTCTCCACCTCCAACAACGTCCCTGAACAGGCCTGACCTCCTCCTCCTCCACGATGGTCCAATCAAATGCTCCTTGTAGAGGTGCGTGTGCGTATTCAATGCTTTCCTATAGTCCAGGGGTTCCCAACCCAGTCCTCAAGTACCCCTACCAGTCCAGGGATTACCCTGTTGTGTCTAAAGTGTCTTTATTTCTGAAAACTTCTTAGACAAAACTGGGTAAATCCTGGACTGTTAGGGGGTACTTGAGGACTAGTTTGGGAACTACTGCTATAGGCTATCACATCATGTGACCGCGTAAGTGCCTCCAGTGACTTATCAGTATGATAGCCACTACAGGTGGACTTTATTAACTTTGCATTGTAAACTTTGCAGATTCTAAAAACAACTGTAATAATATTGCAGAATTTAAAGGAAAGGGCCATTGCACCCACACCACTGAGGCGATGAAGTAGTGTGGGTGACTATAGTGTCCCTTTAAGATTTGAATGATTTTCTCATTAGGCAGATCATAAGAATGCCACCATAATATTCTTCTTTCTCCTGAATTTTAAATCATTTTTGTCTGTATATGTACCCAAAAATGTGGTACGGAGCAAGACACCATATTCTGACATTTCTATTAATTATCAATTATGAACCCTGATTAGTTCCACACCCTTTCCTTGTAAAATCACAGTAGCCCAAAACTTATTACTATTATTATTACTTTTACCCAAATGATTACTAAATATTTTAACACAATATTTTAAATATTATCACATCACCACTATATTTACTTACTAATCACCCCAAAAATTCTTGGCAATCTCCTGATTTGTTATTTCAATACATATCATGGTCCATATGGCTTCATTACATTGAGTCTCAAGACTCTCGAGATTACATTAACAGAGTTAGTCACTAAAGTATGAGTTATCAGAAAGTGAAAGCGAATTTCAAATTCTAGGCCAAAATAGTCAAACTGAAAGTGTGACTGATTTGGAGATTTTATTTTCCAATTCAGATATTTTGGACTACAATTTGACATTCACTTTGAAGTCCCAACAATTCACACTTTAGTGAAAAATCCCAGGAGTTGTGGTGAGTTCACAAGGGGCTTACAAATAGTCCAGTTGTAAAATATATCTGACTTGAGTTAGATATGTTTTTTTTTCTAGCTGTGAGTTAGCTTGAGAATTTTGACACACTGGTTTTAATTCACCATCACTCCAAGTTCAGCAATATTATGTTAATTTATTTATTTATTTATTTTCTGCCTTCTGGGTTGCAGATATTGTCTGTCATTCCAGGGACATACGATTCGTATAGGGTAATTTACTAACATGGGAATTTACATTCAATTTCAAAAGTTCTGCTGTGACCCTTTTGCACTAAGTGCTGCAATGTAAAACATTGCTGTTCCAAAGAACTGCAATGTTTACATTGCAGCTCTAAGTCTGCCCTCTGTGGCCACTGTCGGCGCTTCTGGAATCCAAACGGACTTTTGGTCCGTTATCTGACGCTGGAGGTCCTCATAGACCTCCAGCATCAGATTTTCCCTATAGGAAAGCATTGAATAATGCTTTCCTATGGAAAAGGTCTAATGCGTGCGCGGTCATTGCCATGCATGCGCATTAGGTCTCCCCTGCTGGCTGCCGGCGGAGCGTGGGCGGAGCCTGACCCTGTGCTGAGGGACATCGGCGCTGGATTCAGGTAAGTGAAACAGCTTTTTCTTTTCCTGGCACTATAGGATCCATTTAAAAGGCACCCAGACCACTTCATCTCATTGAAGGGATACTGGCACTGGACTCAACTAATGGACCGAAGTTTTTTTTTTTTTTTTTTTACCACTTTCTGCACTTTGGTGGGGTGTGGGGGCACCAGATAGAGGGTGCTATAGTTTCCCTTTAAGTCCAGAGAACTGAAAGCATAACTGACTTAGAGAACGTTTCCAGTTTGGCTACTGTGGCCTTAAATTTTAAATTCACTTTGAATTCTCACTGTAGTGAATAACCCTGGTAATGTAACATGGGACATGCATGTTCTATACTGGCTGAGATTGATGGGAATAATGCTCCAGGTTTACAGCTCCGGCAGTTCTGCCCTTCTATGTTTAGGACATGCCAATCAAGGTAAAAGGGAGAAAGAGAGATGCCCTGTGCGCCCAGGATGGCAGCTCGGGGAGAAGTACAGAATTTACTGTGGCACCTAATACTGTGCAACAAGGACTTTGAAAACATGAGCAGCCCTTTAACCCCTTAAGGACCAAACTTCTGGAATAAAAGGGAATCATGACTTGTCACACGTCATCTGTCCTTAAGGGGTTAAAATGACAGGCAGATTGTCTATCGTGTGTGACAACTTCTGGGCCTGCGTTCGTCATAATTGAGTTTTACTTATATTCATTTGTTTCTTTTAAAAGCTGTTTTATAGTATGCTGTTAATTTATGCAAGACTGTGTGTGCCTGTACTTTAGGAACTGAAAGGCTTGCATAATTTAAAACTGAAGCTGTATGCAGCAAGTGTCAGATGTGCATTGCAATAAATAGTTTCCAAAGCAGTAATACCGTGATAAATGGAAACTACACTGCCCAAATAAAAACTATTTAAAAAAAATACTGTTTAGTAGATGTACCGCTAATGAAAAACGTGCATGCATATCATTTCTTTTTTTTGGTATATCTAAAATAAACTGTAAAAGCTGCAGATCTCGTGTCAGCAGCTTTTTCAAGCCCTCCCCTTCTTCCTCAGCCCTGACTTTCAGTGACTACCCAATCACAGACTTCTCAACACAGCTCAATGATAAATCTTTGCAAGGCAGGTGCTCTGAGCAACTGCTGCCTCTTGGGTTTAGCTCCACTGAACGAAACAACCAGGAAGTAACAGGACTTGTTGCCTGACAGCTGGGGTGGTATAAAAAGTTAATTTATAAAAGTGCCAATTTCTATTGAAATCTGCAATTTTTGTAAAATGGAAAAAGAGGGCACACACTGCACACATAAAGTACTTAAGGAAGCTGAACTTTTGGGGGTCTGGAATGTCCCTTAGAGTAGAGAATGTGTTTAAAAGGAAACCTGTGACCATTTTTAAAATTGCAGTCAGAATTTTCGTATTGAAAACCAGAGTAAGAATTATATCACTAACATTTTAGTGCATGCTTTAAACAAGAGCTGTACACTGTAGTTTTATCATCTATTGTATAGATGGTGAAGGCTCTTCGCTTGAGAAACCAAAACTGCCATCATGCTCAAGCAGGCACAAACTTATTTTCATTTTGGATGATGTGTGAGGATCATGGAGCTAGTAATCCCACAACTGGACGAGTGCATGTCAAATATTTTTTAGAAATACTTTAAGTTTTAAATTGTATTAACTTCATATGCCTTCCATTTCTGGCCCCTCTTGCCATCTTACAGTGATTACCTTTTTTGCTCCAATAGTACAGGACGTGTACAACTGAACTATAATTCCCAGAACCCCATTGCCATCCACATAAGATCCTGCTGGAGCATCCCTTCAATCTATATTTTCAGCCATAGTGAGCCTGGTGTTACAATATTAACTTACCTGAGATCGCTTACATATACTTTGAATACATCATATATCACAAAGATACATAATGTATTCAATGTAAAATATAAAGATTTATTCACCTCTCCTCCATTCCAGTGCCGCTTCACAAGATGAACAACACCCACCTCCTGGCTGTCCTCCTCTCCGTCTCCGGCGATTTGAACTGCTTGGGGACACTTCCCAAATCAGGGAAGACCTCCTCAATGGCGCCAGTACATTGGCTATAATTGCCAGCATCTGAATGGAGTGACATCTTGTCACTAAATGCGCTGGTTAGGTGGTTACCATAGCAACCACAGCATATGCTTTTTATGAATTGGGCTACTGTTTTGGCTTAGAGCGTCAGCTGACCATTCTAGCCAAACAATGGCGCGCCTGCCCATCGGCACTCCGCACCTCCTGTAACTCAGATTCAGAAGCTGGGTGCCACCGGGGGGGACCTGGAGATCAGCGCTGGAGGCCATCTTTGGGTTTCCTCTTAAGGCAAGAGTGCGCCTGGGGGCCTTATAGCACCATAACAACTTCATTTAGATAAGCTTATGGTCACCGGAGTGAACCTTTAAGTCCAAATGCAGCCAAGATCAGCAAAAGTTATTTTAACAGCTAACTTTATTTCAAATTTGAAATTCTGATATTTAGGACAGCCCTCTGGTTGAAATTCAATTATTTGTACCACAAGAGCACCATTTAGTGTCTTTAAATCAGTACGGTCATGGTTTTTTTCCTTTTCAAATGCCCGTTGTGTTTATATTCCCCCACTGCCAGTGGCTTGCCGCTGACAAAATCCTGCAAAATGATCATGCCACTTTAAAATCAGTAATTCTCACATGCGAATCCCATTTAAAATATAGGTTTTGCATATTTATTGAACAATAAATATCAGCTGGATTCAGTTTGAATAAATCTTTTTGCAGGCGAACCCTCAGGAACCTGTGTTTGTCCACTGAATGCACAAACAGCCAGGGGAAAATGGTTGCAATAATAAGAAAATGAAATGCATTTATAATTTAAATGTAATAGCCTAAATAAATATTTCAGGGTTATCTTTGAACCCTCTGGAGTTCATCATTTTTCTGCCAGATTTTTGAAACCGTAGCTCCTATTAGAATTTCACATCTGTTCAATAATAAATCTTGTGAACACGGTCTATATTTACCTTTTCAAATGGAAGTTAGATTATTATTGATGATCTGGATAGACAGCATCTGAACTTTATTTAATAACCTTAGTAAATTTTAAATTTTAAGCCACAATAGAAACTTTTTCCAAGTTACCTGTGTTTTCAGTACAACAATTTAGGATGTATTAAAATGTATTCCCAGCAATACACAGTATAGTAAGGAGCAAATGGAATAGCTAATTTGGAGACTTTTTATTTTATATCGTCTATTTTAGCCTCATTTATTTTAAATTTCAGTATTTTGTGAACAAAAAAAAAAATCTGCTGTTGACTTCTTCATCTGTTAATTATGGAAAAGAAAACATCTGTATGTCAATAAGAATTGGTTAAACAAAAAGTTTTATTGTCATTCAAAGTAAAATACTGGTACAGATCAAAGGGTATTATCAGGGTTTATTCAGTAAGCAATTTGCTCATTTGGTTTATAAACATATAACCTATTGGTCTGCTTTATTTTGAAAATCTTAATCTATTTCTCTGTGGAAGGCTGCAAAGGCTCAGTTTAGTATTTTGCAGATGGAAGTAATTATTATATAAATACACATCCAAATAAACTGTAGTGTCCTACAACGCATTTCCTGTGTTCTGTTTGGCTTCTGTGTTCTGTATGTGTGGCTATCATATTGGTATTGGAACAGAATTTTTTAACCAGATAATTGTTCTTTAAAATTTATATACGAATTAGTATTGTTATAGAAAGTTTGTTTCTAGATTAATATTGTTATATAAAGTTTATATCCAGATAGGTATTGTTATAGGAAGTTTGTATCCAGATAGGTATTGTTATAGGAAGTTTGTATCCAGATTAGTATTGTTATAGAAAGTTTGTTTCTAGATTAATATTGTTATATAAAGTTTATATCCAGATAGGTATTGTTATAGAAAGTTTGTATCCAGATAGGTATTGTTATAGAAAGTTTGTATCCAGATTCGTATTGTTATAGAACGTTTGTATCCAGATAGGTATTGTTATAGAAGGTTTGTATCCAGATTCGTATTGTTATAGAAAGTTTGTATCCAGATTAGTATTGTTATAATAGTTTGTATCCAGATTCGTATTGTTAGAATAGTTTGTATCCAGATTAGTATTGTTATAGAAAGTTTGTATCCAGATTCGTATTGTTATAATAGTTTGTATCCAGATTCGTATTGTTATAGAAGGTTTGTATCCAGATAGGTATTGTTATAGAAGGTTTGTATCCAGATTCGTATTGTTATAGAAGGTTTGTATCCAGATTCGTATTGTTATAGAAGGTTTGTATCCAGATTCGTATTGTTATAGAAGGTTTGTATCCAGATTCGTATTGTTATAGAAGGTTTGTATCCAGATTCGTATTGTTATAGAGGTTTGTATCCGGATTAGTATTGTTTTAATAGTTTGTATCCAGATTAGTATTGTTATAATAGTTTGTATCCCGATTAGTATTGATATAGGTTTGTATCCAGATTCGTATTGTTATAATAGTTTGTATCTAGATTCGTATTGTTATAGAAGGTTTGTATCCAGATTTGTATTGTTATAGAAAGCGCTACGGAATCTGTTGGCGCTATATAAATGGCAATAATAATAATAATAGAAGGTTTGTATTCAGATTAGTATTGTTATAGAAGGTTTGTATCCAGATTAGTATTGTTATAGAAGGTTTGTATCCAGATTAGTATTGTTATAGAAGGTTTGTATCCAGATTAGTATTGTTATAGAAGGTTTGTATCCAGATTCGTATTGTTATAGAAGGTTTGTATCCAGATTCGTATTGTTATAGAAGGTTTGTATCCAGATTCGTATTGTTATAGAAGGTTTGTATCCAGATTCGTATTGTTATAGAAGGTTTGTATCCAGATTCGTATTGTTATAGAAGGTTTGTATCCAGATTAGAATTGTTATAATAGTTTGTATCCAGATTTGTATTGTTATAGAAGGTTTGTATTGTTATAGAAAGTTTGTATCCAGATTCGTATTGTTATAGAAATTTTGTATCCCGATTAGAATTGTTATAGAAAGTTTGTATCCAGATTAGAATTGTTATAGAAAGTTTGTATCCAGATTAGTATTGTTATAATAGTTTGTATCCAGATTAGTATTGTTATAATAGTTTGTATCCAGATTAGTATTGTTATAATAGTTTGTATCCAGATTAGTATTGTTATAGAAAGGTTTCTTTTTTTAAATCTAGATTTGTATTGTTATAATAGTTTGTATCCAGATTCATATTGTTATAGAAGGTTTGTATCCAGATTCGTACTGTTATAGAAAGGTTTATTTTTTTAAATCTAGATTCGTATTGTTATAATAGTTTGTATCCAGATTCGTATTGTTATAGAAGGTTTGTATCCAGATTCGTACTGTTATTGAAAGGTTTCTTTTTTTTAATCTAGATTCGTATTGTTATAGAAAGTTTGTATCCAGATTCGTATTGTTATAGAAAGGTGTTTTTTTTTTTAAAATCTAGATTCATATTGTTATAGAAAGTTTTTATCTAGATTATTTTATTATAGGAAGTTTGTATCTAGATTCGTATAGTTATAGAAAGTTTGTATCTAGATTCGTATAGTTATAGAAAGTTTGTATCTAGATTATTATTTTGTTATAGAAAGTTTATATCCTGATTCGTATTGTTGTTGTGTCGGAAGAATTATCCAACTTAACTTCAGTCACAACAGTTGAAATGGTTGTAAATTGTACGATATTATTTGTGTGTGTGTGTGTGTGTGTTACTGTTCCTTTAAACTGCACTCTTATGGCTCTTATCTTTTTGGATCTGTTTTTTTCCAGACGTCACACCCAATGTATATACATACATGGTGTAAACAAACCACAGTACATGTTTCAGTTATGTTGTAAAGTAAATAAAGCAGTTGACATAATGAAATGTATCCCTGCAAAATTCTAGAACGGACTCTAATATTACACATAAAAAAGAACAATTATCAACCACATCTCCTCTTCTATTTGTCTGATGGCTAAAATAGATACTTGTATTTATATCTCTCTGGCCGTCTGCTTTAAGCAGATTTAACTCCATCAGTGGGCGCATATGACCAGCTGATGATGATATACAATAACTTAGAATTCTATGTATCAGGAAGGAAAAGCTTATTTAATATCTGCGACATCACTATCCAAAAATAAAATATCTGCCTTAACTAAGCATAACTACATCTTTCCTCTGCAATTCTGGTATTCTTTCTTCATTTAGTATATTATTATAGATTTTATTTTAAGGTATCTGATTTTTTTTTTTTTTTTTGTGTGTGTGTAGATATTTATATTATTTAAAGAAACACAATAACATTAGGAATACGAACACGCATTTCTAACCTAAGAGTGTGTTCCTATCTATTTAGATTATTACTCCCACACAAACATACACACCTGAAATATGTAAATTATTATTATTGCCATTTATAGAGCGCCAACAGATTCCGTAGCGCTTTAGAATATTATGAGGGGGAATTTAACTATGAATAGGACAATTACAAGAAAACTTACAGGAACGATAGGTTGAAGAGGACCCTGCTCAAACGAACTTACAGTCTATAGGAGGTGGGGTGTAAGACACATTAGGACATGAAATAGCAATCAAATAAGGTGGAAGTGAAGCAGAGCTGGAGGAGAGAGTAGAGTGCTGCCCTATAGGAGAGAGCAAGAGACAGGTATGCGAGGTAGAGGTTACTCTGGGAGGCTATAAGCTTTCCTAAAGAGATGGGTTTTAAGGCACTTCTTAAACGATTGAAGACTAGGGGAGAGTCTGATGGCGGTAGGCAGGCTATTCCATAGGAAGGGAGCCGCCCCTGAGAAATCCTGCAAGTGTGAGTTGGCCGTACGGGTGCGAGCAGCGGACAGGAGAAGGTCACTGGCAGAGCAGAGAGACCGAGTAGAGACATACCTATAGATCTGAGATATAAGAGGGGCTAGAATTGTTCATTGCTTTATAGGTATGGGTTAACACTTTGAATTGACTCCTATAGGATACAGGAAGCCAGTGTAAGGACTGACAGAGGGGTGAGGTGTGAGAGGACCGACTAGAGAGGAAAATGTCTGGCGGCAGCATTCATTACAGACTGTAGAGGGGCAATACGGCTATTGGGAAGACCATTTAGGAGATGGGTACAATAATCCATGCAGGAAATTACTAGAGCATGGACAAGCTCCTTGGTAGCATCTTGCGCAAGAAAGGGGCGGGTGCAGGCCATGTTTTTAAGATGGAATCTACAGGATTTGGCAGCATACTGTATGTGAGGCCAGAATCAAGTATGACGCAAAGACAGCGTACTTGCAAGGATGGACTGATCTGGATAACACTAACTTGAAGGAAGAGATAAAGAGGAGGATCAGTATTAGGAGGAGGAAAGACGAGAGGCTAAATTTTAGAGAGATTGAGTTTCAGAAAGCGGGAGGACATCCAGTCAGAAATGGAAGAAAAGCAAGCAGATATATTTGAGTGTCATCAGTGTACAGGTGATAGTGGAATAAAATGAGGTAATACGTTTGCCAGGAGAGGCAATATAAAGAGAAAATAGAAGGGGACAAAGGACAGAGCCTTGGGGGACTCCAACCCGAGACAGGACAAAGGGAGGAGGTATCATTAGAAAAGGAGACACTCAATGAGCGTTGGGAGAGATAAGAGGAAAACCACGAGAGGACAGAGACCAAGTGATTGAAGAGTTTGAAGAAGGGGAGCATGATCAACGGTGTCAAAGGCAGCAGAGAGGTCAAGAAGAATTAGTATGGAGTATTGGCCTCTGGAATAAAAGGTTTTAGTCACGTTTAGTTTCCTGGAGCACTGGTCTCGCCATGGCTGCTCCTCATCTGCCTGATATTGTCATTACCGTTACCATTAGCACTGAGAGCCTAATATGCATGTACGCTAATTGCAATTCTGTGCAAGTCAGCATCTCCTATAAGAGTAATATTGACTCTGTGCACATCTTTGGGGAGGTCTATGAGCAGAATCTAGGCTTGTTGCTCTGTGTCCAACTTGTCCTGTTGCAAATACTTGTCTGTTATTGCACCTATCGTACAGCGCTGCTGAAACTGTTGGCGCTTTAGTACCACACCAGGAAGAACCTCTACTGGCTTTTCTGAGAGTCGGCCACTAGTAGTGGCCGTAGGGACAAATATCACTACATTTTCTAAGAAAAACACCACCTATAGTGTAATAGTTTTGGTGACCCTTTGAGTAAACCTGGTGACATTAAAGCAAGCCCTTGGACAGAGTGTTTCTGATCTTGTACCAATTGCTGAATGCAGATCTTTGTGACACAGATGGGATTTGCGAAGGCATGGGTATTGATAGTGCTCTCCTTCTCATACCCTGTCATTTAAGTGTCATACCCTGTCATTAAGTATATGAAAGTTAGATGTTTTTTTTTTTTACACCTTTATGGAGCTTGCTTGACTCATTCACAATGTTCTTCTGCATTCACATATAAACTTGTAGAATAGGATACTGGAATAATAAGATTTGAAGTTGAGCTAGGTGATAATTGCCACCTGGTGTGCTATACCACGAAATCTGCATGTTAGCTGGATGGTCCTGGAGTAGAACCTCAAGCTACTCATGATGCAGCAGAAGCAAATATTGTATGTGGAGAAGAGGACGCACCAATCAGCCTTTTCTCATAGACATGCATTCGCTCATTGCATATCTATGGGGTGCAGTTAGTGTCTTCACACAGAGAGTGAAGATGCCAATCACCATTACTGCAAAGATTACAGGACCACAGCAGGAAGTTCCTCTAGTGGCTGTGAGTGACAGCCCCTAGACATATCCTTAGTGACCAAATCAAACACTGCCTTCTCTTGGGAAGGCAGTGTTTACAATTGTCAGACTGCAGGGGACATGCTTTTTGCAGCAGGACCTGCACTGGGTTGCAGTGGTTTTGGTGCTTAGTGTCCCTTTCATTTTTATTGAAATTACAACATAATCAAAAGACAAAGGCAAATTAGGGACTACTGTGTCTCATGGTGCAAGCCCACAGTTGACAATACTTCATAAAAAGAGAAGCATCTACCATCAAGTCTTGAAAGTTTTGGGGGGAATGGGCTCTCTCTCCCATATTGCAGGATAAGGTTTATGGAGGATCCTGTGGTCTTGCATTAATTTTACACTCTGCAAAGGTAGTACAAAGGTAATCGTAAACCCTATGCTGTAAGTCTAGTAAGAAAGGTAAACTATCCTTCCAGAATGGTTGTGAAATACAATCACACATTATTATTACTATATTGTCTAGAAGAAAATATCAAAATATGATTAATGGAAAACTACAGGCACCCAGACCACTTCAGCTCTTTGAAGTGGTCTGGGTGCACTGTCACAGTCCCTTTTAAAGGACAAAGCTGTATTCCTGGCACTATAGCTTCCTCTGCCTTCCTGCGCCCTTGTCCACCTCCCACTAGTTCCCCGGTGAATAAAGGGTTAAAAACCCGTTATTTACTTACATTATCCCAGCGCCAATGTCCCTCGTTGTGGCCCTGCCCCCGCTGACGTTCTGCGATGAGTGGGCACTAATACAAATGCTCGGAAAATGCAACGCGCGCATTAGACCTTCCCATAGGAAACCATTGAATCAATGTTTTCCAATGGGGGAAAAAAAATCTGATACTGGATGTCCTCATGCCGAGCGTGAGGACGTTCAGCAGCAGATACTGAACTAAAGGTCCATTTCGATTCAGGAAGCCCTCTAGTGGCTTTCTGGGAGACAGCCACTGGGGGCAGACTTAGAGCTGCAATGTAAACACATTTTTTACATTACATCACTAAGTGAAAAAGGGATACTGTACCCAGACCACTTCAATTAGCTCAAGTGGTCTGGGTGCCTATAGTGTCTCTTTAACCTTTGCAATTATACAGTTGTAAGACCAATGAAAATATAGGGGAACCACTGAATTAGTTTATTTTTACATATACTACTACACATAGTCTAAGATAGTCAAAACATATTTACATATACTAAGAGAATATGTCATTATAAAAGTGTCTTTCTTTAACCCCTTAAGGACACATGACATGTGTGACATGTCATGATTCCCTTTTATTCCAGAAGTTTGGTCCTTAAGGGGTTAAAGGACCATTATAGTCACCTAGACTACTTAATCTCAATAAAGTGGCCTTTGTGCAGTGTCCCTGTCTATAAAGCCTGCAATGTAAAACATTGTAGTTTTTGAGGAACTGCAATGCTTACATTAGAGGGTTAAAGGGACACTACAGGTACCCAGACCACTTCAACTCATTGAAGTGGTCTGGGTGCAATATCCCTCCCCCCTTAGTCCTGCCTTGTAAAACAATGCAGTTTTTGAGAAACTGCAATATTTACATTGCAGGACTAAGACTGCCTCTAGTGGCTGTCTACCTGAAAGCCACTAGAGGGACTTCCTGGATTCTAGCAGAAATCCCTTAAATAAGTCGTCTAAACGACGCTCTGCATGAGGACTTCCAGCGTCAGGGAAATCCCCATAGGAAAGCATTAATACAATGCTTTCCTATAAGTAAGGCCTAGGGTGCGAGTGGCGCTTGCCATGCATGCTCATTAGGCCCCAATAGAATGACGTCAGAGGAGACGGAGTACCGTCCCAGTGCTGAGGGAGATTAGCGCTGGAAAGCGGTGAGTAAATATGTGCCACAAGGGGGAGGAGTGGACCAGAGGGCAGTATGACGGCCACTAGAGGCACTTGCACTACACTGACTGAGTAAAACTCGATCACGTGGCATGGAAGCCCATTGGAAGTCATTGATTCAATGCTTTATATCGGAAAGTTTAAATGTTTCCGAGGCACTCCCTGCACATGAGCTTTAGGTCCCCAGTGTGCATGTATATGGAGCATTAGATTGGAGTATCTTAAAGGAACACTATAGTCACCTACATTACTTTAGCTAAATAAAGCAGTTTTAGTGTATAGATCATTCTCCTGCAATTTCACTGCTCAATTCACTGTCATTTAGGAGTTAAATCACTTTGTTTCTGTTTATGCAGCCCTAGCCACACCTCCCCTGGCTATGATTGACAGAGCCTGCATGAAAAAAAAAACTGGTTTCTCTTTCAAACAGATGTAATTTACCTTAAATAATTGTATCTCAATCTTTAAATTGAACTTTAATCACATACAGGAGGCTCTTGCAGGGTCTAGCAAGCTATTAACATAGCAGGGGATAAGAAAATCTTAATTAAACAGAACTTGCAATAAAGAAAGCCTAAATAGGGCTCTCTTTACAGGAAGTGTTTATGGAAGGCTGTGCAAGTCACATGCAGGGAGGTGTGACTAGGGTTCATAAACAAAGGGATTTAACTCCTAAATGGCAGAGGATTGAGCAGTGAGGCTGCAGGGGCATGTTCTATACACCAAAACTGCTTCATTAAGCTAAAGTTGTTCAGGTGACTATAGTGTCCCTTAACCCTTTCTTTGTCGAATGGTGGGGGGTGGGGCACAATAAAGTTAGGAATTCAGATTTGTATTTATAACGTTATAGTGTTGCTTTTACAAAATAAAATGGCATATAGGTGATGTATTGATCAAGGTATTTGACCCACCCCGCATCCACGTCCGCTCAGACGACCACACTATGGGAACAGATATGCATAAACAAAAGGTTACCTCCACACTGTAAGCCCATCTCCATGTGCTACAAGTCAATACTGACCTACCTCCCTTTCCATATGTCAACGGCTGCCCAACAATGGAACGCTGATCTAGACATGGAGATCTCCCAGCGACAATGGCATAATTTGTTCACTACAACAAAATCCCTGATTAAGTCTGCAGCCTTATCGGAACAGCAGAAAAAAACGGTCTATAGATGGTACATGGTACCCATGCGCATTCACAAAATATACCCCAACACCTCACCAAATTGCTGGAGATGCAACAACCATGTAGGAACGGTACTTCACATCTGGTGGGAATGCCTTCATATCCAACCATTTTGGAGAGGTGTTCACGGCCTGCTGTCCTCACTGACCGCAACTAAATTGGCCCTCCATCCTAGCACATACCTAACCATGCACTTAGAGGATGGTCGTCCTAAGCATCAGCTGAAACTAATTTACCATATCATACTATCGGCTCAAAGATTGATAGCCAGAGCATAGAAATCCCAAAACGTTCCCTCGATAGGCACCCTAGAGAAGGAAATAGATAGGCTCTCCTCGTATGAACAAGCCTTCAGTAGGCTGTTGCCCCCTAATAAAACTACCCAAAAAACATGGGAGACTTAGAGCGCATGGAGATTGGCACGCTCTGCAGGCCGGAGCACACAGATTGTAAATCTCACACAGGGAAAAGGTTAATGTGTTCGATCTGTAAATAGTTTCAGTCAGGACCAACAAAAACTATGCTGAGTAGTAATTAATGTACCGAATAACGATGCATGGCTGTCTGTAACACTCAACCTAACTTTGGTTTAAGTATACGAACTGTTGGTTATGTACACGCTGCATTTTATACCCCCCCCCCCCCCTCTTTCCTTCTGTAACCCTCCCCGTCCCTTATGTGAAATTTTTGAAAACAAATAAAAATTGTCAAATCTAAAAAAAAATAAAAAATAACACGTGGGAGATGTATTAATCAATTTAGTTAAAGGTAGGCACTATGGTTTGTTTTCTGTAGTGCAGTGGGGATATACTCAGGTGGGTGTGTGTAAGAGCTTGGGAAATAGAAGCATCTTTTGCCTTTTTTTGGATACTTTCTTAGGACTTGGTACAAAAAATAATCTAATTGTCACAAATGACACAGAATCTTCAATCTATCTCCTGTACCTCAGTCTGCAGCAGGATTCTCCATTCACCTATAGACCTGACGTTGTAACCTGTAATATACAGCTCTCCGTAAAATAATACTGACAAATAAAATGGGAGATGTTTTTTTTTTCTATCTATTTTTTGTTAATCACATTAAATGATAGGTTTGTTTATTACAGGTCCTTTCATTTATTTGCTACCATTGCTGTTCGTTGAATCCAGTTGTGTGTGCATTACTAAAGTGGTATGTTTTACAGGTGGAGATGACCGTCGTGTTTTATTGTGGCATATGGAGCAAGCCATTCACTCTAGAGCTAAACCTATCCAAATGAAGGGGGAGCATCATTCTAATATCTTCTGCCTTGCGTTCAACAGCACCAACACAAAGATTTTCTCTGGAGGTAAGTACTCGGTCTAACACCTAATATAGTTTAAAATTTTTTGCAATTGCATCTCTCTTAAAAATGCCTTTTGTGACTTACCTGAGTACAGCGCCGATATCCCTTAGCGCTGGCTCTGCCAAAAGTCGCTTAACGGCCCAGAAGTCCCTCTAATGGCTGTCTAGTAGACAGCCACTACAGGTTGAGTTAACCCACAAAGGTAATTATTGTGGTTTATTATATTAATAACTGCAATAATTACATTTGCAGGGTTAAGGGACCTGGGACACTGCATTCAGACCACAAGTGGTCTGGGTGCGTATAGCGTCCCTTTAAAGACCATAAGATTCTAGATAGTAAATATATTGAGAGGAAAAACAAACAAAAACATTAAGTAATCATTTCCAGGTCGTATGACAGTGTTTCAGCATTCAAGTGTAAAGTACACCTGTGCATTAATTGTGTTCCCACAGGGCAATTCACTAAAGTCTGAAATGTTGGCAGTTCAAAATGAATTTAACATGGAAGTATTCAATGACGGCTATCATGGCCCAAAAATCGAAATTCACTTTGAATTCCTGATAATTTAAACATTTAGTGAATAACTCTGGCAGAATTCAGTGTTGCTTGGTTTGAGCTCAATACATCATGGGAGCACACAGCCCCCTTTATCTAGGCGGGGGAATCCCAGGGTAGAATACTATCTTTACATATGCTAGCTACATTTTCCAGCTTTTTTTTTTTCTTTAGATTTCTTTATTGAAAATGTCATTACAATTACATATCACACAATTCCATAATAACATATATATATATATATATATATATATATATATATATATATATATATATATATATATATATACACCAGACCTTTCCAATTAACAATACATACTAATCTAAATACACCTATCAAATTGGGCAGGTGTGCATATAAATAACAATCTCACATTGACAAAAAACATAACACACATATACATTCATTCACATTCATCAGAGTGGGAAAAAATGAATCCTAAAAATTATTGCGATAAGAGAATCTGCTTTATTCTGTCCATTAAACATTCAACCGAACCCATTTCCCTCGGCGCCCCTCCCTCTCTATTGCCATCTTGCCTATTCATATAAAATCGCTAATTGCTATCTTATCCTCCTGTCAATCTTATTACTATAGCGGTAAATAATGTTTTCTGACTATAAGTATTACCACTAAAATCCACCATATATTAGTAGGAATTTCTCCAACCACATCTTATATATATCCCTTTCTTGTACGTTACACTTGCCACATTATTTAGAAGATTAGTTTCCATAGTCAGTTGAAATTTGATTTGATTAATCAAATGACTCTTTTTTTGAAAAGGAGTGGATCATTTCCAACTTCTCAAATTATAATTTTAAGCGCCACTAGACAGTGCAACGCTATGCAGATTCATTTTAGCCATCTAAAGTTTTAGTTTAAATGCAAAAGAGTTGTGGCAGGGTTCTCTTATGATTTTGTTATTAGATAGTTTGAAAAGAATATTGAAGGCCCATGACCACAGCGGTTTCACTCCCGGGCAAGTCCACCAAATATGTATATAAGTTCCAACACAAGAACCACATCTCCAACATGTACCATCAAAGTGTGGAAACATTTTCGATCTTCTACACGGAGTATAGTACCATTTATATAGCACTTTAAAATGACATTCTACCAAATTTAAGCTATGTACATTCTTGGTCGTATGGGCTAATGAAGTACACCAATCCTTTTTTGAAATTACTATTGCTAGTTCCTTTTCCCAGTACCTGATCATTTTACTGGGGCCTTCATTTAACACCTCTAACAATAAATTAGCAGTCGAGGTAGCCTTATCAATGGATCTATAGCAAAATATAGATTCTAAAGATTTAGAGATTGGGGAGGTAGAATCAATAATAGAACTAACCAAATAATTTTTGATACGTAAATAAGTAAAAAGTTCTCTAGAAGACAGCTGGAAATTATCTACAATCTTACTTTTAGTCTTGACATCTTTCCAGTTTAATGTATAGATTAAAATGTATCCATTAATGGGACATAATTTTCCAATGCTTGTGTTGTAATCTACAGAATGCTAACAATTCTGAATGTGACTGGGTGGTTTATAAAGATTATCTCTGCATTTATAGTCTATAGTTCGTGCAATTAGCAAGATCATTAGGTTTTCATGGTGATCGCTCCACATTTTAGAACACTGCTACGTAGTTCTTCCGGATATATTCGTGTGTTTTCTGTTTTTGTATGAGTCTCAATAATAGACCATATGACAAAGTATCTGATGATCTGTTGTAGGAGAGAAGCTGGGGTTGCTGAGATAATGCTATCTGCTTCTGCCTGCCTGCCTGTTTGTATAAAATTATGTGTATTTAGCCTTGAGCCGTGCCTGAAAAAAATCACATCGCCCCGAGCAGCGATGGCTAATCATTAGCGTTACAGCTGCTGAGGACACTGTCCTTAAAGGGCTGGCTGAACACTCCAGGAAATATAGCCCTCAACAGTCGTGGTGTGAATTATTATTCATTACAAGGGACAAGCCCCTTTATCTTTAATAGATGGAATAGTTTAAGAGATGTGATTCCTCTTCAGCCTTCGTAATAAATATGTCCTCTCTGACATTAGCGGTATTTATAGTGTTTGTGGCAATATGTAGGTATGTTGTGTAAGTATAAACACAGACAGGTGTAGTGCAGTTTCCATTTTTATGCTTTTTCGACTCCTTGTTTTAGGTACGTGAATAGGATTGTATAGAAAATATGAATTCCAAGAGTTTCTTGTTATTTGTTTTATGTGTGTGTGTGTGTGTGTGTATATATATATATAGATAGATATCAGGTAGCAGAGTATATTTTTCATGCTCACTCTGAATGAATATTGGCTAGATATCAGTAATAAGGAACCTATACATGTTTTTATAGAATTAATTGATAGCATGCTTACATCAGCATCCTAAAAAGTTAAGAGCCAGGATTTTAAAAAAATCTTACAAAGCTTTATTTTTATCGACAAAAATACAATTCTTAAAGGGACAGTATTGTCACCAGGACCAGTGCTCCCTATTTCAGTGCTGCACAGTACATGCGCAATAGCCTCCCAATACTTTCCTATGGGAAAACATTGATTTGTCTGAGATAATAAAGCTTGATGATCTCAGCGATAGAGACCGACACGGCATGGGAAAAAAAGGGGAGTAAAATCACGATTTCCATGCGATCGTAAGGGGGCTGTCACCTAAACATACACATACACTGACAGACAGACACACAGACAGACGCACAAACTCACAAATTACATGTTTTTTAATTCAATCTAAGTCCACCAAGCGTCCTACCTTTTTGGAGAGCTGGAGTGAATTTGCTTTCCCTGGGGTCCAGTGGGCTGCCGGCTGGAGGAGAGTGGAGGCGGGTGGCCAGCTCCACGTACTGTAGGCGAGCGGTGAGAGAGCTGTGATCTTCTGCTATGATCCTTAGTGCATATTCTGGCCCCAGCATCACTAAGCGGCAGCGAGGGAGCTGAACAGGAATATCACAGCTCCCTCACTGCCCGACTCCACTGTCTCTCAGCCAGCTGCTCACGTCAGAGGGAACAGGCTCACAAATCCCAGACACCAGGACAAAATTCCTGGTCGCCATGGCAACCTGGCTCCCGAGGTTTGTCAAGCCCTGGCTTACATACATTTACAGTGGTGGGTTTTGTGTGACAATTAAGCTACCTTACATATTTCCTTTTATGTTTAATTTTTATAATAACCTAATTGACTAATAATTAAATAACAGAATGCTAGCTATTACGGTGTATGTAGCATTAAATGGATCTGCCAGATAATATTTGCTGACTTGACCATTATCTCCTTTACAGGAAACGATGAACAAGTGATCCTTCACGATGTTGAGAGGTGTGTAATGTTAGCGTCTCCCAGATCCATACTTTGTGTAAATGTAGTTTAAATAGAATTCTAATCCATCCTTTTTTTTTTTAGTGGCGTAACATTGGATGTTTTTCTTCACGAGGAGGCTGTATATGGCTTGTCGGTCAGTCCTGTGAATGATAACGTGTTCGCTAGTTCATCTGATGATGGAAGAGTTCTGATATGGGACATCCGAGAGTCTCAACAAGGAGGTGAGGAGGCAGTTTGGGGCAAGTGTATTTTAGAAAAACTGCAGTGTTTTACTAAATTTCTATCATACTGCTTCTTATTAAAGGGGAAATTGAGACAATAAATGAGTAATTATGTAGCCTGAAGTTCTCTGTCACTGTCCCTCGATTTAAGTGGCCCTGTCACCTTTACGGGTTTTTGCGTGTTTTGCATAGATGCCTGAGAGTAGTAGCCTAACAAGGTGTGCAGCGGCTACGAGTACAGCTGAGATGAGTTATACTCACTTGAAGCTTTCCCTCACGTGTCCCGCCATCTTCTCTCTTCGGTTCCTTGCGTTTCATCCGCCAGGAGCCGCGTCATTGTTTTACTCCGACTCGGTGAATGAGAAGGTGCCTGATTCCCTTAGCCATTGCTGGCAATGGCTGTGAAATTACAGAACATGACGGCGGAATCTCCACCTTTTTGTTTATTACCGCATTTTTCTTTTGATATTTTGTGACAGTGTTGGAATGTCAATGAAATTCTAACCCTGTCAAAACTAACATTTTGTAAAGTTTATATCTTTACGAAATACTCAGAAATTGTGGTGACCGAGAAAGAATGGTTTGATATATCCATTTCCTCTTATTTTTTTTTTATACATCGGACCACCACAATATTCAACACTTTGGTAATGCAGAATTGATGTTTGTCAGATTTTCATACCCCCTGCTCTGTTAGCCAACGAGTGCCATCTTGTTTGAAGGAAAATGAGTTTGACATTGTGAATTCCACATAATCAATGGGTGCAAGATAGTGGTGGGCCAATAAACAAACATAAACACTTTTTGTTTTTTTCTTTATAACCGATTGTAATGCAGCTGTCCGAGTGGTAGGTTTTACGTGACAAATATGCAGCTTTATATTTAAAACATAATAAATCCTTTACGTTGCAAATGTGCTTGTTTTCCTAGTAATATTACTCAAACTTGCAAATATAATTCATAACCCTTGTAGTGCTTTCTGCATGTTGTATATTAAAGGAACACTATAGTCACCTAAATTACTTTAGCTAAATAAAGCAGTTTTAGTGTATAGATCATTCCCCTGCAATTTCACTGCCATTTAGGAGTTAAATCACTTTGTTTCTGTTTATGCAGCCCTAGCCACACCTCCCCTGGCTATGATTGACAGAGCCTGCATGAAAAAAAACAACTGGTTTCACTTTCAAACAGATGTAATTTACCTTAAATAATTGTATCTCAATCTCTAAATTGAACTTTAATCACATACAGGAGGCTCTTGCAGGGTCTAGCAAGCTATTAACATAGCAGGGATAAGAAAATCTTAATTAAACAGAACTTGCAATAAAGAAAGCCTAAATAGGGCTCTCTTTACAGGAAGTGTTTATGGAAGGCTGTGCAAGTCACATGCAGGGAGGTGTGACTAGGGTTCATAAACAAAGGGATTTAACTCCTAAATGGCAGAGGATTGAGCAGTGAGGCTGCAGGGACATGTTCTATACACCACAACTGCTTCATTAAGCTAAAGTTGTTCAGGTGACTAAAGTGTCCCTTTAAGTGTTGGTGTATTAGAATAAATAGTCATTTACATGCTAAAATGTTACTTGTTGATTTATTTGGGCTGAAAAGAGACCCACTATTGTTAATCTGGCCAAAGAAATCTTAATAATATGTGACTCTGGTGCGCTGGAACGTTATACATGAAAGTATTAGAGAACTTTGAAGACATGGGCATTTACCTCCTCCACCAACAAAAGTTTACCGTTTCTCTTTAAAGGGTAATAACCACTTCTCAGGATTTTTAATATTGTGTTTGCTTATCCCTTATATGTAAAAGGTTGCTCAAAGCACCACGACCACTTCCACCACCATGAATCCCGGCACATGCAGAGTTATTGGCAATTGCGTTCCGGGGGCTAGTTATATCCCCAGCATACGTGACTTAGGCAGCCCAGAACTCAGACATTGCATGAAATAAACAACGCTAAATATTGACAACTCATCAATTAAATATGAAAACCAGAGACAAAAATAGCTAATCTGGAACAATTCCCTAATACTGCTTTAGTCCCAACATGGCCCCTAATGGAAGCGAATTAGGGATAACAACACACGAAAAGGACTTGGAAATTGTTAGAGACAACAAACTATGCAACAATGTGCAATGTCAATCAGCAGTGGCCAAGGCCAGTAAGGTATTGTCATGCATGAAAAAGGACATTCATTCTCAGGACGAGAATATCATTTTGCCTCTTTATAAATCACTGGCAAGACCACATATTGAATATGCTGTGTAATTTTGGGCACCTGTTCTAAAGAAGGATATTATGGCACTAGAAAAAGTGCAGAGGCGGGCTACAAAATTAATAAAAGGAATGGAACATATCAGCTATGAAGAAAGGTTAACAAATTTAAACCTATTTAGTTTAGAAAAAAGTCGCCTGAGAGGGGATATGGTAACATTATACAAATATATTCTGGGCCGATACAAACCATTGTGTGGAAATCTATTCACAAAACGGACTTTACATAGGACACAAGGTCATGCGTTTAGACTGGAAGAAAGAAGATTTTGTCTAAGGCAAAGGAAAGGTTTTTTTACTGTAAGAACAATAAGGATGTGGAATTCTCTGCCTGAAGAAGTGGTTCTATCAGAGTCCATACAGATGTTCAAACAGCTACTAGATGCATACTTGCAAAGACAGAATATTCAAGGATATAATCTTTCAATGTAGGGTAATAACTGCTTGATCCAAGGATAAATCTGACTGCCATTCTGGGGTCAAGAAGGAATTTTTTTCCTAGCTTGTTGCAAAATTGGAAGTGCTTCAAACTGTTTTTTTGCCTTCTTTTGGATCAACAGCAAAAAACAAATGTGAGGAAGACTGAACTTGATGGACGCAAGTCTCTGTTCAGCTATGTAACTATGGCCACTTTTGCCTCAGTTTTGCCATTTTGGTTTTATTTTGCAAAAGTTCAGAGTTTTGTGTTTTACCTTTTTGAGTGTCTAACCCTATGTTCTATTATGATCTCTTCCTTTGTCATAGTGTGTGCTGACTTTGTGTCATGTGTGTTGTGTGGTTAGTGCTCAGTGTGCTTGGTTTATGCTTCATGTGTGCAATCTGTGCGTGTGATGTGTGTTGGCTGTATGTAATGTTTGTATGTGTGCTAGCTGTATGTGATATGTGTGATGCCTGTGTATGTGTACATGTGATGCTTGTGGTATTTGTGCTGGTTGTATGTGAAGAGTGTGTGTGTGTGAATTGTGCTTTGTGTGTTCTGGCTGTATGTGATTGTGTGTGTGTGTGTGTGTGTGTTGGTGCGTGCTGGCTGTATGTAATTTGTGTGTGGTGTGTGCTGGTTGTATGTAGAGTGTGTTGGTTGCATGCTTGCGGTGTGCTGGCTGCAAGTGATGTGTGACTGCTGTGTGCTGATTGCATGTGATGGGTGACTGCTGTGTGCTGGCTGCATGTGATGGGTGACTGCTGTGTGCTGGCTGCATGTGATGGGTGACTGCTGTGTGTTGGCTGTGGTGGTGCTATTTTTAGCCTCATTCCTGCTTGGCTTTTTGGGGGAAGGTGTGCCATCATCCCTGGATGTTCAATTGGAGGGGGATCTTTTAGCCTGGTGGTCCAGCAGTGATTAACTCTGCTTGTTGGTCCTGGATTATTGGTGGTCTTGTGAGGGACTGTGAGAGGCTGATGCAGACCTCTGTGTAATTGCTCTATTGCAGTCTCAGCATTCAATGAGTTAGGAGTGCATGCTGGTAATTAACTAGAGCACGCCAGTATTACAGACGTCACACTACAGGCCTCAGCAGCACAATTAAAGCTCAGTGTCATCCCAGGTTAGAAGCAAATACAACCAGACTATGTCTCACATTACAATTATTTTTATTATATTGTTTTATATTGAGAAATGATGCTCATCCCACTTGGAGAAAAAGGACACTCCCCAAAAACCTTACATCTTTCCTTCTACTCTCTTCTTATTTTTAGTTTCTACTCCTTCTTTAAATTAATAACCATTTTATTAAGAAAAACTTTTAAAAAAAGAAGTGAATGCAAAGCTGCATAATGAAGAAGTCAATGTGTCTTGTATCTTCTAATCAGAGAAAACCTCTGTAATTGAGTAACTAGTGTATAATCGATTCCCATGTGGATCTCGTGTTACTTTAAATGGAAGGCACAGAGTCTAGGGTGACATAGTCTGATATCTCACGGAGAACATGTGTTTCAGCCGTTTAGTTCGGTAAGTAGAGTGAGATTATTGACTGTGAGGCATACTCTACTACAGCTTCTGAATGTCTCCTTGGCAATGGGAAGGTCTTGTTACACTTTAAGTTATTGACTGACGGCCATTTTGAACAGTCCTATAAACACATTGGTGCACTAGAATATTTAAAGTACTTCAAAAGAAGAAGAGATTGTGTGACAGAGGCTGTAACTTTTTAGATATCGGACTATCGGGGAATCTAACTACATGTAAGCTAGGCCACTATCTCTTCTAGGCACTTTCGGGACCTGTCCAGCATAGAATGCATACTTTGAGTTGTTTGTACTACTTCGAAAACACATTATATGTGGGAAGATTACCTGGATGGAGCTTTTTTTAACTGGTCCATATGGGTAGAAATATTTCAGTTTTACCTCTTTACCAAGGGGTGATTTGCTGCAGGTCTTTGGTTATTTTATGAAATAGGGTTCACTTGCCATAACGTCACGCCCCCTACATAATACACTCCTGTATCAGCAGGGTGAAGAGATCTTGAGGGATTTAGTATTTCCTTCTCTCCTCACAGGGAGAAGATGACTATTCCCTCACAGGCTAATTGTTCAGTGGAATCAATAGCCTGTTCATCTGTAAACCTCCAGAAGGTCCACATTAAGTGTTTACATCCAGGTGGATGGTCATGGGCATCTCATAGGGTAAGTAGTACCCACTATGTCTACAGCGAGTACCATTCCACTACTGTTAATTTTCCCTCTTTTTTTTGAGCAGATTAGATGGGCCAAACGGTTATCTGCCGTCACATTCTATGTTTCTTTCTTACAGAGAGACTGACTAGAACCCACTATTTAATTCAGACCAACTTGTCAACATTTTTAAATTGCGTGTTTTTTTGTTTTTGTTTTGTTTAATAGTTAAATGATATCACATGGGGAGAATACACTGCCTCACAACTACCATTTCTAAACAATATTGCTCAAGACAGATTTGCCTGTAAAAGGTTCTCTCATGTGCTCCCCAATCTCCAGTACATTTAGATTGATATACATGTGTAGCTCTGTCCAGAGATTATTTTGTTTATTCATTTCCACATGGGTCCAACCTACATTACTGTTCATGAGACCAGCAGAGAAGAGGAGTATTTCTTATAATTCTGTTAAAGTTTCCATATATCTCGAGACGAGTATATGTGTACTTTTGGTTCCAAAGGATTACAATTGAATGTTCAGAAATACATTCAATCCATTTATGGTTTCTTCTTCTTTGTGCTTGCGACAGTCTTAATCTTCTCTGTAGACCCCCTATGTGTCAGGATCTTACCTGATGTGGAGTCCGATGTGCAGAGTTATACGCTCACCCTTGCAAATAAACACAGACCAAGATGACCAGGTAAGAAGCCACCTGGGCTGTGAGTCTGTGCACGGGGGCTGTGCAGGAATATAGCTCCAGGTCACAGTACAGGCAAGGACAAGCAGAAGAGTAGTCGTGGAAAGCCAAAGTCAAAGGTCAAAATAAACCATGAGATAAGACAAAGTCAGGAGCCGTCTGGAGAACGCTGAATCAAGATACACAAATACAGGAACCAGAGTCAATGAACTGACACAGCCCTCCGAGAGAGGCAGTGTTTTATACCTGGCTAATTAGCGATCTGCTTCAGGTGGACTGAGATTGACAGGAGCAGCCACAGGTAAAGTCCAGCCCCCTTGTGCTGGAGACAAGACAAGGTTAACGTGAGCTGAAGTGTGGCTCAGAGGCAAAACAGCAGGCCCAGGACACAGAATGATCCTGGTCCACATCCCCTGGTGGGCACTTCTGGGGCGACCACGTCTGGTTATCTGTATTTCAAAGTAAGAACCGTGACACTGTGTGTGGGATGTTTGCATCAATAACATTGGCTTAAACTAAAGTCTCTCCACCGGTGTGAAATTCCCTCATGTTAATACATTTGCTTTATCAGTGAGGTTGGATAATAGTTGATCATTCTGTGTTGAGAGTTAAGAGAACTGAGAATAGAGCAGATCATGGAATTGGTATTGTTGTCATGAATAATTTCAAAGAGATCTCGCAGGCAGTTTTTTTTACATCCTGCTTTGAGTTTACTATTACACTATTTGATGGGACAGGTGTACTGCATTCATTGTTAAAAGCAGCTCCACAACTAAGGTCTTAGATCTCGTCCTAACGATCACGTTTACACTGGCAGTTTTAGCACATCATAAAATGTGGCTAGATTTTTAGTGCTGACTCAGGATGGTCCTGACACGACATGAAAGGGTTAAGGTAAGTTATGTTTTTGGTCTTTGTTTGAAAACCAACCTTGCTTCCCTGACCAGAGATGGTTTCTTTCTATGTCTTTGTGGAAGTTTTCCACTTCCCAAGTAGAAAACCACACTTTGACTTCCTCTTCTAAGTGGACTTAGAAAGGCATTAGTCTCCGCAAGATCTGATGAACTTGATGGTAACTTTACGAAGACAGATGAGTGTACCTGCAATGGTTTTCTGCATTGGAGCCTTCAACTATCGCATTTGTAATCTTGAGGGCACTGGAATTTTGCTGATGACGAGGAACTACAGCCAAAACAGCTTGAACTAGGTAATATGGAACTGGATGCAGGGGTTATAGACATGAAAGAAGACATGACTGGAGAATTTGAGTAGAGCTTCATGAGATGACTTGACAGCACTAGCAGAGAGAGCTGTTTTATTTGTAGTTTTTCCTTTCTTTTAGTGTAAGCACAGGTGAATGTTGAACTAGAAAAAGGTTGGTTTGGGAGCCTATTGGGGGAATAGCACATGGTTTAAGTGATTGGCTAGCTCTTCAAGTGGGGTGAGCTTAACTTTGTTACTTTTAGACTCTTTGCTTATGTGCTGTCACAATATAGGTACATGTATTTACATGGTGATTGTTTTGTTTGTTTTTGTATTTGATTACAATGCTAAATACAGTTGTGTACCAACTGTCTGATATAAAAAATAGTAAGGTATTGGCTTGTTGAGAATAAAGGCATATTTATCCCTGATCAGAAATGAGTTTCTGTGTTGCTTTAACCCATTCTACTGGATAGCTGTTTTATCAATTCAAAGCTCTTTCTGTAAAGTTCTGTTTCATTTTGTTGCTCAAATATGCTCTACTCGCAGTATTTTTTTTTTATTGTCCAAAGCACCCTACCCAGGATACTTAATCAATGTCCAGGACACCTTGCTCTTTGTTGATCACATAAACTATATTGTCATACATCAAAATAAGGATGTTAAAGCCATCCAAAAGTGTATCCCTGTCTTCAAAAAAATTGTCATCACACCTCTTCATCAGGACCTGTCACCTACCCAAATTTTAGCATTTTTAAAGGGTTACTTCAGTCACCATGACATCTTTGATTTGAAGTGGTCATGGTGCCTGGAGTCTGTGTGTTCAGCATTTTACTATGAAAACCTGCACATATAAAGTGTAACCCTTCTGCTGCCAGAGGTGGAACTCCAACAGTGTCACTAGGGCATCATTAGCCAGCTTGGAACTGGAGTTCTGCGTGGCTAATGGTAATTCTGTGTGTATTGGTGTCTGGACTCCGCATGCTGGCAACAAGCTGCATTGGCAGCAGGGCTTTCCCTCTGTGCCGTTCCTGTCCTCCCCACAGCCTGCCCTCCCTGACGTCAGTTCTCCTCCACTGAGGGGGAGTGACATCAGTGGAAGAGGATCAAGCTGCAGGGAGAACTTGGCCCGGCAGTAAAACTAGACGTTTTAGCAGGCCAGCACATCAAAGGTAGCTCTAACCAAAACAGTGTTTTATTAAAGGAACACTATAGTCACCTAAATTACTTTAGCTAAATAAAGCAGTTTTAGTGTATAGATCATTCCCCTGCAATTTCACTGCTCAATTCACTGTCATTTAGGAGTTAAATCACTTTGTTTCTGTTTATGCAGCCCTAGCCACACCTCCCCTGGCTATGATTGACAGAGCCTGCATGAAAAAAAAACTGGTTTCACTTTCAAACAGATGTAATTTACCTTAAATAATCGTATCTCAATCTCTAAATTGATCTTTAATCACATACAGGAGGCTCTTGCAGGGTCTAGCAAGCTATTAACATAGCAGGGGATAAGAAAATCTTAATTAAACAGAACTTGCAATAAAGAAAGCCTAAATAGGGCTCTCTTTACAGGAAGTGTGTATGGAA
Source organism: Pelobates fuscus (assembly GCF_036172605.1). NCBI lineage: Eukaryota > Metazoa > Chordata > Amphibia > Anura > Pelobatidae > Pelobates > Pelobates fuscus. Next base: position 26,155,374 of record NC_086329.1, on the reverse strand, counting down.
GGCTGTGCAAGTCACATGCAGGGAGGTGTGACTAGGGTTCATAAACAAAGGGATTTAACTCCTAAATGGCAGAGGATTGAGCAGTGAGGCTGCAGGGGCATGTTCTATACACCAAAACTGCTTTATTAAGCTAAAGTTGTTCAGGTGACTATAGTGACCCTTTAAACTTAATATAGTTAAATAGAATTATCCCGGGGGAAGCAGTTGTCTCAAGTCATTCTGAAAATACCTGAAAATTCAATGCCTGATAAACCTAGAATAGAGAATTTATATACAGAGAGGCATAATTTTCTTCTTGTTTTCTCAGATCCTTTTTGCTTGGCGCATTATCCATCAGCATTTCACAGTGTCATGTTTAATCCGGTGGAACCCAGGTTACTGGCAACCGCCAATTCCAAGGAGGGAGTAGGACTTTGGGATATCCGGAAACCACACAGGTACAATATTGCCTTAGGCCTACGTCTCAGACCCATGTTACATCTTCAGTTATAATTTGTGCTTCACTGATTACATGTTCGTGATTATTCACTAAACTCTGATCTGTAATGAATGCCAACATGTATAAACCAACTGTTCTACCCCTGTTGTGCCCATTCACAAATTCTGTTTGATTATTACTTTTAGTTATTTAATTCGACTTGCATAACTACCTGTTTCGACATTCATGCCTGTGGCCTACAGTTTACATTTAGAGTATTGCTGCTTCCCAGACCTAGACTTGTTTAACATTGCCTCTGATTTAACCATAATGTCCAGTGTGGGGAGACGGGGGGGGACCCAGGAACCCTCATTCATTGAGAGTGGTTTAACACTGAACAGTAGGACAGCGCCAGGGGACCCCAGGAACTATAGCCACTTCAATGGGATAACATATTTATGGTGCCCAAAGTCTCACTTTTAAAACCAACTATTTTTAGTAATTGAGGGTTTGTTTTGTTTATTTTTTTTTACATTTATTTATTCTTTTGACCAGCTCATTGTAAGCCTCTTAATAAACAACATTAGAAAAATTAACTAGATAATATGACAGCCAATTTTTTCATTAATGTGAAAACTAATTCATGACAAAAAGAATGGGGTGCTGGTTTAACCATTTAAAAAGAGGGACAGTCATGGATTCAGCTGTGAAAATACAATAACCAAGGTTCCCAAAAACCCTTTTTGTAATTTCATTTTGGAGTGGGACAGATTGAGTTAATTTTAAATGTAATACCTATTTCTTACCAGTAGATGGCACCTGACGCCTGCTCTATGACTATTCAGCATTGCCTATACAATGCATTTTTCCAGTTCCAGTCCCAGAACCCTGGCAAGTCTTAACAAGAACTCCCTTTGCAGGCATTACAGGGTGCCACATTCTTTACATAGCTGCCTTTAGTGGGAAATCTGGATATTTCTGTTAGAGACACGTTCTACATTTTACTGGTCTTAGGAGATAATGAAAAGAGAACTTTTTTTTAATAAAGCTGACAGATACCCTGTCTTTGTTTCAACAAAGCGCTACGGAACCTGTTAGCGCTATATAAATAAAAATAATAATAATAATAAAAATAACTACTGTCTGGTTTAATTTGGACACATCTCTAAATGTCCAGTGACCCATACTCCTTCATGTAAACCACAATTGGGAAATCACACAGACACATTACATAAATCGTGTGTTCCACCTGTGGATCTTGAACGATGACAGGAGACGAAAGACCAAACTAAAAGGAAATAACATAAGCACCCTTGACTTAGAATTTTGGCAAATTACTGAACGTATGCAGCGATTAAGTCTTTCATGTTCAGATTACAGCAAGTACTTGTTACTGCAAACGTCTTCATATGGCATTGGTCCTAAACAAAGGAAGATCAAACTGTCTAAATTTAAACAATGTAGAACACCGTGGCAGATACTTTGGGAGGACAAAGAGGTGGAAATCAGCACAAACTGTCAGAGTGCTCAGGTAGACGGCAACTGAACTGTGCTACAAACAAACAAGCAAAATAAAGGATAGACAGACATAACAGATTTAGCTTTCTATACATAACGCCCAATTCTCATTTTTTATTGACGGAGAAAGTATAATATGTATGCACCCATACTGCGTGCATAGACCATTAATCATTATGTAATATGAGCTTTGCCAGTGTAATAATACAAATTAACTAAAGGTTTACTCGGAAGCACTAAAAATGTGCTCCACTTGGTACAAGAATGAAACATTTTAGACTGGGAAAATACTTAGTCACGGGTGCGTCTGAAGATAATAAGGATGCTGTGTATATGTGTATATATTTGTCTTTTGTTATGGGATGCTAGGCATGGGAATGACAGGGTCGCTATTGAAGAGATGTTAAGCCCTGGAGGTAGAGGTGGAGTCTGACAGGGCTTGTGCAGGCATTCCAGAGATAAGGAGTAAGTCGCTCAGGGATCTTTAGTGTAGGAGGGTTTCAAAGGAAATGAGTGATACAGGTAAAAACACAGACCTTGGGAGGAGCATTCCTGGATCATTAGAAGGAAGTAGTCGATACAACAATTGTAGCACATAATCGAATCAACAATAAAACCCTAAAGCTTTAGTTACCTTTGAAAAATATTTTCTCGTTGGGTCTTAATGAGAGCTTTATGGGGGAAGGGTTGTATGTCATCCAGAGGCACAACAGAAAGTAAACACATACAGAGTTATTCCCCAACGTGAGAATTCAAGGTGAATTCAGTGTGAATTTCAAATCTAAGGTCAAGATAGCCGTTCTGGATCCATTCACCTACTCTCAATTAACATGATAGTATATAATCCTGACTAACCGTAGCGTAGTCTCTGGTATTACACTTATGGTTTGGTCCACTTTGAGGACTTCTACGTGACTTGGCATACACCACGAAGGTACTAATTCCAGCTGTGAATGTTGGGAGGTTCTCCTCTCATTAATAATAATAACAACAAAGTATTTAACCAAGAAATGTACATTCAGATTACTCTGGTTTCCAAGTATTAGGGAGGAATTGTCACTTCCCACATTTTTAATATTATTTTTAGTTATCCCTATATTAAAAAATATGTAGTCGTGAAGTTAGAAAATAAAATGCAATGTAGAAACATACACCTCTTTACCAAGGTATTGCAGAATTGCAGCTCCACAATGCTTTGCCATTCTCAAAGCAGGCATTTCATTAGGGAAATTCCATTATTACAATATCAGTGAATTTAGTTTCTCATCAAGCCCTGCCTTATGCACACACAATCACATCCATTCTGATATTCGACAAAAGACGAAGATACCGCCATCAAGTGTTGTCATTTCCCCCAGCCGTCACTTGTAAAGGCTGTAAGGAAAAATGGTTTGTCTTTGGAGGATCCCGTGGGAATTTCCGTAGAGATCAGTGTTGTGTTCTCGCACATGCACAAGAGTGCAAAACAGCACTGATGTTGGCTCCTGGCATATGAAGTGCCAGGATCTAAAGAGGATCCACTGGATGCAGATGGCGACGGCCACAAGGGACAGCTTCAGGTAAGTAAAACTACCGTATTTTTCGGACCATAAGGCGCACTTAAAATCCTTTCATTTTCTCAAAAATCTGCGGTGCGCCTAATGTATGGTTGTGCTTTCTGTCCTAGAACCGATTTTATGTGGTACACGGCGCTCAAAAATCTGTCAACATGTTTTAGCACGGCCTTGGTAATCTACGAAGCTGCACTGCTTGCAGGGCCGGACTGGCCCACCAGGATACCGGGAAATTTCCCGGTGGGCCGCATTAAGCTGGGGCCGGGCTGACAGCCCTAATGATTATTATAATAAATCCTCCCCTCGGACTGTGCCAGCCTGTCAGTACGAGGGGAGGGGGGGGCTGGTGTGGCTGCCAGCAGCTGCAGGGAGACCTGTCAGTCTCCCTGCACAGTCTCCAATCATTTTGTTTTGTTTCATTTAATGCGTGTGCCTTATAACTCGGTGCGCCTTATGTTTGAAAATAAACCCGTTAGCAGTCGATCAATGATATTGCGCCTTATAACCCGGTGCGCCTTATGGTCTGAAAAATACAGTACTTCCTGCACCCCTGGGCCACTGTACTTCAATAGATAGTGTCACCATCTAGGGTGCCCAAAAGGTAGTACCCCAGATGTTGTAGAACTACATGTCCAATGATGCTGTGTGTGCATTTAGAATGACTAAGCATCATGGAGGCTGTAGTTTTAAATCATCTGGGGCTTCTCCTCCTGGGCACCCTTGATCTAGAGTCTTTGCAAAATCTGCAAAGATTCCTGAAGGCTTTAAATATTGATAACATAACAAATGGATTATATTGTATCTGTGCGTTTTGTTTTAAATACTTATGCATTGTATCTGTCAGAGATTTGCATTACATTGTTTCTTCTTTCTTACCATCTTGCAGTGCCAGACTTAGCTTTTGGCATTTGTTTAAAATTCCTGAAATTGAATTGCGCAGTTGAAGAAAAGTTACTTCTAATACTGATCTAATTAACATTGCTTTAAGCATTTTGTAAATTTAGATTTCTGTTACTTTTGCTTTCTCTCTCCATTAATCTCATTCTCTAATCCAGTAATTCCCAGACTTTTCTAGGCCAAGGCATATGTTAGTGAAACAAAGGCCGGGCACACCTATGTTTGTACCTAAATTGGCCCTTTAGAAGTTCTGCAGCTTTCCGGGTGCAGGACTATCAAAACTGTCATTTGCTATTTCACGAGATTCATTAAGGTTGAAAAGGCATAACAAGGGCTTGAAAATATTTTGGGTGATTTAACCAATGTTACAATGCTTAATTAGGAGTAATTAATATACACATTGAACTGTCCCAGATTTATGCACAAGCTGATTGCACATCCCATACCTATTTTATAGTTAGCCTGGTTCCCTGGTCATGGCGTATAAATTAAATTAACCCCTGCAGATCTGTACCCTTGAGCACCGCGCTGCCGAAGGAATGCCAAGTACGCACGTGTGTGCCGTAGGCATCATGGGAGGCAAAGTCTACTTAAAAAAAAAGATGTGCGATAGAGGAGAGTATGTTTTTATACTTACCTCTGTGACATTACTAGAGTGAAGGAAAGAGAGACTCTCACTTACAAAAAAATGAGTTTCAGTTTTAAGGCTCACTTTAAACGCCTATTTCCTGCATAGCTTATGTTACAAAAAGGTCCCTTGTCACTGTCTCCTTGCACAAAAAATATTTCTACAACTTAAAATATGGTGAAAGTACCACAAAGTGATTGAAGGGGCATTCTAGAGTGCGCTGTAGTGGTTATGGTGCCAGGAATCCCCTGGTGCTGTACTGCAAGTTAAATATGGTGTGACCCTTAACAGTGGGACAGCTCCAGTCGACTTCTGGCACCATAACTACTACCACGCACTCAAACATTTTGACAAAGGCTCAAGTAAAGCTGAAACCTCATCATACGAGTTGGCACTTATAAAGAAATATAATTTACTAGAAAGAGGACTGTTGGAAATTCCTTTATTTCTTGTGTTAAGTTCTTAGTGTTTAGGATCAAAGTTGTTACAGCTGCAGTTGTTTGTGAATGCGAACAGCTAATTTATAGACTATATGCTCCTCAACGCTGTCCGCTATATGTGTCAGACAACAGATGTTGACCAAGTGTTACCTACAATACTTGTGTATGTGATACTAATGGCAATAGTGGGTGGGGGATCGGAGAAAATGAAATAGAATTTCTCAGGACTGTATACATCCTCTCTTAAAATCAATAGGAAAATCAGCGGTGATCATGTGTATCTGTCAACTGTTACTATAGCTAATTTGTAGATTAGTGCTAAATTGACCTACTCTGTATTGCTGTGTGTATTTTTACATTTTGTCTTAAGTGGCCAGTCAGCATTGTGAAATGAGCTTCTGTGTATCTTCAGATTTAACTTATCACTGTACAATGTACATACACGGACAATGACACACCGTTAGCCTCTGATCAGATCTAATGCAGCGGCAATTAATAAAAAATAAATAAAAAACATATAAAAATGTACTCTCAGTGTACATTAGCAGTCTATACCTAATACCACAGTACCTCTAGTACTTAGGAAATACAATCCCTTCCTCATTGATAAAACAGCCTAATAAGACATTGACATTACACTGGTGCCACCAATACTACACAAATTCAATACAACCCATAGCCCCCCAATCCAAGTAAAATATCTATCCCATAAAAAAAAACACCGTGCCCTGTGCAATAAGTGTACTAAACTACCATACTTCTCATCTTCTTAGCTCCCTGCTACGATATGGTGGAAACCTATCCCTGCAAAGCGCCATGAGTGTACGATTCAACAGCAATGGAACGCAACTGCTAGCATTGCGCCGACGCCTGCCTCCTGTCCTGTACGATATTCACTCGCGTCTGCCAGTCTTCCAGTTTGACAACCAAGGCTATTTCAACTCCTGCACAATGAAGAGCTGCTGCTTTGCTGGAGACCGGGACCAGGTGAGATGGTGGGGGGGTTTACAAATGTCAAAATAAATAAATATATATATAGTAACATGATTATTTGCATAGAGTAATACTGCTTGTCTTTATTGATTTATATTGTTCCTGCCTATATGGAATCAATTCAAGGCAATATGAAGCAGCCTTAGTTTACGGCATTTCCTAATAATAGCAGTTTGAAGTCTGTAATGAAATGCCATTCATATCACATGTTTATTTTTGCATTTCTCCAAACCTTATGTGTAACAGATTGTGTTGAGAGAAGTGTCATGTCTAATATAGAGATCTTATACCAGCTTGCGAAGGGCCATTCGATCCTATTTCTATACAAGAAGGGATTTTGCTTGTTTCATTTTGAGAAACCATTGGTACAGTAATGAATGCCATGGCAGTAGATGGCAAGATCACAACATGTCGAGTTACCTAAGGATTATATACTAGGTCAATGTGAATAAAGTTCCACGATGCCTTAATGCACTACACCACAGAAGAGAAGGGGGGACCACACTAAGTTGCTGTAAACCACAGAGTGCTGTATGAAGTAGGTCTTTGTCAAGGTCTTTGTCAAGCTAGACTCCAAGTGCCTGAAGCCCCTTCTTCTATGTACCGTAATGCACCATCTCATGAAGTGCAGTGATACCACTCTGAGCAATATTTATCAAGTAGCAGTTCAGCGATGAGACTTTCATGAGTTTACCTGCCATTTGTGTGTGTGTGTGTGTGTGTGTGTGTGTGTGTGCGTGTGTTTTTTGACATGGCGCTTGTCTCTCATTTTAACAAGGGTACAGTTGCTCTTTAAATCTTGTGATTGAAGACAAGCAAATATATCAGATATGTATACACTCATAAGTTAATGTTTAATAGATATAACATTTGACTTGAAGAGTGACTACAAGCTGAACATAGAAAAATAGTTTACTATCTACTTCTATAAAGGGTCATTATTATCTGAGGATCACATACCATCTGGTTACAATGATAGTGTTGTTACCACGTGATAACTGGAGCAGTAGGCTTCAGTGTTGAGTTCATGTATAGTTAAATACACTGATGGCCAAGATTCTTCCACTTTATTTTAACATCGTAGCGCAAGAAGAAAAGCAGAAATTACTAACCAAGGACAATTAAGGCATCTTTTGCTTCACCTTGCCCTTCATAGCATGCGTCTATTTCCAATCACTTACTGCTTTATTTAGTACTAGAGAATGGTATACACTAGAATAGTATAAAAACTTTTATTAACTCACTCTTTGGTCCATAGTCATCAACTCTATTTGAAGTAATGAACAGAGATTCAAATTGAACGATCCAGTATCAGTACTTTCCTGCATGACTAAATAATGTCACTATGGTACAAAATATATAGTTTTTTATTTATTTTATTCATTACTGCCATTTACAGTCATGGGAAGTGAATACTTCACTGGGGGAAACTGATTCTTAATGGTAAAAGGGACCCTTATTTCAGCATAAGCTAAATGAAGATAGTGTAACATTTAAAATGAAAAGTGAAAATTCTTACATTCTAAATAGGCGAACTGGAAACATTCTTGAACCCAGCTTGGCTATTTTTAGAGAATGAGAACATTTCTCATTCACATTTCAACTCGCTCCAGTTTGTTTCAGGGGGCTCAAATGAAATGGATTTTATATATTGCATTGCAAATAAACCAAATATTGTTTGGCAATGTCTTTTATAGAAGAGCAGTACAAGTAGTTATACATAACACAGTAAATATCTGCACACAAAAATCATGTCTAATTATTGCATGAGAAATCTGGCCACTCAATTTAAAAATGAAATCAAAATAATAGGCAAAGTAAACAGTGCACAGAAAACAAAACATAATAAGATGCAGCAACAAATGCAATGTGAGCAATGCTATAATAATCAGTAGTATATATGCTTAGCTTATCAGGCTAGGTAAGACCACCAGGTAAGCACGTAGCAAAGTACATAAGGAAAAGTCATTAACATTAAGTGGATTGTGGACATCATAACTCAAAGTGAAATATAATGAGAAGCCACTGTACACGAGATCCACCAAGAGATGGCCATTTCTATGTGTGTTGTTGTCCCAAGTAAGCCTATACTTAGGCTCAGGAGGCTTATGGAAAAAACAGTAGACTGAAACCAGTGCCTGAAGCACGGTAGCGCTCCTCAAGTTCCCATCTCCGGTTTCCGACCTCCGCAAGAACCATGACTCAATATCCACTGACCCTATCTAAGTGGTCAGGTTGAAGTCCTGAGAGTGTGCTCTATAGTGAAGAGCTTTCTGAGGTTGAAACCCTTCTGGGCTTTTTTCTCCAAGAATGAGAGGAATGGACTGAGGAGAAGGCTTAAAGCTGCTAAAATGTCCCAATAGGTTAGTAAATGTAAAAGGGTTATATTTGTGGGCACAAGGATAACCCACAATGGTCCGGGAGGCGGGGAGCGGGAAACAGGGCACCAAGAATAGCAGGCCAGTAAGGCCCCATCCAGGATGTTGGCTGTCACTCCCATTCAGGCACCCAGGTGACAGTACTTTGTCTGCAATAGTCAGATTCTTATAGATTAGTGTTTTGAAGTTATTGATGAAGTATAAGGGAGGAGCTATCACAGTCTGTGTCCATCTGGAATGCCGGTCATCCCCCATCACCACCAAACATCAATCAATATAGGCCTTGATTTAATTAGCTTTTCAAGTAATTAAATACTGTAAAACTTTACAAATGATTTCACAGTATTGAATCATTTAGAAAGTTTATTAAATGGAGGCCATAGTGCGTTATTACACCATTCATAGAATTGGAAATGAGGATATAAATCACTCACATGCTTCAGAGCCCGTATGTCAGCTCTAACTAGGCTGCCCAGATTAATATACAGCCAGAAAAGAGCTCGGTTTTCCTCTCACATGGACCCAGTATCCCAAAGGATGAACATGCAGGTACAAATGTATGGTATCATTTCAAAACTTTAATTAAAAGAACCAATGAAAACTCTGACATAGCTTAGCTTTGTTGGATTAAAATGGAAGACGCTATGTATGTTCTAAATTGACTGCCTGCAGTAGAATTATGTGTTCTGAGTGATTGCAGTGGGTAAATCTGGCTTTTATACATGTTGAGGGCATGTTTATGGGTTTACAGTTATTCATATATCCATTTGGTTTTCTGCATGCGCAGTCGTCCCATTAATAAGCTTGTCTCAGTGTATGTAGCCTTGTCGTGTTCCATGTAACAGAGCCATTCTCTGCTCTGTCTGTCGCTGTTTAGGAATGCACCTTATATCTTAAGGCTGTAATTCTGCCAAATATTTCCTAAACAGAGCCAGCTGTCAGTGATAGTGTAAACTGCAAGGCAAGGAGAAATGCCAAAGTCCTTCTATGAGAAGAATTCCTTGTCCCAGGACCTAGAGCTAATATGTCATGTAGCACAATCCCATACTTAGCGTGCACATGGATTACTGTACTCAGAACATTAGCCTAGATATAAAGTGCATTCATTATCTCTTGAGTAACAAGTTCTGTGCCGACAGGAAATTTACAAGTTATCTGTATACACCAGGCTTTCAGCTGGGTACCCTCTCACATAAAATAACTTTTTTTTTTTTTTTAAATCAGGATTTGGATAATATATCTCAGACATACACACATTTCCAAACACATTAATCTGTTGCTTTTGATTTGCACAGATGCAATAGATCTTCATGCTTTACATACTATACTTTCTCTATTTGACATAGTCCTGCTGCATTAAGATTTGCTTCCATGTAAGGCAGCCTTCTGCGCGCTCGTGCCTCTAGGCTCCCCCACCCCTCTAATTGTTTTCAGTAAAGAAACCTAGCCTTGTGTCATGAAAACCTTAATCCCTCTTCCATTCAGTTATGATTTTCATAGCTTCTGTGCACGTTCTATTCAGTCATCTCCCCTGTATAAGCAAAACGCACCATCAGATAATGCCCTTCAAAAGATGGATCGTCAAGTGGTGTGCTTGGGCTGGCATAACGTCATGGGCATTGTAGTTCTAACGCAGCTGGGGATCTACCTTTTGGCTATTTCTACAGCACCGTGCAGTTAGAGAAGCTGTTCTGACAAGTCTTTGAGGTGCAAGGCACAACCTCAGCTCTTTAAAAAGGGTTTTCACATGTTCATTGTATGGAGAGCATGGTTTTATTTACTAGGATTGTCTATCATGTTTTATCGGATATTACACGGACAAAACAAAAACATTTTCCCAGTTCCATCTTCTATTCATCTTCATCTTTCTATTCTTGGTCATTTAAAATCTTTTCGATTTCATTAATTTTGTTTCAGTCAAGAGAAACCCCACATACATCAATCAACACACATTCTTGGTTACATTCTGTAGAACTAGTTGTGATACATATAGGAGAAGAATTTGCTAAATGTACTGAGTACCGTACTGCTTGTATTTGGGAGCTCATGACCTATGTATGTAACAAGGCAAAATAGGCCTTTACACACATATATATAACAAATGGGTTAACATTGTTTTACATTATTCTTTGTCGGGCAGCAACAAAAAAGGCATGCAGTACAATTTTGCAATCTTATTACAATATGTGCGGTATGGGCATGCCTCGCTGACTGATAATATCAACTTAAAGGAACACTATAAGGTCAGGAACACAAATATGTATTTCTGACCCTAGAGTGTTAAAACATCCATCTAGCCACCTTGGCCCCGCTTGTCCTCCTAAATATAGTAAAATCTTACCTTTATTGCAGTCTGCTGCTGGCTCTGCCTCCTTGGTGGTGATCTCAGCCGATCGCAATGTTTTCCCATAGGAAAGCATTGGATTGACTGCGATTGTCAAGGAGGCAGATCAGGGGCAGAGCCAGCACAAGCCACAACACCGTCCCGGAACTTTACCTTTTTATGTTTGGTGTGATCTGTCATGTCTTTTCTGTCTGTTTTTACGTTTTCATTCATGTGTCTAATCGTCTCCTTAAAGTGTCTCTGTCATTTAGCTGTAGATACATTTAGTTTGTTTAGTGCTTACAACAGGAGGAGAGAACGAACAAAGGAATAAACTAAGGGATAAGATAATGTGATTTTTATTGTCAGAGGGGAGAAAGCTTGATTCTCTGCCACAATGGTGAATGAATGATCTTTGCAAAGGAATCAACATGAGTAGAGACAAAATGAGGAATAAACTACAGGATAAGATTATGTGATTTTAATGCTTGGTTCTCTGGCACAGTGGTGAATGAGCTTTGGATACATCTGTGAGTAGCTGGAGAACCGGCTGTATGTATGTGGCTGTGTAGGAAGAGGCAAAACTAAATTTGTGAATAATTTGTGCTGTCTCCTACATGGAAAGCAAGCTGTCTTGTGTCTGTTTTATGTAAGACAGATGCATACTTACATTTCTTTTGAAAATATGTAGTTGCTCATATTCTCTAAATAGAACTCATTGCATGCTGGGGAAGAATTTGATGCATGTCCCCAGTAACAGGGTTAGAGTACAACTGGTAAAGAATCATTGGGACTGTGTCTTTCAGAGCCTGATAGCCAAACGATTGCTCTACCCCACCTTATAGATTGATATGCTGAAATGTATACAGATAGCAATAACATTTTCTATGTGTGTTGCCTCTATTTCTGGCTCTTGATATATATATATATTTTGTTCTTTCCAGTATATCCTGTCTGGATCTGATGATTTCAACCTGTACATGTGGAAGATTCCAACCAACCCTGGCTCAGGTGTGTGAAATGATGGATCACTCTGTAGACTTATCTAGTATCCACAGCAGAAACCATTTAGACATTGTATATTAGGGGGAGACAAACCTACTCAGTAACTGTATAAAACATAAAAAAAGTATTCTGCGTAACTAAAGAAAAAATGATTTCTAACCACCTGGATATGTACAATTATTTTCTGTACAGCAGTCTACAGCTAAAGGATAGACCTGTTTACCCTAATGAATACCTCCCAGTGTTTCAAATTGGCAAAGAGGGACATATCCTTGGTGGGGCCTAAAGGGTGGCTGCAGAGATTCACCCTATTGATAACCACGTATATACCTGTCAGTTCACTAGTTAAAGAGACACTCCACTGACCAAACACAAAATAAATACAAATCACTGTTTAGTAGATATACCCCAAATGAAACGGTGCACACATTTAATAATGGAATTTTTTTTTTCCATTTGGGGTATATCTAAAAACAGCTTGCAAAACATGCAGTTATCCTTTCTGCTGCCTTTGCAAGCCCTCTCCTTTCTGACCCGCCCAGACATTCTGTGGCTGTCCAATCACAGACTTCCCAATGTAGCTCAATGCACAGTGTTTTGCAAGGCAGGTGATCTTGGCAATTGTCTTCAGCTTGTGCACTAAGCCACACACAAATTTTCAGAAGACCTTCTCACTTCCTCAGAAAGAGAGGAAACGGTGGACTGCACAGAAATGGAAAGCAGCCACAGTATGACTAATATCAATATATAATGCAGTTCCAATGATCCTATGTGATGAATGGAACTGTGAGTGAGGGATAAACTAACTATCCTTTACATGTGTAGAACTGTGGATAGGGGCACTATATCATCAGGAAGACTGGTTTGAAGTTAATTTTAAAGGAATACTATAGCTTTAGGGATACAAATTTGACACCCCGGGGGTTACAATGCCAAAAAACGATACTGGTTGCTATGTTGTTTTGAGTGTTTTCTATCAAATTATAATTATGTGTAACTAGATTGATTGACTTTGGGACATCAATATAAAATGCATATTTTAGGACTCTACTAGTTACACAACATCCCAGGGATATGTGTTTTGTATGTTTCTTTAATCAAATCATGATCTGGAAACTCAATCTAAAGAAAATGTATTTGTTCATATTAATTTTTGTTGGGGGGTGTGACGAACTGAACCTTGTCACAGGTTCTTGGAGGGACCTGCTGGCCAGCCTCTTGCCTCCAGACTATGGGCCCTGCAATATACCTTGCCCAATGCACTTGAAAAGGCTCTGTTCATGTGAGTTATGTACTTTTGTACTCCAGACAGTGAGACCAACCGTTAGCCCTGATTCCCTGGAACTGTTTTGGGCATAGGACCATGTGCACGGTCGGTCAAAAATAAGACTTCCAGGAAATTCCTGAACCCCTGAACTGATCTCGATGATTTTTGGATATGTTGGTCACCCGGATCAGGGCTATCAGGGGAAGCAACATTTGTGGGGTTTTATGTATTGTTAGGGTACTTTTGGGGTGTTTTTTAAAAGTATGTTTTTTTTCTGTGCTTGGAGATAATTGGACTAGAATTGGTACAGTTACTGATCCAATTTTCTCCCAGGTAGAGGGGAGGGATTGTGTGCTGTGTGTGGGAGTGCTGTGCCTTGTAACCTTATTGTTATTGGTATGTGAAGTTGCAAATCAGTCTACCATCAGGTCCATGTGGGCGTACCCCTTGCATGGGCATGATCCTATAAGGCCAAGTGTGACTCCCAATTAAACTGAGATTAATTTTACCCTTCATGAAGTCTTGGTTCATGTTTGGGGGATTGGAGAACTACATTCACTCTGGGGATTGCTATATCACAATACTCCCCTGAGTAAAATCACTAGCTCTTATAGGAGCTGTTCCTGCTTTGCTCTCTGGACTAGGAGAGGTTTACTCACTGGAAGCTGGATCCTGGTCATGGTTCCAGGGTGGGTGGAGGACTGAGAGACCCCAACTAAGCTGCGGCGGTTAGTGGGGTTTGCGGTGGTTATGGTATTCCAGTGCAGTGCTTATGGTGCTTGCAAATATTAGGAAGGTACCCGGTCGGGGTGCCAGGCGGTCCGTCACAGGGGGTATATTTTAAAATGGCTTTCAAAAGTTGCAGATCTCTTTTCGGCAGCCTTTGTGAGACCTCCCACTTTCTCCCCAGCACAGACTGAAAGTCTAATTGAGAAGCCTCTGTGCTGGAGCTGCTAGCACACGCATGCGATCTCTGCTTACTAGCTTGTTATGCCTGCCACATCCATGTGTGGAGCCAACACATGTGGAAGAAAACCTTGATGGCTGTCATTCAGATCAGTGTTTCTGCCCCCAATTTTTAAAGTGACAATTTCCATTGAAAGCATGACTTTTATTTACTGCAAACTAAAAAGTGCTTTGTGTGTGGAATGTTCCTTTAACTCATTCACAGAAGAGCTGCAATGGTATTATTTAGAAACTCAGACTTGGAGACCTTAATTCAACGTATAGAAATGACAAAACATCGCATAAATGGTCTTCTGCACTTAACTAGAATTAAATGTTGAATGTAAAAGTTAATCAGTTCCACTTTCAATAGCTAGTGTTTTCTACAAGAGCCTTTCGACTTGTGTTTGACGTGTTTTGTATATTCTGTCCCAACTGTCCTGATTTCACATCTCTTTGAGATATAATTACGCTAACACTTCATTTTAACAAGTGATTTTTCACAGATTCTGACTGATTGCTTGATTAAAGTATTGTATTGTTTCCTGCCGTTGAGTAGGACTGGACTAAAACTCATTTTCCATCCTTGCTGGAATGTTTTGCCCAAACCTATTAACTCTCATCTGTCATTAACGCACTCTAAGCTCCATAACCACTGCAGCTCAGTGTAGAGATTACGAAGTGAAAAGTCTATACACGCCGTCACTTGGATATTTGCCAAATCATTTGGGAGTGGATTGACACAAAGCGGGCTCTCTCCTGCACCAATAGAAAACCTCTACTGCGTCACATGAACTGTCCTGAGCCTTTCACTGACATCCAGTCTGGATTGAATTGATATTGGTAATGCAGAACGTGAATCCTGCATTATCAAGAAGACTGAAGTAGGAACAGGCTATGTGCGACTGGAAGGATCCTTTCTTTGTCAAACCACTCCCAAATAATTCTACCAAATTATTAAAGTGAGAATATAAAGTGATTTATTTTTTATTTATTTTTTAATTTAAGGTCAAATAGCCAAACTGGATTATTTAAGTCAGCCTGCTTTCAGTTTGGCTACTCTGGCCTTAGATTTGAAATTCACTTTGAATTCTCACTTTACTAAATAACCTTAAAAGTTTAAGGCCAGATACTTATTGCACCATAACCACTACACTTAACTGAAGTTATTATGTTGCTTACCGTGCACTTTTAAGTTACATTGTATCTATATAATGTAGCATAATATACATTGTTATATGAAGACGGACACTAGAGGTTCTTCCTCTGAAACAGAGTGAAACTTGGTCATGTGCCTAAATGTAGCTCATAGGAGAGCATTGAACTCAATGCTTTCTAATGATCAGCATTTGTTGTGCATCTCGTCCCTAATGATGCTCTGTGAGGAGCATTGTTTTGGACATTCATTGTGGAAACAACACCTCCACAATGACATTGCGGAAGGCAGAGCGGGCAGCAGCACCAAGGTAATCTTGGCCCCGGTATAAAGGTAAGTAAAACTTTTTTTTTTTTTTTTTGTTTTTTTTTTACTACATAGGTGAAAAGGGGGTGGGGCCTGAATTTAAAGGTGCACTAGGGAACTTTAACATTAGCAATACAGGTTAGTATTTCTAATGCCATGGTGTTACTTTAACAGACTGGGATAAAAGTAACAAAACGATAAAGGTTGAGTTTTAATCCGGTTCTGCTGTTAAATAGATCCCATTCCACTAAGAACATATTTAAAACAAATGACTTAATATGTCAAATATATTCTTACAAATACTCTGTGCTATAGCGGACGAGACGAGCTGGACCTTCTATGCACACTCAGTAAGTCAGGGCTTAAATCTTATTTCCCTTGAGTATGCATAGCATTTATCGTAGTCTGTAATGGGTATTATATATTAAAGGAATCCTGCACAAGCCAGAGATATTTTACAAAATCTGACGGAGTGCAGCACATACAAGGCTACATAATCCTCTGTAATTAACCCCATCATGGTTAGGGTTTTTTTTATACCTGGAGTATGAGCAATGTTTGCATTTTTGTTCCTGTGTCTTTATTGATCAGTCATTTTCCTCTTACATATTTAGTGCAAAAAGCTATGTGCTACACGTTTGTAGGTTATTTGTAGATAATTAGTGCAGCTAAAGAAAAGTATGTGAAAATAGATTAACCCATTTCAGAGTTAATCACTAAACAAAAACTAAAGTTTTTGTGAACGAAATCTAAATGGAAAGACTGAAGAGAAAAACAACTTATCTGGAAAATTTCTCCTGCTCGGCCAGATACAGCTCAATTATTTTTGCCTCCGCTTTGGAATTCAGATAAAGAATTCTGAGTTTAGTGAACAATCCCATTTGCCATGATTTTGAGAATTCTTCACGTAGCTAGAAGACCTTTCACAACATTATTGCTGTTACAATTTAAAAGCTAAAAGTTCTAATTTCGATATGTTGGGTATCTACATTTAATAATACAACCTGCGACCACTTTATTACCAATCTCTGCCACAATGTCATGTAGTATATTTTTAACATTTAATGAGATGAAGTTGTTTACTATAAAGTGTTTGCAGGTGGGGTAGTTGTGCCATTCTAGAATGAGGTTAAGAACTAGATTATCCTTCAAGCTTCTTCCATACTTAAGATCTCCGAGTGAGAGGAAGACATAAAGTTATGTTGACCACTTAATAATTCCGTGATAATCATAATTTTAAATGGGATGTGTGGGGAGAGTCCTTGGGGTGGGTGCAGCATCGTCACGATTCCTAAAACCTTTCAATTACTTGCAATCAATGTGAGTTATAGAAAGTATGAGACATACTTGGAATACATTACTGTGGCTAGTTTTGCTTTTTTTGGGGGGGGGGGGGGGGTGTATCGGAAGATGGGGCACTTATAAGGAGGATGGCCAATAAGAGAGCCTGGGGCAGAATATATATACTTTCTAAACCAGCCTGCCTGCTTACTTACAATCACAGCAAGTATGCAGAGAAGCTGGACGGCAGACAAACACAGCATTACTAAGAGTTATCGAATGTTGAGAAATGCCGGAATATGTCTGATACGGACAGTGTCCGTATTTGCATTTACCCGGAGATCACAGGATGCATGCGTGCTTGCTTTCCACGCTCGCAAAACAGTCATGTCCCAGGAGAGTCACTTGCCCTCAAAGGATAGTTTTTTTGTGATGTGCTACCTGTCGCAGAGAAGTTAATATCTGTGATATCCAAGCTATGGTATCTCCCATGTCTACATGTCTAGCCTACATGATTACATGAAGCCTTTGGAATCAGGCTGGTCTGTATCAGTCTTTAAAAAAATATTGTTTTGACCTGTGACCTCAAGGGCTCTGCTTCACTTGTGACTTGGAAAATAAAAACCACCAGGGGAGGATATTTTTGTTCTCAAGACAGTTGGGATTTAACATAAACATAGAATAGGACCACAGATTAGAAGTAACCAATTATCCAGCCTGCATATTTTCCGATCTCCCATAAAACATTAGATTTAGTAAGATAAGCAAAGCTTTTTGCTACTAAATGTTGCTGAATCTAACAAGCCAGGTTTGATGTATTCAGCTTTGTTACAAAGTTCACGGGGAGCTAACACTTCTCTGGAAATAGAAGCAGGAGCTCTGTTTCTCCACAAGAGAGAATTTAAAGGGAATTTCAAGGGAATTTCAAAGTTAAAGGGACACTATAGTCACCAAAAGAGCTACAGCTTAATGTAGTTGCTCTGGTGTCTATAGCCTGTCCCTGCAGTTTTTTTCATGTAAACACTGCCTTTTCTGAGATAAGGCAGTGCATACATTACTGCATAGGAACACCTCTAGTGGCAGTCACTCAGACAGCCACTAGAAGTGCTTCCTGGGTCAGAGCTGCACGATGTGCAGCACTGACGTTCAGCGTCTCTGCACTCTGCATGGATGAGCTGAAAGTTCCTCATAGAGATGCATTCATTCAATGCATCTGTATATGGAGATGCTGATTGGAGCAGCACAACGTTTTGCTGCGCATGAGCAATAGCCTCTCAATGTTTTCTTATGGAAAAGCATTGGATTGACTGAGATAGTTTGATGATCTCAGCCAAGTGGGCAGAGCCAGCCGCGATGAGATGGGCACGGCACTGCAATAAAGGTGAGTTTAAACAACTATTCTTCTGACACATTGGCTATACTGGATTCATGTTGAATTTTCACTATAGTAAATAACTATTGCCTAAATTTTATATTGTTGGGTTTTCAAATTATTATTTTTTTTTATATATATATATATATATATATATATTAAATCATTTGAAGTTTGTTAAAAAAAATATTAACTAATTTTGAAAAGCTTATCGAACAGTATTAAATTGAGGCCAATGTTCAGTGATTGACAGAGAGCCATGGTTGAGGCACTCCGTTACACAGTTCCTACATAGCACTAAATACAGCCATGAGGATTTCTCCACATCTATATTTTTTGTTTGTTTTTGTCATACTTTACAAACAGATATTTCTTAAATTTAAGGAGTAAATAAACTTAATATTAAAAGTCCTAGGAACTGACATTTCCCCTTCTAGTATGTTTATTTTTACACTTCATCATCTAGAAACAGATTGCATGTAATGCATTAGAGGCCTGATTTGTCAGGCAAGAAAACGGATATTATTAGTTCACTGTTCAGGGCTTGCCATAAATCCGTGAGCCATTGATCACCATATAATAAGATTACCATCTGACAGGCTTTCTTAAGTTAATTTACATGTAAGTGCTCGATATCCTGATTGGCTAACGGAGCGCACATTACATACATCTTACATCGTTCAGTGCTTCTGCAGTATATGTTTTGCGTGGTTGCCTCTTGTCTGTAAAATGCGATTTATTGTTGGTTCTGGCACAGCGATGTTCTTAATGTAAATGTACCATTGTGTTCTCTTTTCATATGTAGGTGGAGCAAGTAGAGATGTAAATGGTGCTTTCATGGTTCTGAAGGGACATCGCTCCATTGTAAATCAAGTGCGTTTCAATCCAGACACCTACATGATCTGTTCTTCAGGTGTCGAAAAGATAATAAAGGTGAGGTTAAATTATTCTTAATGTGTGAAACATTCACGTTAAAATGTGATGAAATGGATCTTTCATTATTGTCCACTAAGATGAAGATTCTCTTGTGACTTAGTCAGGGTTCCAGCTTAGGTCTTCCTGTTGCTCTTACACTTAATCCCCAATGTAAGATGAGATTTGTGAATATTTCTCATCAGTTAGCACGTATTCAACATGATGCCTAATAAAAGCAAAACCGTAGTCCATATGACCGACATCTATGAGCTGGCTGAGACATATATTTCTCTGATTAAATTTGTATTCTTACATTTGATCTATAATTTTGTTGACAGGTTTGGAGCCCTTATAAACAGCCAAGTTGCTCTGGAGACCTTGATGGGCAGGTTGACGATGACTCCCGCAGTTTGTACACTCATGAAGAGTACATTGGTCTTGTACTCAACAGTGGAAGTGGGCTGTCCCATGATTATGCCAACCAGTCAGTGCAAGAGGACCCCAGAATGATGGCTTTCTTTGATTCCCTAGTACGGCGGGAGATTGAGGGATGGAGCTCAGATTCTGATAGTGACAGCACAATTCTGCAGCTTCATCCTGGAGTCAGTGAGCGTTCAGCTTACAGCGATTCAGAATCTTCATCTCTACCTCCTTCACCAGTGCAAGCTCCAGGAGTGTCTGATGAGAATACCAATGCTGAAGGGTCCCAGAGATCTGCAGAGTTTCCTACTACAAGACCAGATATGTCTTCCCATCAGCTACATATGTTGGCTTTAAGAAGATACCAGGATAAACGACTGTCTGCCATGTCCAACAACTCTGACTCCGATGATAATGCCTGTGAAACTGAGGCAGAGATTGAGCCCTTTCCTCGTCCTCGATCACCGAGTCCTGAGGAAGATCAATCCAGTAGCAGCAGCAACAGCGATGAAGAAGACAACCTTAATGATCGTCGATCGGCAATGCGACAACGTAATGCACTCAGAAACCGTCAAAAAATTCAAAGGGAAGAAAAGGCTAAAGTAAACACAGAAAACACCACAACCATTGTAGGTGAGGATGTGTATGATTATCCTCAAATTACCGTTGATGATCATTCAACATCTTCGGAATCCTCACCTGAGAGAAGAAGTCCAAACGAAATTGACAGAAAATCTTCACTGTGTTCAAGCATAGGCTTAGTTGAGCGAAAGATATATAAAGCATATAAATGGCTGCAATATTCTTACATATCCTATTCTAAAGGGAAAGAAGGAGAGACCTCCAATGCAGACGAGGAAAGTGAAGAAGGAAGGCCAGGTACAAGTGGAAGGTGTAGTACTTTGCCACCGGTTAAGGTAAATGATAGCCTACAAAACACAAATGATATATCCTCTGCAGCTTCAGATTCTGTACAAAGAGACTCTATGGTAGAAAGCCTTAGTACATGTCCAAGTTATCAGGGAGAAAAACACTCTTGGTTGGAAGAATTGGAAAACTCTTCACAAGATACCGGGTCTTTAGAATGCCTGTCGGAAACTAAAAAATTGAATGGAACATCCATCCACAAAGAGGTCTCACCTCAATCTGATGACTCTTGTGATCATTGTGGCTGTGAATTGGCACACAGCGGCCCAAAAAATCAACAGACTTTAAACCAGCAATCTCTTTTCCAAATAAGGGACTCTTCTACTTCTTTGAATACCAGCATAGAACATTGTTTAAGAAATCAGGAGGATGAGGCGGAAGGGGGAGAAACAGACAATTCATGCTCACTCCAGAGTAATGGCCATCTCCATCACCATTCCCCAGTCTATAATGACAGAGGACAAAGTTCTAGTGAAGCAGGGACATGCTCTCATACAAACTCTGTTTTACAAAGTGCAGGCTTGCCACAGGTAGCACGAACATCGCACAAGGACGTATGTCTAACACCCATAGGCCCTAACATATGTACCAAAGATGATTTCACAGATCATAAAGACTCTGGTGATTGGCGGCCTCCTGGTGGACTGAAAAGGCACAGGCAAGAATGTGAAGAGTTGGAGAATTCTTCCTCCGAAAAGAAAAAAAAATCTTAAAATGTGTTTTCTGTTAAAATTTAAAAAGTACTAAATGGTATACCGTATGTGTGGCTATGTGTAACTGACTCGCTAAGCCAATGTTAATTTGGCTTTACTGGTTTTTGATATGTGACATAGCCAAAGTTTAGTTTGCACTAAAGAAAACTGTGTCTTCTTTAAACTATTTTTATAATTTGTTCCTACCATTATGTTAATATTAGAGTGAACTGGCATCTGGTTTATTTTTTCCCCCCTGCTTTGGGGCATCTTTAAAACAAAATGTGTTGAAGACGTGACAACTCTTGTGTTGTCACATTATTATAGAAGGTGATGGAAGGCTAAGGAGAATCATCAGAATTTTGCCATCACAACTCTAAATAAATATCTTTTGGTTTTTTTGTTTGTACATTGCCAAAGTAAACAAATTCTTTCTGATTATACAAATTAATCTGGCTGTTTGTGACAGGAAAATGTTAGGACTTACTCAAAAGATTAAAGAAAAAAAACTGCTTTTCACCCATGACTTGTTTGGGTGTTTTTGTGGGAGTGAGGGATTTTTACGGCTTATAAACTTAAGTCCTTGATGGTGGAGAATGCTCAAGGTGCCTGTAGGAAGTCTGTTTTAACTAGAATTCCTTGATTCAATTTGTTCTTTTAAAAAAAAAAAAAAAGGTGAACTGACTTTAAAGTTTATGGGATACTATAAGCATCAAAACAACTTTAGATTAATTAAGTAGTTTTGGTATATTGATTATGCACCTGCAGCCTCACTGCTCAATTCTCTGCCACTTAGGAGTTAAATCACTTTTTTTTTTTTTTTCTGTTTATGCAAACCTAGCCACACCTCCCCGGCCTATGACTGACACCGCATACTTGAATAAAATTGCTTCATTTTTAATTAGATGTTAATTTGTTTCAGAAGTTTTTATTTCCTGCTCTGTAAAATCACACAAAGGAGGCCTCTGCAAAGTCTAGAAGTCTCTATCTCTATTAAGTAAGAGATCAGAAATTATAAATTGAACATTATTTGCAATAAAATAAGTTTTAAACATTAAATCTCACTTTACAGGAAGTGTTTATGAAGGCTATGTAAGTCACATGCAGGGAGGTGTGACTAGGGATGCATAAAAAAAGTGATTTAACTCCTAAATGACAAAGAATTGGGCAATGAAACTGCAGGGCATGACCTATTCACCGAAACTGCTTCATTAAGCTAAAGTTGTTGTGGTGTCCCTTTAATGTTGACACATGGAGCGGGCATTTTTGATGTGTTATATGACTTGAAATCAATCAAAGGTACTCTCTAGCGTTCTCTTTTCACATAAGGCAATAACCATCTCTATGAGTAACTTTTTATATTAAAGATATTCTGGGTTTTAAAAATGTGTATTTGATAACAGAAAACATATCTGCCAATGCAGTTCATTATATGAATGTGTAAGCATGCTCAATACTAACCCTAAGCATTCTCTCTCAATTCCTAAACAAGTTATTAAAGCAAGTACAACAGTTAGAAAAGCACATAGAGAGAAAGCCAATGCATTACAGGAAGGTGTACCTGGGAAGCACAAGAAACAGGTAATAGTAACAAATATGTTATTAAACAGTATATGTTTAAAGGAACATTTGTAATAATTTTTGTAGCTATACTCCAAAGAAAACATGCATGTGGTTTTATTTTTCCCCCTGCATGTTTTCTTTTGGGGTCAGGAACTTTACCGCTCTGCTCGTTTGGCTGCCCCTCTATGTTTTAATAATTCTACAAATCGTGCTGCCGGCCATGTTACCGGGCGCTAGGAACACTTGCATATCTGCTGACTAGCGCTGGTCTGGCAGCATCCACTTTAGTCAGCCCCCCCAGAAGCACTCCCATTGCCGCGAGGGCGCTTCAATTCCTCGCTGCCGCTCCTTGCCCTGTACGTGGGGACAAGTGGGCAGGAGAATAGCAGGGGCGAGGCTGACACGCAGTGAAGGCGGCCAGGCGAAGGGAAGCGGCCAGGAACATGTGACAAGCAGTCGAATATTAAGAAAGGTAAGTGGGTCAATAGGGAATATGTATTTGTGAAGAATTTGTGTATGTCAGTCTGTATGGATCAGTATCTGTGTGGGTATGCATGGGTCAGCTTGTGTCTGCATGTATCAGTGTGTGTGTGTGTCAGTCCGCATTCATCAGTGTGTGTGCGTCAGTCTGTGTGTTTCAGTGAGTGTGCGTCAGTCTGCATGGGTCAGTACATGTGCGCCAGTCTGCTTGGGTTAGTGTATGTCCAGGGCCGGTGCAAGGATTTTTGTCTCCCTAGGCAAAAGTTAAGGTTGCCGCCCCCCATATGACATCACAATGCCCCACCCATATGATCTGCCATGTTAACTAACGCAAGTGCTGCAGTGCCGCCGTGTTTACATTAAAAGGCCTGCAGGGACAGGCTATAGACACCAGAACCACTACATTAAGCTGAAGTGGTTCTGGGAACTATAGTGTTTCTTTAATGTGAGGTAAATTAGAGATTAGTGCCACAAATAATATAATAGATTGCCTACTTACAACCAGATGAGGATGATGATGGGCTCTAGCTGCAGTCTGGCTCCACTGGTCTGGTGTAAAACAGGCTCTCTGGAGGCTGTTTGTAACTGTGGTCACAAAAATCAATGTTCTGGGAGAACGGGAAGCAGCTCCATTTTTTTAACGCCCTTTACACAGCTCAAGGTCTGGGTCC
Source organism: Pelobates fuscus (assembly GCF_036172605.1). Taxonomy (NCBI): domain Eukaryota; kingdom Metazoa; phylum Chordata; class Amphibia; order Anura; family Pelobatidae; genus Pelobates; species Pelobates fuscus. Next base: position 26,131,226 of record NC_086329.1, on the reverse strand, counting down.
CAGGGTCCACCTTCATGTTCCACCAATGAGTTTGTTCACAGGAGGTGGAGTGTGTAGGGGATGTCCTGATATGTGTGTAAGGAATGCATTGTGTGAATCTGTGTTTGTATGTGTAAGGGCTGCAAGGTGTGTTTCTGTGTATGCACGGGATGCAGTGTGTGTGTATAAGGGTTGCATTGCTTGTGTGTGTCTGTGTGTGTAATGCATTGTGTGTTTTTCTGTGTGCAAGGGGTGCATTGTGTGTGTGTGATGGATGTCAATCTCTCCCCCCTCCCTTGTGACTCTCTTCTCCCCCCCTCCCTTGTCACTATCTTCTCCCCTGCTTGGCCCTCTCTTCTCCCCCCTCCCTTGTCACTCTCGTCTCCCCTGTTGTCACTCTCTTCTCCCCACTCTCATTCCCCCTCCCAACCCCGTCAATTCCCCTCCCTGTCAATTTCTTCCCCCCCACCCTGTCAATTTATTCCCCCCTTTTAATTTATCCCCCCCCCTTTCAATTTATTCCCCCCCCTTTCAATTTATTCCCCCCCCTTTCGATTTATTCCCCCCACACTCCCTGTCAATTTATTCCCCCCACCCTCCCTGTCAATTTATCCCCACCCTCCCTGTCAATTTATCCCCCCCCCCCACCCTCCCTGTCAATTTATTTCCCCCCACCCTCCCTGTCGATTTATTTCCCCCCACCCTTCCTGTCAATTTATTCCCCCCACCCTGCCTGTCAATGTATCCCCCCCACCCTCCCTGTCCATTTATTCCCCACCACCCTCCCTGTCCATTTATTCCCCACCCTCCCTGTCAATTTATTCCCACCCCCCTACCTGTCAATTTATTCCCCCCCCCCTTTCAATTTATTCCCCTCCCTGTTAATTTATTACCCACCTGTCAATTTATTACCCCCCTCTCAATTTATTCCCCCTTTCCATTTATTCCCCTCACCCTCCCTTTCCATTTATCCCCCCACCCTCCCCTACCTCTGTTGTAGCGTGGCCGAGCCCTGTATGGTCCACGGGTACAGGGAGCCTTTGTTTCCTGTACCCAGCCGGACTAACAGGAAGTGCACACTGAGTGTGCACTTCCTGTTAGTCCGGCCGGGTACAGGAGACAGATGCTCCCTGTACCCGCGGACCATACAGGGCTCGGCCATGCTACAGTGAGGGAGTGACAGGAGGGAGCGCTGAGCGCTTCCCTCCTGTCAGCCCCTCTCCTCATGCTGCGCCCGGGCGGTGCGCCCTCATGGACGCACCAGCCCGGGCAAAGCTGCAGCCGCCTGAGGCTCTCTACAGAGCGCTCGGGCGGCTGCAGCATGAGGGGGGCCAGCGCTCCTGGCGGCGCACCTTCCCAAGGGGCGCCCTAGGCGGCTGCCTAGTCCACCTTATAGGTAGCGCCGGCCCTGTGTATGTCAGTCTGCATGAGTGGGTGGAGCAAATGGGGTGACGTAATTGTTTTTGCCTAGGGCGGCAAAAATCCTTGCACCGGCCCTGTTTGGGGTATTTGAAAAAAACAGCTGTTGCGACCTTTGCAAGCACCCTCCTCTTTCCCTAGCACAGATTTTTAGTCTGTGCTGATGAATACTTTAATCAAAGGCTTTTCATTCTGTGCTGGAGCTGCGAACTTCCGCAAATGAGATCGCAGCTTGCCACTGCTCTCAATGAGCTGTAGTACGGCTCAATTACAAAAGGAGAAGACAGATATGGTCTAGCTCAGCATTAGCTGCGTGCACCTTATGGAAGCGGAATTAAAACCTCCCTGACTGAGTGACAGCCAGGGATGTATTTCCGGCCTCTATTATAAAAATGCTGATTTTCTATTGAAATCGACACATTTATAAACTGTCACAAATATAGCAAACTCTAGGTAAATGAAGCCTTTCAGCAACCAGTATCAGGTCCCCAATGCTTCTCAATAATGAGCATTGGATTGTACTAACTACAGAGGAATATTGCAGGACTATTGTCCCTGGAAAAAGGTAAATAAACTTTTTATTTTAATAATTTTTATTACACGGAGGGCATGGCAGCCTATCTAACATGGGATAGGAACACGATCTAGTGGTCCTATAATTATATTCCATGTTATTCCTGCAATACACAGGCATTGGCATGGTACTGTACAAGAACCAATCTTTTATTCAATGAGTCCTTTTAATTTATTTTTTCAACTCCTTTTTCAAGATATGTTCCTTTGATAATTTGAGCATCGTAACCTGTTAGCTTGTATTTATAATCTTGTTCTTGGAAGTGTGTATTAGTGGACTGACCTTTTTTAGTTTGTTTCCTCCTTTTGCAACACAGTTTTTGCTTTTCAAGTAATCCTTTTTAAAGGTTTATTCGATAAACAGTTGGAGATTGATGTTATTTGGCCTAAAATTCACCAGCCAATACAGGCATACCCCGCTTTACATACACTCACTTTACGTACATACTCGCGAGTACAGACATACCCGCGAGTGTACGTAAAGGTGCCTTGTGAGTACAGAGATTCCCGAGCCTCTTCTGTCAGCGGGGGAACAGGAAATGGAAGGTTCTATTCTCGCCCGGAGCAGCTCAGTTCAGTTTCATTGGGGCAAGAACCTTTCACACCTTCTGAGATGGCACAGGTTAGTCATCTCATTCTGTTTTTGTTTTACGGGTTGGGTTAGGATCTGTAAACCTCAGACATGTTGGGACATATTTATAATGCTTACTCCTAGCTGAACATAGATATATTTTTTTTCTGCCCATACATTGTCCATATTCTGCAATCGGCTGCCATCCAGTGAAAGGGTTTAACCTGCCATTTTCTATAACTATGACTTAGCAGCTTAGCTGCATTAGCCACAATTCTGAGGATTAAAAATTAAACCATAAATGCTTAAAGTGATGAAGAGGTGTTTTTAAACAAAGTGTGCAACTAAGCTCCTAACAAATACAAATTGGCGCTGTATTGACAGAAAATGAAGGTTGTCAGATGAGTAAAACATTAAAGAAAAATGGTACACTCTGGAATGAGATTTTTCTTTTTACGGTTTGTTTTAACTGAATAAAAGCCCACTGGAAATAAAATCACTGGAAATCTGCAGTTGCAGTATCCATTATGCCCGCAAATTACTATTGCAATGCAGTACTTGCGTTGGGAAGTGAAAAAAAGGTATTGCTTCACTTTAAGTATATTTTTGTTTTACATACATGCTCTGGTCCCATTGTGTACTTAAAAGTGGGGTATGCCTGTATTTCAAAGGGATGGCTCCATATTGCCCCAAGCTGTAGAGAGTGTGGTATAGATTAAATGAATCTTAAAGAAACTTTGAAAGTAAAGTACAGTAAAAAAAAATAACCATATGTATTGTGTACTTTTTTTTAATGGAATTGCTAGAATATGTCTGCATGAGTCAGTGAGTTGAAAGGCCAGTTAGGATAGATTTGCAGTAATTTATGTGAAATCTAATTCTGAGTTAATGTCAGAGGACATTGCCACCAAAGTCCTATTTAGGCATTTCTAGTTTAAAAACAAGACCATCCTAATACGAGGCATGCCTTGATGCTCATCTGAATGTATTCATATAGTTGTAGATGTCTTGTTGGAAAAAGAGAATTCATGAATCTATTTGGGAGTAAGCCAGTAGAACTTCATGCGTAACAGAATGTAAGGAATACGGAGTGGAACATCTGCTAGAAGGGTAAGTGGTAAGATTGTCCAGTCCAGAAATTTTCACAGTATTATAATTTATTTAAAAGGCAAAAAATAAATAATCTTAGAATTGTATGCATCATTTTTATAATTTATTAAAAACATAGGTACAACCACAACTTGAGCATCATAGATCTGCTGTATTTCCTCTGTCCCTACAGAACCATGGGTCCCCACTCATGCACCCACCCAATCAGAGACCCCGTTCCCTAACATAGCATTTCAAAAGATACAGCCAATAATACATTTGTATCCAGGTTATTCACTAAAGTCAATTTTAATTTTTAGGAAAGAATAGCTGTATGTTCTCAGCTCAGCTACTTTGGCCTACATTTTAATTATACTTTGAAAAATCTCAACCGCTCTGTTTCTGTGCGTCAAACTTGTCTGATTACAATTACATGTTTGTTAGTCCACGCATTGTAAAGCGCTATGGAATTAATTGGTGCAATATAAATATAATAAAAAATTTGAATAAAAAAAATAATCAACACAAATAATCAAAACAATCCACACTTTAGTGGGGGGGGGGGGGGGGGGGGGACCTTGATGGCTTTCAAAGTCCAAAACACTTATGAAGCCATTTCCCAATGTACACCCACATTGCCAAACTCATTTTTCTTCTCATTGTATTCTGTAAGCCAATCTTTCACCGTATTAAATCTGGGGCATGACTTGCTCCATCTTCCTCCCATGTGTGTTTTTGTCTATATCTGTCAAGTCAGCTAATGTTAAAAACCTATTATGCATCTCGTGATGTCTTATTTTTTTATTTTTTTTTAACTAATAATTTTATAAGGAATGCTGCCAAGTCTTGTCCCAATATCGCCTTTCCTGCTGTATAATTTACACCCTGACTTCCTTTTATTGAGACTAGCTGTTTTTGTGTTTTAACAACTAGGCCTTGGCAACTGTAATGATAACTTTGTGTCCATCGCTGTCAGTGGTCTGACTAGACACTGTGTATCGCAAACAGAACACTTTCTCAGTAGCTATTAATGCTGCTGTAAAATGGGAATTTATTCAGGAGAACCTCCCTCCAGATGGTCTCTTCAAGGCAGTGACATGTTTGAGGCATCACTCACATCTGCGAATCAGATGTTTCCCATGGCCTTAAGGTATAGTTCCTAAGGCATTTCAGTAGAGTTGCTTTCACCACACAGTGGTTTCAGGTGACCGGTAGCAATGGACTCCCTCACGCCACGATCATGTATCTGTGTTTCAGGGCACAATGATGGAGAACATCGTAGATGTAGAATATGAAGTGTTACTGTGATTTCAATGAATAAATATACAAGGGACATTCACTGAACTCCACGTTTTAAATAATTATTAGCAGAATGGCAAAATGTAGACAAAAATATCCAAGCTGTGATTTTAGCTCATTTTGTAGATTTTTTTTTTTTTAAATTTCTGATTAGCGATTATTGTTTAATTGTTGTCATTCGGATGTTCATGTGTGGCAACTAAACTTTTTTTCTCAAAATTGTCGTTGTTGGAATTAATCCTTTAACGCACAACCATTTCACTACCTCTCTTTCCCGTTATCCCATATCATCCTCATTTTATTCTTTATTGTATATCCCTCTTATTATATCCTATAAGACATGTGTTACTGGTGATGACGAGAAGGTAAGTAGGGTGTCAGGGAACATCACAGTGCCCTGGCATGAAACAGAGCCACCAGTATAGATACATCTAATGCATCCAATTCTGTTTTTTTGAGTTTATTCTTATCCCATATACCTCAGGACCAGTTCCACTCATCAGGGTAAGTTATAATGGCTATCACAGCTGCTTTCACTGTCGAGTAAACTGTACTATAGGCAATGATCAGCAGAGCTGGAGTCTGCGCACAGTCCAAGTTGACTGTGCTGTAAGCACTATGCACAAACACACATTAAACAAAATTGATCTTCCTTATCAGGAATGTCAACCGCCCTGGACCCTTCATTCTTGTCTATCTGGGCTGAAAGGGACATTCCAGACCGCTAAAGCATTTTAGCTTGCTGAAAAGCTTTGTGTGAAGAGTGTGTCCAATTTTTTTATTTTGCAAAAAGTGCAGTTTTTAATAGAAATTGACACTTTTATAAATAAACCTAGTTACAGCCATGTGACTTTCAAGCAGACAACAGGTTCCAGTACTTCCTGGTTTGGTTAGCTCACTTGAGCTAAACTCTCTGAGTGCTGTGCAAAAACGTCTCATTGAGCTGCACTGTGATTGGACTGCCACAGAAATTCTGGACTGGGTTAGAAGGGGAGGGGGTGTAATGGCAGCAGACAAGACACCTGCAGGTTTTACAAGCTGTATTTTGAAATACCCAGGGCAGGGACCATGGCTCCAGGTGGCATTTTGCTGCTCCTGTACACTTTAAGATGCCTGCTGGGCATATATATATATATATATATATATATATATATACATATACATTGTGGCGAAACCGACCTCGCCACGTGTCCTTGGACGGGGCTGCTTGCCCGCCTATTGCCTTTGGACTATGGACCAGACCTTATGTGAATGTGTTAACCCAGATAGTTATGCCATGGAGCCCATTCGTGTAGTTAAAGACTTCGGCTCCGTGGCGAGTGAACTGTGTGAGTAGGATCTGCGCGCTATTCGGTAGTTTTGTGCGCGCAGATCCCAGCTATCTGGGGATAGGTGAAATGTCTGCGTGTTATGTGTAAAAGGTGAATTTATGTATTTTAAAGTGTTTTACTGTCTTTGTGCTCCCATGTGCTCAGTGGAGTCTGTCTCTGTGCTGGAGATAATTGGATTACTTCTCCAGCACAGAGAAGGCTCTGTAAAAACCGTTCTGAGCTGGAAAGCTAGGGGTTTTAAAAGATACTTTACTAACTTTTGAACCCCTGGTATGATCCATGCCATTTTTTAATATGTTGTTCCCCTGAATGGATTGATTGTGAATATGTATTTTTATGCGAATGTGATGTATATTTTGGTAGTTATGAATGTTGTGTAAAAACGGTATTTTCCCTACCTATGATAATTGTATTTTCCTGTGTCTACAGATAATTAGTTTACAGGTAGAGGGGAGGGCTATGTGTGGGATGTAACTATTGTGTGATTGGTTAATGTACGTTACTGTGTGTGTCCCTCCCCTTCATGGGAGCACCTAATAAAAAGGGCTGCAAGCTAGCAGCCAGAGAGTTCCTGTTTTACCCTCAAAGTGAAGTGTCGTCTCATTATTGGGGGAAGGATTTATTGCATGCTGTTCCAGTTGACTGCTAGGAGTGTAAGCCTATTCGTATGGTTCCTATTCAACGGTCTACAGCATTCATATGCTTGAGAAGATTCATATGCTGCATTGGTTCGGTGATTGTGGTGTCTGCCAGAGTGCTTGGAGTCCTCAGGAAGCGCTAGGAGCATCCATTAACGGAGGTACCCAGTCGGGGTGCCAGGCGATCCGTTACATACATGCTGTTCTGTGCCCCTGATAACTTGTTCGGTGAAGAGGGGGCCTAGATGTCTAATTATCCCCTCCTGCAGTTTTATGTCCTCTCGCTAGCCGTGTGAGCGTTACCGCAGGTTGCCATGGCAATGCTCTGGCATGCCTTAGGTGCCACTTAGAGCGTTGCCATGGCAACACACAGCTCGCGAAAGGGCAGGACATAAAGCTGCAGGAGGGGAAGATTAGACTTCTTGGACCCTCTTCACAGCATAATCTGCCAGTGGACCACCGTGAAAACTAGTGCCCTCCCTGACCATGGGAAATAAACTTAATTATATATATATATTTTTTTTAAACTGATGACCCCTCAAATCCCTCTACACACACTGCACACACTACGTGCTTTAAATAAACACTGACACTGCATCCACTACACACAATCTCTGCATACACTGTACACAGGCACACTCTCTGCATACACTACAGAAACACAGACATTGCATCCACTACACACAATACATACACTGCATCCACTGCGCACACACTGCATCTACTACACACAGCATCTGCAACGCACACTGTACAAACTGCATCCACTACACAAAGACACTCTGCATCCACTATACACAGGCACACAATGCATTCACTGTATCCACTATACACACGCACACAATGCATCCCCTACACAGACACTGAATTCACTACACGCACTGCATAACTTAATGGACGTGCACATGGTTTGGAGGGGGAATTTAAGGGATATTTTATTCAGGCCCAGCAGTTATTCCATTCAAAATATAAGATGAGCGGGAAAGCTGAATAAACAGATTGCAGCTTTACAATGGCTGCTATGCGTTTAATGATGGCTACACTCACAGGTTTTAGAATTGGGAAATTAATAGCAACTATTCTCCCTCTAAGAGGTGCAAAGGGGAGCTGGGAACCTTGTATTATTATTATTATTATTGCCATTTATTTAGCGCCAACAGATTCCGTAGCGCTTACACTCGCCGCTGTGTGCAAAACGTGAAGTTATTCTAATTTCCTTCTTTGATATCAGAGGGACAACAAGGGGCGGACTTATAACTGCAGCAGTTTTCTCAAATTATTGCGGAACATCCACAGTGTACAAAGGGATAAGGGGTAGGACCCTGAGCCTGCTTCCACCAAAACCTACGCAAGGAGCTTAGTGTCCCTTCAAATATAATAAATTCTAGTTTTATCCCTATGACAGGCACAGTTTAACAGACCAGGAGCTAATGATTATTGTGCATTCATTCTCCTGCAATAACAAGTCTTGGAGCAGCTCTAGCCCTGCATATTTTTAGAATTACTGTAAGAGATAATTGCCTCTTTTCTGCTACAACCTCTGGCATAACATGTTGCTTTTATGTCATATTTAATATCCCAGGCTTTCAGCCCACAATACCATGGTGTGGCACTAACCCCACTGTAGTAATCCATGGATTAGAGGGCAATTAGAGAAATATTATAATTTTCCTCTTTATGTTTACAAGGTGTCATTTGCTTTTGATGAGTGATCACTGCCCTGACAAGCCAGGCTGCCTATTAGGCACAACAATAAATGTCAGTGGATGATTACTAGTCTATGACAGCAACATTTGGAGGGTGCGGACTACGTTTCCCGTCATGCTCGGCCGGCCGCTCGTGCTGACGAAGCATCACGGGAAATGTAGTCTGCGAGCGCTCAGCCTGAACTCTACTGACTTGGTAATGGCTGCGGGTGGAGTGACGTCACTTCATCGCGACCAATGGGTCGCTTAGGCTAGACTGTGTCCATATAAGGAGATAGCTGTGCCTGGCTCTCTTACCTTACCTTACATGGATGGCAAGCTCCTGGGTCTCCTCCTCCCTCCCTCTCCCTCCCTCCCTTCACATAGTTTGTATAGCAAACCTGGGATATCTCCTCTCCATGTTATAATACATTGCTTCAGACAGCTTTCACTTTTACCTAGTGAGGGGTGTGTGTATAAATATCAATATCAATATAAATATATATATATATATATATATATATCATGGTAATTTATTTATTTATATTCATTTATAAACATAAAAAGATGAAGGCAACCTGCACCAACTACTCTTAATGAATGTATATTTATTTATTTATTTATTACTGGTATTTTTTTTAAAGCGCCAACGTATTCTGCAGCGCTGTACAATTAGTGGAGGACGTACAATTTACACAGACAAATGCAAGAGGTAGAGAGGGCCCTGCAGGTAAGCTGATATCTAGCCATTGAAGCTTGTTTAAACAAAGGGCTTAATTAGATAGCACGTGAGCTTATAATACTGTATAATTAACTTGTGAATTTAATTTATTTAACTCCCTGTAGGGCATTGCTTATTAGGTACACCCTCCCCCACCGAATTCATAAAATGCCGGTTTAACGGGTTAAACTTATCTGAAATCCAACACCAGGCGAAGCTCCCGGTTCTCCACTCCCTGTTGTAGGCTCCCTCGAAGCATTTGATTGGACTATTTTCACCAGCTCAGAGCGCATGCGCACACTTAGAGCGGGTGAAGGGAAGGCTGTTCTTTATTTAAAAAAAATAATAATAATGTAAAACGGAGGGAGTGATGAGAAAGAATGCACAGAGAGAGGACAGGAGGGCCCGGAAGAGCAAACCTACCCTTGAAATCTTACTACGTCTGTGGCCAGCTCGCTGTGCGTATTGATGACAGATATAGAATATGCACAGAATTACATTAGACAGGCCAGGACAGTGTTCCGGCCTGCCCAAGTCAAATGTGCAGGGGGTGTAAGTAGCCCCCCCAGCACACAAGTCCAAATATCTCTGGATGTGCAGTGTTTACATACAGACTCCTACCAACGTGACCACTTCTAGAAGCAGAATTGGTCATGGTGTTTGGAGTAACCGTTTAACTAAAGGGTTGTGTTGGGTAAAGTTGAGACTGCACTCAGATTGTGATTTTACCAATTACAGTTTGGAGATAAACCATTAGTCTTACACAGATGTTCTTGCCCCCATTGTTGTTAAATAGCCAAATTAAGGTTTCATACCTGCAAGCGGTGGCAGGAATGAAGATGGGAGGGGTGTGCTAGTAACACATTTGTAACATGCATGACGTTAAGGGCAACCATGGCTGCTTACGTACAATATCAATTTTTTGACATGGAATGCTCTATAACTGCCCGAGAGTGTATTTTGTTGTAGTTCATGAGAATCTTTGCAGGCGACGTCAAAGAAAAAAAGTAAGCAGCGTAGGGGCTCCTAAAGTATGAAATCACTTAAGTTAATCAGGGCATCACCCATGTTAAATTAACTGATTTCATGCCAGAAGCAATTTCAAGTCCTGCCCAACACAATACAAACTTCAGAAATGTCCCACAAAAAAAGGCACTTACGCAAGCTTATAGGAAAGACCATTTCCATACCTTCCAGGACCTGTGCAATGATTTTAGCCGCCATGGGCAAAAAATATTACACCCCATATGCACCACCCATGGTGTGACATCACCTGAACCACACCACCAAATGCTCCACATTGAGGGGCGGGGCCGGGCCGCCAAGCTGAATGGCAGCAGCACCTCATGTCTCCCAGCCTTGAGCCCAGGAAAACGGCTAAAAACAGCGCACAAAATACAATAAAGCGGGATCCCTCTGCATATTACTGAAGAGGAACAGATCAGCTACCTAACGATACCACACTGAACCCGGTACCGAGATGGGAACATCGAAACTCCTAATGCGGGCCTACGCGCCAAATTAAGCCTGGACATGCACGGCACCTGTAGTAGCACGGATAGCAGCCCAACAGGCCAGGGACGTCTAAACCCTGGCAATTCTCCGCTGAGGACATCAAAAGCCGCAAGGGGGGCCCGGCCCCGCTCCCCCCCCGGCCGGTGGGGGTAATCCCAGCCGTATGGGGATGACACGCTCCAGGGCGGTAGATACCGCGTGGGGTCCACACGATCCCCTACACAGGCAAAGGCCACCAGACAGGGGCCCGCCTGCAGACCTATCCCACAGGAGAGGGAACACAGAGGACTACACAAGGGAGGCTGACTGGGGCGCCGCGTGCGGGCCCTGGAGGTTCCGGGCACCGGACGGACCCCCAGGCTAGGCCCCTGACAGCTAGTGGAGTGGGCGCCTGGGCCTCCGGGTCTGTGGGGTCCCCGGAGAACTTTTGTCCCTAATGTCGCGAGCCCGGTGGGGCAGGACAAACGCTGCCCCTCCCGACGGACCGGTGGTCGGGGGGGATAGCCACCAGCACCAAAAATGTGGCCGGCAGCGGGTGAGACAGCAGAGTGCGCGCTCCAAGTGGACTCACGTGCAGCTGGGGAGGTGCAGGGAGCGGTCGACCCGCGGATTTTGTGGTTGGGTCCAAAGGCCGGTTTGCGCTCCTGAGTGCCCACAGTGCCGCGGGGGACCCGGCTGGCTGGCAGGGGTCGGCTCAGGGGGGACGAAAGGAGGCCTGGCGACCCAGGGACAGTACGATGGTGACACAGTGAGAGACTCCCCACAGACGGACACGCAAGCCGACAAGATGTTCCAGCAATGTACAGTTACCTCATCAAGATATGCCTTCTTACCCCCATACTTGAACATTGCATCAGCTCCCAATTCCGTGGGGAACTAACGGAACATGTCGGATTCTAGTTTAATAATGTATAAGTTATGTCTAGGTCTATATCCTTTATTACTGCTAAACGATATACTGCTCCTTAGTATATACATATTTAGCTAAAATATGCTGTACAGGGCGGTAAATTAAGTAATGGCTTGGCTACCAAATTAGGAGTCGTTTTGCCTAAACTGTTAGACGTTCACAAAGGGAAAGCTCCCTGGTAATTCATTTCAGAAAGATTTTATACGCAAGTTAAGTTTTTACTTTTTTCCATGTTAGCTTACAATGCTATGCCATAACGTCCCTAGGGGCCAAGGATAGGTACTACTTATTGATGCACACATACTAACTGCTTGAAAAACGCATAAGCTTTGTCTAGGTTCATATCCTTTATTACTGCTAAACGATATACTGCTCCTTAATATATACATACTTCGCTAAAATGCGCAGTACAGGGCGGTAAATTAAGTAATGGCTTGGCTACCAAGTTAGGGGTCGTTTTGCCTAAACTGTTAGACATTCACAAAGGGAAAGCTCCCTGGTAATTGATTTCAGTAACAATTTTTACGCAGGTTAAGTTTTTACTTTTTTTCCATGTTAGCTTACAATGCTATGCCTTAACGTCCCTAGGAGCCAAGGATAGATACTACATAGTGATGCACACATACTAACTGATTGCTGCATAATAGGATGTAAAGTCGTTTTTAACCGCATACTTAATAACCAGACAGCTGCATCGAATAGTAAGTCACCGCAGCTTGAAACTGTATATGCCCCTCATGATAAAAGTTAGTTTATTTAATTTCTTAATAGATATTATTCTTTTTGTACACATATTTCATAGCATGCCTATGGCACTATTAATCAGTCATTGTTATAATACTAATTGACAAGATTTATCATAGCCAAACTGGTGCAATACCTCTGCCATATATGCTTGCCGCACCGAACGTTTAAAGCACCTAGTTGCGCCTGTATTTGCTCTTAACGTACGTTTTTATTTTTAAGCTTCCCATTCAATATGTAAGATAGATTACCAGTGGCTATAATTGACTCACAAGGTGACGAGCAGTGCAGCACTGTACTTTCATGCTAGGGCAGTACCGATGATTGGCATCCTGTAAAATCATACTGGACCTCTGCGTAGGCACCAGCGTATTCACAAATTACTTTTCAGCACACTGAGCCTCTGCGCAGGCAATACTGCAATTAACCTTATAAAAGAGCCTGTGCGCAGGCAACATTACGCTTAATCGCAGGTTTGCGATGTCTTCATGTGATAACAATAAACATATTCAAAACAAATGCTCCACATTGGTGTGACATCGCAATGTTTCACCCATATGATCTAACACTTTGTAACACCCAAACAACTTCACAGACACACACACAAGCTCGCTATAGACAAACTCAATTATGCGCTCTCACAAGCACAGTACAAACAAGCTCATTGACTCAAACCACAAAAGCTCACTACATGCCCAAGCTCACTGAAACATACACAAGCTCACCACAGACTAGTTCACTGATGCACACATACAGGTAAAGCTTATTGGCACAATATAGCGTTGAGTACACTCCTCACTTACCGACCAGGTTCCGTTCTTACGACCCGGTCGTAAAACAAATTGGTCAGTAAGTGAGGATGCGCTAGCGAGCATGCGCAAAAGAGCAGGTCTACGTTTGGGGGAAAACTTCCCGAACATAGATTAGCTCAATAGCCCAGGGAATCGCTGAAATCTATGTTCGGGGACCAGCTCTCTAAAGTGGGGAATCTCTTAAATTCCCTCGCTAGAGAGCTGGTCGTAAGTGCGAGCTGTTGTAAAACAGGTAGGTCGTAAAGTAAGGACCACCTGTACAAGTAAGATACATTTACATTGAAAACATATAAATATCATGCATTGTGGATGCACTGACCTTAACCAGATCCATGAAATCCATATGAACTGTAATTTAAATGGCTCTGTCAACCCCTCCCCCCCCCCTAAAAAAAAAAGAGTATTTCATAAAGATAAAATCTTGAGGAAATTCTTCTTAAGACAAAAGATACCAGAAGACAATTTAGCTACCTATTTGTTGTATATATTTTTCCGACGCTCGACTCTCTCTTATTCAACAGATTAAAATATTGAAATTGAAATGGCTACATTTATGTCAAATTAACTAAACCGCGACCGTAGCTGAGTTGGAGAGTTATTCCAAAGCATCTATTTATTTATTTTTGCATTAATTTTGCAATTCAGTTGTCAATTTGCAACAACAACAAGTATTTACCAAATAACGCCAAATAGTCTTTAGCATACTCTGACTGCTTGCTACATCTTTACTAAGATACATAGACTCACAGGCCCACATGCTAAAAGTCAAAGTACACTGTTCTGCAGACTCTATCACCCATCATGCCCCCTAAATAACCAAAACAACACTTCTGTTGAGGAGGGGGGAAATGCTTTATTGAACACATAACAGCTTATAGTGACAGAACCACAGCAATAGATGCAAATATATGCAAATTCACTATCTTAACTATTCATACAACAATAGAAATAAAAAATGGACTTTAATGGCAGTGATACTCTCAGAACACCATCCCATTACAGGCCTCAAATATGAAATTCAATTGGAATTGCAGACAGTTTACATTAAATGAAATAATCCTGTGTGAGTGTGTATTTCTCTTGTGAGGGCAAAGTCTAACAAATCTCCACATCCCCAGATCTGTTATATTAACAAAACTTTGCTCCACACACATAAAGTGAGATTTCTATCTGCTGCTAGGTTTGCTGCTGTGGTAACAAGTTAAGGTGTGGAATTCACAGTCTGTAACTGACACAGTTTATGTCTCTGTTGCAGACACTTTGCACATTGTAAATTTAAGTGACTCAATAAGGGAAAGACGTTTCATTCAGAGCAGAGAACTCGGTGAGTGAAATCTCACATGTCCTGTTAACCCATCAATCACTTTGACCACAGCATAACGTGGATTTATTATGTTTTTAATTGATGATGTTTCATTTCGTAGTTAATCTCCGTATGTGAATGGTCTTTACATTATTTTCTTTTTTTTATACAACTAATATTCTACTATACAAATCCCAGCAAGTAAGTGGCCTAATTTCTGTGTTGATTTCTCAAATCTAAATTATTCTTTAGTGGGTGAGGTGGATGTCCCAGTGCAGCCTTAGTTGAGATATATTGCTTTATATGATACCTATAATAAACAAGTAACAATTCAAACTAATACTAATACTATCGAACAGGTTAAATAAAGACCTCATGTTAAGTTAAAAAATTACCCGTTTTCTTTGAGCGCTAACTTAAGGGACATGATTGGTCTGAGACAGTACTGGAGCATCCATTATATATTAATATATATTTCGGGGGGGGGGGGGTTTGGTGGAACTTTGGCCGTATACCCTCAGCTGACTGCGTTATCACCTCCATTTCTTGATTCCAAGGGTTAGAATAGTATGCCACCATTCAGGAAACACTAATAAAATTCTTCAAATAGTGGCATCTTCCAACAGCGGGGGTGTCATGCTTCCCTCTTGAGACCAAGAGGAATTTGACAAAAATCTTAAATATGTGGTTCTTAATCCCAGGGTTGGGACTCAAAACAGCATTTTCAGGCAATTGCAGAGGTCCTCCTCTGAGACGGACAAATTCATCAGGCCGAAGGTAACTTCCTACAATAAATGGTTCAACCAATGTAACTCTGCCTTCCCCAATGCAAAGCAGAGGTGTACTCCAACTTTCTAATGGAACAAGACTGTACAATAGCAACTATAGGTGTTGTAGTTGTTATAGTGCCGGAGCGCCGTGATGCCCCCTTAACATAAGTATTCAAACTATTCTAGTACGTTTTAACTTCTTACCTGAACTACTTCAGTTGGAGAGCCAGAACCTCCTGAGCAGAATTGTCCGTTATCTTTTCTGAGTTAACCATGCAGTTCAGGGCTAGCACATTGGCCAAGAACATCATGAAATAATCATTTTCAGCCAATGAGCTAAGCCCTACTACGACGATGGATCCCAGATAAGAAGTCAAGCCATTCTTAAAATGGTTTGATTGATTACAATGGCTCCAGGACACGCCAGGGTACTGTAGTGGTTATGGTGCTTGGAGAATTCATTTAACAGATAATGTATGAACCACGTTTTTGCTGTTATAATACATGAAGTCTTTAGGTGCAGTCCACTAGATTTTTGTCAACCTGGTTTCTACTCAATTGGGACAAACTGGGGCTCTCCTGTCAGCCAATGCCCAACCCTTATGCTGCCTCAGTGCCAATGATGAATTTTATTTCCTCATTATTTGTCCAAATTTGAACAGTATTTATAGAATCTGAGTGGCATCATCAGCTGCTGCAGTATTATCCTGAACATCATTTCCTGGCATTTATTCTGCCTTCCTGCATGCGGTTAACGTGTACAACTTTTCCAGAGATACTTTCTCATGAATGCACAGTAGTCTTTGAAGCGGTAGGTGAAATTGAAGTGTGTACTCAGCATGGTATGATCTCTGAGTTTGGCCCAGAGACTGAATCTTGCTTTCAATATTGTTCCGTATTCGCCCACAGTACATCTAAAAGGTCCCTTCTAGTAACCATATGTTGGGTGCAATGGATGGGTTACAATTATGCTGGATGGAGCTTTTTTTTGTTCTTCTGGTTTTGCTTTTAACCCCTGTGTGATGTCATGATTCCCTTTTATTCCAGAAGTTTGGTCCTTAAGGGGTTAAGCCAACCCCTTTTTTTCCAATTGTACAGCTGTATGTGTCGTCATCCCATAAAGCTATTATCTGCAATGTGACACAGCAGCGGTTTATGGGAGTTGTAATATTCTTCCAATAAACCCTTTAAAAAAAAAAAAAAATTCTCAATTCCAATAAAATCAAACATACCAGTGTTCGTCTATGTGTTTTTTTTTGTGTTTTTAGCAAAACTACAGTATATTGTTTTCACGTCCCTCAGCATACTTGAAAATGAGAAGAATCTTGTTGAATTCTCCTACGAAAGACTTTCTATGTAAATAAATAATTCTTTTTCACCACTGTGGACATTCCAGAAACCCTCAATGACTACCAAAGACCAGCAGCCCGAATTCTAAGTGAACAAAAATGTGTCATGTCTAGATGGTTTCTGCAAAAAATGTAACTGGGAGAGGCAACGTATTAAACAGTTGCCTTTCTCTAAGAAATTTAAAAAGACATTTTGGTCATAGTCTGGCGAGTATGAATACGTTTCTCGTTTCCTGGAGTTACTCCTTGCAGATCACGGTGCGAATCGTTCCCATCATTGTACATTTATGACAAGCTGAGATATATGAACACGCTTGCTTATGAGTGCCCAGAATTACATTCCACATTGGCTGAATAAACATGTAAGTTATTATAATAGTCCCTTTTGCATTAAAATGTATGTAAATGATATATGTGTAATAACAAATCAGTTATTTGTCTAAGACTCACAATAATAGCACATTTTACTTTTCTTTTTTTTTTAACAGCCAGGCATATTCTGAAGTTAA
Organism: Pelobates fuscus; assembly: GCF_036172605.1. Taxonomy (NCBI): domain Eukaryota; kingdom Metazoa; phylum Chordata; class Amphibia; order Anura; family Pelobatidae; genus Pelobates; species Pelobates fuscus. The sequence goes on along the minus strand of NC_086329.1, from coordinate 26,114,009 downwards.
CTTCCCCCCGCGAGGTTGGTTCCCGAAGACTTTTACTTGCTAACTGTGTTTGAATGAGCTCACACTTCCTTCCTGTTCACTTACATTCCCAATAACTCTGCAGAAATGCGGTGTAAAATCTTTATCCCAAAGTAGTACTTGACAAAGTGTTTTTTGTATCCAATGTTGCTGTTTCAATAATGGAAATGATGCTGTAGGGCCAGGGTTTTCACTAAGCTCCTATTGAATTTTGAAATGTAAATTAAAATAATTACATTTATGTCAAGTTAACCAAACTGTAGCTGTAGCTGTGTTGGAGAATTTCTCCAAATTGTGTATTATTTGCTTAAATTGTGCAATTCAGTTGTCACTTTGCAACCATTCAGTATTTAGCAAATAAGCTCCAACACTCTTTAGTCCCTATAGTCACTTGAGCAACTTTAGCTTAATGAAGCAGTTTTGGTGTATAGAACATGCCCCTGCAGCCTCACTGCTCAATCCTCTGCCATTTAGGAGTTAAATCCCTTTGTTTATGAACCCTAGTCACACCTCCCTGCATGTGACTTGCACAGCCTTCCATAAACACTTCCTGTAAAGAGAGCCCTATTTAGGCTTTCTTTATTGCAAGTTCTGTTTAATTAAGATTTTCTTATCCCCTGCTATGTTAATAGCTTGCTAGACCCTGCAAGAACCTCCTGTATGTGATTAAAGTTCAATTTAGAGATTGAGATACAATTATTTAAGGTAAATTACATCTGTTTGAAAGTGAAACCAGTTTTTTTTTTTCATGCAGGCTCTGTCAATCATAGCCAGGGGAGGTGTGGCTAGGGCTGCATAAACAGAAACAAAGTGATTTAACTCCTAAATTACAGTGAAATTGCAGGGGAATGATCTATAAACTAAAACTACTTTATTTAGCTAAAGTAATTTAGGTGACTATAGTGTTCCTTTAAGATATGAGCTGATCATTTGGGAAGCTTGTCAAACACCCGAGAGAGAAAAGGGCCCCAGAGCCAACCTTTTGCATAATTTTAATAGGAGGCACCTTAAAGCCATTATATGGAGACATTTAATGAAAATCGTACAAAGTTCTAAAGTGTCAGTGTAGTATAACTAGGCAGGATGGACAGTTTTAAATTGTAGGATCAACGTGGCTGAATGGGGCAGGTAATAAGTGTAGGAGCAAAGTGGTTAAAAGGACATTCAAAGAAAATATCTAAAACATGACGTTTTATTGAATATTCTGTCTTAAGGGTTGTTATTGGTTTAACAATTATACTATAGTTAAAAAATACAAATCGCAGTACTGGAAGCAAATGTAGGCTGGCAAAACGAGGTTCGTTGTGGCTTTGGATAAGAGGAGAACTGACAGGAAGAGGTAGATCAAGCACACGTTGGGAGAGAAGGCCATTCAATTAAGAACTAGTGGTGGCCCTCCTACCCACCTAATTTGTATGGATGGAGATGCTGACAATCAAACACATACATCCTAGAGGGCCGAGGCATTGACTGCTGAACAGCAAAATCACTAACTATACATTGAATGACTCCTCAAGCCCACACACAAATGTAATACACACACGCTTGAGATTCTTATAGATAGGGTTACCAGATCCACCAGGTTTTCAGGGACAATATCATTATTTCAAGTTTATAATGCATATTCTGCAGGATTCTTTGTTGCCTAATTACTTAATCTTATATACCTTCTTCTTAACCCCTTAAGGACCAAACTTCTGGAATAAAAGGGAATCATGACATGCCAGACATGTCATGTGTCCTCAAGGGGTTCATTCTACACACTACAGGGCAGCTCTTTTCATGTACTGCCCATCAATATGTATAAAACTTGAAAACATGCTGGATCTGGTAACCCTACTTATCGACACAATGCTAATGAACATGTATATGCATAGCATAAACCTGGGGCAGCCAAGAAGTAGCCCTCCACGTGTTAAAGAATTCAAATTAGAGTGACGTTCTGGCAGTCTGTCAGGGCATCATGGGAGACAGGGATCTACAAGAACTATAGACTAACATCCGCCTTAAACACCCTTACTATAAGGCTGAAACGTGCTACGAAAATGTACAAAGACAGCAAGAACACGCATGATATGTATCATCACTGTTTCTGGGATTGTCTGAATATTCAAGTATTCTGGATTACAATGACACAATATGTCAAGACACATAATCTACCTTTCTTTGCTATTACTCCAGATTTGACTCTGTTTGGTCCCTTCCCCTTTTACAAGAGTCCCTAATTTAAAAAAAACAATGTGCACACATAATACCTGCAGTAGGACACTTAACTATCTTACAACACTGGAACCAACCAGGCCCTCCCCTTCGGTCACTTTTCCTAAGTAAACTCCACCATCTTTTCAAGATGTATTGGATATACACATTAAATAATAAAGAATTAATGGCTGCAAAGATCCTCTACATATGGAAACAGTATATTCTCATATTAGAAAGAAAAACAGTAAAAACACACATTTGTAGGCAACCTTCGGCACTTCAGTTATTGCGGACTACATCTCCCATGATGCTTTTGCCAGCATTATGGCTGTAAGAGCATTATAGTAGATGTAGTCCACAACAACTGGAATGTTGAAGGCTGCCTATACCTGAATTCCACACAATGCTCTTGAGAGATTGAGATATATCAATTGTTTGCATTATTCATGTTTATATTGTTACCTTTTATATTGGGATTAAGATAATTGACAGTTTAGGTTCCCAACTGTATGATCCTGATGGACATAACTGTTAAATAGATTAATTTAAAACCAGACCCTTCAACCAGAGTGTCCAAACTACTAAGGTACCTCCTCACACTTTTCTACTAATTTAGTTTTCTTTTATATTTTTAGTTTGTTTCATTTTGATTTGTTAAAGGGACACTATAGTCACCAAAACAACTACAGCTTATTGAATTTGTTCTGGTGAGTAGAATCATTCTCGTCAGGCTTTTTGCTGTAAACACTGTCTTTTCAGAGAAGATGCAGTGTTTACAATACAGCCTAGTGATAATTCCACTGGCCACTCCTCAAATGGCTACTAAAGGTGCTTCCTGGTGCAGTGCTGCACAGTATGACTGCCATTCAGTGTCTCCGCCATTCAGTGTCTCCACCCTCTGCATGCAGACACTGAACTTTTCTCATAGAGATGCATTGATTCAATCTATCTCTATGAGGAGATGCTGATTGGCCAGGGCTATGGGAAAGCATTGTGATTGGCTCACAGAATCACTTCTGATTATGTCAGCCAAGCAGGCAGAGGCAGCAGCTGCAGTCTTGAATACAAGTAAGATTTTACTATATTTATTGAGTAATGGGGACCACGGGGGCTAGATGGTGTTTTTTACACTATAGGGTCAGGAATACATGTTTGTGTTCCTTTAAGATAAAGTATGTGAATGTGTATCATACGCTTCATACGCTTTATGTTTTTTCTATGAATATGGAACATATGACACAATTATGTTAATTTCATGATCTACAACATACATTCACAATAAAAACTTTGATGTTAAAGATAAAACAAAAAAAAATAGTTTGCACTATAATTCCATGTTGTATTTGCAGCTCCCATGCTTGTTGCAGAGGATTTGCCAGCATTTAGACTAGTAGATTTCTGAGGGGTACCCTTACCAGGGGGTTCCCTGCGGAGTATAAAATGTTGGGCATGACTGAATATGTAGCCAAGTCAGAATTCATAAAACTAGATGCCACCAACCCAGAATACTTTGCCAACCATCTCACCAACTGTCCAGAAACATCAAACCCTGACTGTCATGATAGCAAGAATGCAGCTACTCTTGGAAGTGGGGGGACAAGTAGTGAATTTATATTCCAATCAGAAATGTAAACTTGAACATGTTGCCATAATGTATCAGTGGTTTGTATTTAAAATGTGGGGAATATTTGATCTGTTGCACATTGTACATAGTAATATGAGTCCATTGCCAGTCATGCTATAGTTTCTTGTAGTGTAGACAGTTCCACAAACAATACAAGAGTATGAAATGTCAAAAGCTATGCATTCCACTAACCGCTAGTTCACATTAAACAGTGCGTCTACCTTGCAATGACACACTGTTATAGATGTATTGTGTCAGCGTTATTTACAATCACATCTGTTCTGTTTCCTGGTAACAAGTTCATTGATTTTGAGAACAACCAGACAGGAATTGTGCACTCCTCACCTACTCCTTCAAAATCACTTAGCCGTAATTTAAGGAAACCAAGTGAGATTGCAAGTAACTGATTTGCCTGGCTAGTGAATTTATACATATTTGTTGAAGACAGGCCCATTTTTAAAACTGTCCAACCGTTTCACATACTTAAAGGGACATTCCAATTTTATTTCACGCACCAACACATCTTAAGAACGTTTGATCAATTTTGGCATCGTATTCAAGTTTGGTTTATTTTTCACATCATTCGAAGAAGGGGAAAAAATGTTTTAACAGCCTCTTGTAGCGTAGGCCTGACCCATTAGCCAATCCTCCACTTTTCAAAAAGCATCTTTTGTATTAAAAGTACTCTGAGTATGTAACTGGCTCAGCTAAATGGCTTCACCATTTGTTCTACTACCGGCTCCTCCACATATTCCATTTTCACCTGTCTGAGAATAATGTGAGTTACAGTCTACAGAATACAGTCTACTACATTCCCCCTAAACCCATAAATCTAAACATTTCTTAATCATAACCTTAAAGATGACCTTTAAACACTTGATCTACTAAAGCCTGCTGTATTCATGGGGCCAGGAGTCCCTTGACATCGCCCCTATCGGCATGGAGTCGAGCCATTCATGAACAGTTTGACATTTTGACAATTTTTCCAGGATAGGTCCTTGCTTTCTGAACACTGTGAGATTATAAGAGCTGGACATGTGTTTCTGTACTCTAAAAAGTGCATTATAGAATGTGAATATGCACAGACATTTTGAGCAGTCTGGATGTATAGTTGATCCACAAGACTAGTTGGTTGCACTCAAATAACTGATGTCTATTTCTCTGGACAACACCATGTCATAGATTGAACTTCCCAACTTTATGAGAAACGCATGCCAAGCCACCCCTTTTTTTTGTGCCTTACTCTTTGGATGCCAGTGTGTCAGGGTAAAACAGCCTGGTGGGTAAAGGACGAAATTGTTGGTGGATGAAAAGGGAACGCTATTATAACAAACTAAGAAGAGGAGTTTTTACTGATATCTGAAAAAAGAAGAAACATCTATTTTAAATTTCATGTTATCTTATTAAAGTTTCTATTTTAAGTCTTATTTTTCCTTGTGAACTTTCCCAGCGGAAATTAAAATATTTGTGAAGAGTTCTCTCTTTGATTTTGTGCAACACAGCACCAGACTTAGAGGTTGAGATAGGTAGATTTTTCAGATATTAAACTTTTTATTGAACATATTCCTTACTGATCAACCAATAATTTAGTGTGCTAAATCTATTAAAATTAAAACAGTGCAAAAATATCTTACAATATAACTCATGCAAATAAATATTATTAAAGCCAATTAAGGCGAGTATGTGACCACTAATCATTCATTCAATAATGGTACATTAATCAATTAAATGCAAAAAAATCAATGAACGTGCAAAAAATCTCCAAACCACATGAGTGATTTGCTGGCAGACATAACTAAAGGTAAAGTTAGCGAATGTTGTGCCCATTCACAAGAAAGGTAATAGGGAGGAGTCGGGCAACTATAGGCCAGTAAGCCTTACTTCAGTAGTGGGGAAAGTGATGGAAACCACGTTAAAGGATAGGATTGTTGAACATCTAAAAACACATGGATTTCAAGATCAGAGACAACATGGGTTTACTTCATGGAGATCGTGCCAAACTAATCCTATTGATTTTTTTGATTGGGTAACTAAAATAATAGATCAGGGTGGTGCAGTAGACATTGCTTACCTAGATTTCAGTAAGGCTTTTGACACTGTTGCACATAGAAGGCTTATCAATAAACTACAATCTTTAAGTTTGGATTCCAATATTGTTGAATGGGTAAGGCAGTGGCTGAGTGACAGGCAACAGAGGGCTGTAGTCAATGGAGTATTTTCAAAGCATGGGCTTGTCACCAGTGGCGTACCTCAGGCATCTGTACTTGGACCCATTCTCTTTAATATTTTTATTAGTGATATTGCAGAAGGTCTTGATGGTAAGGTGTGTCTTTTTGCTGATGATACTAAGATATGTAACAGGGTTGATGTTCCAGGAGGGATGAGCCAAATGGCAAATGATTTAGAAAAATTGGAAAAATGATCAGAGTTGTGGCAGCTGACATTTAAGGTAGATAAGTGCAAGATAATGCATCTTGGGCGTAAAAACCCAAGGGCAGAGTAGAGAATATTTGATAGAGTCCTAACCTCAACATCTGAGGAAAGGGATTTAGGGGTAATTATTTCTGATGACTTAGAGGTAGGCAGACAATGTAATAGAGCAGCAGGAAATGCTAGCAGAATGCTTGGTTGTATAGGGAGAGGTATTAGCAGTAGAAAGAGGGAAGTGCTCATGCCATTGTACAGAACACTGGAGAGACCTCACTTGGAGTATTGTACGCAGTACTGGAGACTGTATCTCCAGGAGGATATTGATACTTTAGAGAGAGTTCAGAAAAGGGCTACTAAACTGGTTAATGGATTGCAGGATAAAACGTACAAGGAAAGGTTAAAGGATCTTTTTTTTTTATTATTCTTTATTTTTGCATGCAGTGTTAAATCACAGGCTTTCTTATTGACTTCATGACTTATGACAAAAGTTGTAATGACAACGTTAAACAAATAAGGTCAAGATGTGCTGCACATTTTTTGTAAGAGAACAAGCTTAGTCATAGTAAGGCATTACATTAACATAGAGGTCATAAAAACATGCAAATTGCCTGTAGCTTAATCTAGAAGCAGGGATAGTAATCAATCATGCTTAATGAACGAGAATATTATAGACTTAACCTTATGAGGGTTGCCAATCAAGGTTAGCATATAAGATGTAAGCATTTCTTGCTGTCTGTGATGGTTGTACAAGTTAACGTTCTGTGATTATAATACATGCTAGGCAAATTAAAAGTCTAGTGTCTATAGTATATTGTCAGGTGTGTGAGATAAGCATGATGCGAAAGAGAGGATGCTAAGTCTATTATGTAAACTGAGTGAATGACACTGGTTGTACTGAGTGCTGCTTAAACTTAACGGCTAATAAGTAAACATTAGTGCTACAAAACACGGAGCAATGATAATACTCTAGTCCAAATGCACATGACCAGAGTTCTGTAGTTATTGAACATTATTGCCTGTATATGTCCGCCAGGCAACAGATGATGGGGTTACAGCGCGCGTCGCCTTCAAGCTGAATGATGCCATCTGCATCTATCAAGGGCTAAGCAGACATATAAAGCTCGGATAGCTACTGGGTCAGTCCTTTGGTTGAGATCTTGTAAAGTCCTGATATTCAGATTGGACTGTGCGTTAGAGGACCTGCGTGGGTTCGTTTAGTCCATACCCAGTGCTGGCAGGCTGTTTGCTCTGAAGGATGCATATCAGTCAGGGAAAGAATTGTTGCGCCTCACAGAAAAGACCTGGTTGCAGGTGCAGCCCTTGTAGTCGTCCTCCAGGCAGATAAAATGGGCCCCAGGAGAGTGATGGCGTCCTCCACAGGCGCGAAGGTTTTTGTTTTATTTCCTTCTCCCACCCGATATATGTGTGGTTAGCATCCCCTTAGTCTTCTCAATGTAATCCCCAGGGCAGGTTGCTGTGGTGATCCGATGGCGTTGGATGGTTTCTCCTGTGGTAGGTCGCACATGTGGCTGACATGCGGCGGCCATCTTGGGGAATACCGCTGGAGAGTTTTCCATAGCAGGGTGGTAGTTTTTGGCCCCGCGTGGCATGACAGGAGTTGCTGCGTGTGTGCAGACCGGGATGATCCCTCCGGTCCAGAGGGGGGGGGGACGCCAGACACCGGCCGGAGACCTGGGAGAGCGTCCGTCTCGTCCCGGCTCAAGCTCCTTCACGCCTCGGGCCTTCATCGGATTACTGTAGGCATCTTGAAGGGTATACCCTCGTACCCCAGGATCTGGGGATCAGTGGGAACTTTGTTGCGGGTGGCTAGGAAGATTTTGCCTCCAGTTTGCGCCGTTTTTCCGGCCCCAAAGCGGGAGCTCAGACAGAGCGTGTCTGATCCCGTCGGCGGTCCTGTCCCGCCCCCCAGGTTAAAGGATCTTAACATGTATAGCTTGGAGGAAAGACGAGACAGGGGAGATATGATAGAAACATTTAAATACATAAAGGGAATCAACACAGTAAAGGAGGAGACTGTATTTAAAAGAAGAAAAACTACCACAACAATAGGACATTAGTCTTAAATTAGAGGGGCAAAGGTTTAAAAATAATATCAGGAAGTATTATTTTACTGAGAGGGTAGTGGGCGCATGGTATAGCCTTCCAGATGAAGTGGTAGAGGTTAACACAGTGAAGGAGTTTAAGCATGCGTGTGATAGGCATAAGGTTATCCTAGATATAAGATAAGGCCAGGGACTAAAGAAAGTATTTTGAAAATTGGGCAGACTAGATGGGCCGAATGGTTCTTATCTGACGTTATATTTTATGTTTCTATATTACCTACAAACTTAGTAGGTGAAGCATGTTAATAATAGTGGTCTACATTTTACGTTTCTTAAATTAAAGAGAGTCTAAGCACCATAATCACTTCTGATGCCTCTGGAATCCACAGTTTAGAAGAATCTTTTCAAAACTGCTTTGACCCAGAACGGGGATAAGTCCTGCAGCTTATTAGCACCATAACCACTACAGTGAAATGGTACTTAGACTGCTCCATTAGTAATATTGAATTACCTAATGTTGTCTTTTTTTTTTTATCTTCTTCTGGCTGTTTGTTGCCTATTTAGACAAACATGGGTAAAAAAAAAACAGCAAAACTAAAGTTTGTCACATTCACAAATGTCAGCTTTTACCATTGATCCTAAGGAGGCGAGAAACCTAACTCAAAGCAATTTCCAATTGGGTCACAATGGAGGTAATCCGTAACAAATGTTAATAATAGCAACAATAACGAATATAGTCCTGGAATCATGAGATTCATTAATTTGCTTGCATTACACCCAGCCTTTTTGATCTCCATTCAATGGAAGTATTTAATTGGATATCTATGATGTCCATCCTCCAACCTGGTATTATCTAAAGTTAAGACACAATGCGTTCAGAATCCTGGCTGGATGCTTCATTTGTGCCTAGGCACATTTCCCTGACATGGCAATGTTTTAAAGGGACATGATATGTGCACCATAACCACTTCATGGTGATGAATTGGTTTTGATGTTTAGAGTACTTCCTTAACTTTTGAATGGACATTTCAGTTATTGGGTACACGTGTATTTATTGTGTCATTAATTTTGCTGTGCTATATTTTAGCTTGCAGTTCTTTTTAGCCCTTTAATTGATGCAACTGAATACAGACGAATTGTTAGTTGACATCACTTGTGCGCATCATTAAGTTGAGGAGGTGTTTAGGGTGTTTGTTCTTCAAATAGTTTGGGTTATTGGTTATTTGCCACGAAAGTAATTTCAAGTCCTTTGAGTTGGTTAAATTGTTGCTTGTGATTCAACGTGAATGACAAATTTAAGGTGAAAATAAAATCACCGTGAATTCATTCTGAATTCTTACTTTAGTAAATAAACCATAAAATGTCATCTATACACCGTGCTAGCAGAAAATAATTAATAGATCTTTCTCCCACCTGTCTGTCAATTCTTTGGCATATACTCTATGCCGAAGAGTTTTCTGATAAAGGCTAGCAGAGGAGACTTCTCCACACATAGCAACCACAGCGCATGTGCTGTGGCTGCTATGGAAACTCCCTAGGCGATAACAAGGAGTAGAGGATGAAGCCAAGCATGTTGGCGGTACAGAAGAGATTTGACCTGCTTGTCAGAAAGCATCAGAACAATGGGATTGTGATTGCAGTGACATAATTAACGACTCATCAGCAGTCTTTCCAGGTGTCAATCAAGGTGAAATATGCAATTGTAATTTGCAAAACAAAAAAAGAGACGTGTTAATAATGTTAGCAAGGAATTTGCTAATTTTAGGCCTAAAAAATAAGAGATGGAAAAATAGACAAGTTTGACATTTTTTTCAGCTAAATAATTTTGCATGAAATGTTTAACTGAGTTGTGTAGCGGATCCCCGGGTAACCCGACTGGTTACCTCCTCTAATCCCCTTCCTTCAGACGGTTAGGAACCATGTAAAGTACAAATAGACCCATTTCCCACCAGTAACTGGACGACACACAGTCCTGGAGGTACAACACAATTTTATTGGCCACACACGGCTTTTATGCATAAACCCGTGCAAGGGGTTTTCCACACAAACATCCTCCCCCTCCCTGGGACCCTCCCCCTGTTCCCTTTGTCCCCAAAGCCTGCCACTGTGAACACAGGGTTTCCCACACTAGCTGCCAGGAGGTCCTCTTCCCAGCAGCCTATGTGCCTGCGAGTCCAGGCGCGGGGAAAAGGGACCATCCCTTTGTCTCCCAGACACAGAAAAGCCAGCCCTGCCGGCACCGACAAGCCCGCCAACCTAGCCAGTGCCCCATGAGTGTCCCCACCAACCTCAGGGGACCTCACAGCGGCGCCTTCCTGGACCAGACTCCGCTCGCGAGGTCCCTGTGTGAAACCCGGCAAGGGAAGCATCTCCTTTCAGGATCCGAATGCTCCCTCTGGACGGCTTTCGTCTATACGAAATGGCGGCCACCCACGGGAGCACTCATTAATTACTTCCCTTGTGGTTTCACACTTATGTTGCAAGTTCAAACGTTATGATTAATTGGTGTGAATGTTCCAATGGGGCACTGGGATGGTCATCGTTTGGGAGACAAATGAGTCTGGAAAAAATCTTTGAATGCTCCCCCTGGTGGCGACCACCCAGGGAAGCACTCATTAACTGTTTCCCTTTGCGGTTTGCAGTTTGACACCTATGTAGCGAGGTGTGTATGTTCTAACCTAACATTCTAAATGAGATATCGGGGTGGTCCCCGTTCGAGAGGGGAATGGATTCCCTTCGTGGAACACCTCTCAAACGGGGAGCGGGCACAATAAACAAAAGAATGGGGAAAAAACACAATGTAAAGACAGGCAATTCATGGACAGGCAGTGGGTCCGCCACAAATTGTTCATTTGTACAACTTCTATGTTTATTGAATTACCACCCAAAATATTATTTGCATATATGCTCCCTTCAATCTCCATAACACAATAGGGATCACTTTACGTTTCTAAATGATTTCTTTAAAAATTATTTTAAAAAAAAATCTAATAAAAAAATAAATAAATATGTAGTATACAGTGTTTTTTTTAGTGTGTTTCACAAAAATGCTGACAAATTATGTGAATCTATTTCCCAAAAAGTGGGTGAGCCTGTTTTACAATCAATTACTCTATTTTGGGTGTGTGAAGGATTCTAATTCTTTAACATTTGGACCAATAGGAAGATCTTGCCCCCAGCCCAAAAAAAAAAAAAAAAAAAAATGCTGTATATATATCTGCCAACCTACCCTTCCCTTAGGTATCACATTCCTGTGTGATTAGTATGACACGTGTCATTAGCAAGCAATGTATCCAACTCCTCTTTAACTCAGCATATAGTTGTATAGTTTACAAAAAACATAATTATGGTTAAAAAAAAAAAAATAGTACCAGAAATGAAAAGATTAATAACTAACACAATTTCTCGTGTTTTATAATTTAAAAATAATAATAATAATAATAATACAAATATATATATAGTTTAAACCAGAGATGGTAATGGGTATCCCACCAATTTTTGTAGGACTTCAACTTCCGTGATGCTTTGCTACACTTATAGGAAGCCCTAGCCTTACAACATCTGGGGGTGCTCTCTTTTTCTGTCTGAGAATGGATGGTGATTGATGTTTTTTAATACCAGTAGCAGATCTAGCAGCCTTGAAAGAGCTGCAGCCAATCCCAGTGCTGGAGGAGGTGGGTTGGGCTGGGCCAGGGCTCCCCCTCCCCTGTAGATACTGATCTCTCACTTGGTTACATTGTAGCGCTGGCTCCACGTTCTGGATCTGCTGCTGCTGCTAGGGGATCCACAGAACCACCACAAAGTCCTCAAATCGGAGACCAGAAGGCAAGCAGGGGACAGGGATGGATCATCATTACGACGGGCAGCACAACGATTATATGCAACCAGAGGAGGATTGGGATAGGGACCTCCTGCTGGATCCAGCCTGGGAGAAACAGCAGAGAAAGGTGAGATCAGAGGGAATGAGGGAAGGATTGCAGTGATCCGGCCCTGCTACATGAACCTACCTAGCAGAAGGAAGCTCTGGGGTTCTGAACATTCTCTAAACCGATCTAGAATGTATCAGATCACTGCTCACAGTTCCATCCTGACATTACTGGTTCTGGATGCCTTTAATAATATATTGTATGTGCAGGGAGCCACATGGTTGTGATCAATATATGTCTCTCTGTTCATTCTAGTTTCATTGCAGTTGAGAAAGTAATTTATAGAACACTGCATTCAACCATCACAGTTCAAAGGGATATATTTTATTATCGTTATATATTTTCTATATCACAATCATAGTTGAAGAACATTTTTTTTTTCTTCTTTTTTTTTTTGCTAGACATGAGGGTAATTAATGGAATGATATCGCCCCCTTTCTGGTCAGGATGAGCAGAATTTGATGTAAAGTTGGTTAGAGAAAAAAAAAAAAGTTGCTGTGAAATTGCAGACATATCCTGTCTTTCTAGACTGGAGGGAGGGTGTGAATTTGAGCACAGGTAAATGTGGCAGCTGCTCTAGAGCGGTTACTGATTGCAGCTATGCAGGATGATTCTAGAGTGCAGCTTATGGATGAATGAAACTACCTAACTGTGCTATGCTTGAGAGGCTCTAGAACTGCAACCAAGAGGCTTTTAACACTAATCCAGTTTCTGGGTAGATGCTGCTATCATCTAGATTTTTGTTAAGGCCTCCAGTAATCACCTTTCTGGCTGAGGATGATGGGCATTTCAGCGAATCAGCTGACTGGCCCAGCTTTCTCAGTAATACTTTCTAGAATAAACCACCAAAAGGGGATTTTCTATTATGTGAATTGTCTGGAATTTAAAAAATGTATCCCAAAATAACCGAAAACGTAGCAGATTTAGCAAATATTTCAAGTTTGGCAACATGGCCTTAGAACTTGAAAAACACTTTACATTTTCAACCATTTTATAATTAAATCCATAAATCCTGAGCGTATTATCAGCTTCTAGGCCTGTTGATAGGGTAGATATTAGCCAGCTCATCACTTCAGAGTTCATGAAGGAAGTGTCCTAGATGAAAGGGGTTATTATAATTAAGTTTTTTGTAGTTTGTTGTTTGTCTTATTATGTGGTAATACAGTTTGGCAACTGGGAATATAAAAGTTAGTTCTCTGCAGTATGTGGAATAAAGAGATTTTAAATGGAGTCTATACAACACTTCTTGTTACAGGTGTAGCTACTCCTAGATCAAAGAGATATTATGTTATTTATATTTTTTGAGGTAAAACCTACAGTCATATGCTTAACTGTGCCTTATTTTAAATATAATCAGAATATACCAATGGCTGAAGATAAAAGTTGGCCAAAAGTCAGCCATTTTATTTTGGTAACATTTGCCACTCCCTTATGAATTCCCATCAGTTTACAGTTTAGTGTTAAGATTATTTGCTGAAGTATGACTGCACTAAACACTTAATATTATTGAATTGAAAACTAAATAGCAAAATTCAAAATCAAAACGGACAGCTACATTCCCCCCCCCCTAAATCTGTAATTTTGTCCTGCATCTTACAGTTTTGATTTCAACAGTTTAGTGAATAAGCCATCTAGTGTTTTATAAAGTTGTGATGAATTTGCCTCTCTGTCGCAAACTTTAGGTCAAAATTATTTTTACAAAATAAACGGGTCTGGCTTTTAGCCACCATTTTCCTAGATTTATTTAAAAAAAAAAAAAAATTGGAAAAAAAAAGTCTAACTTGAACAGACATGTTGAATAGATAGTGATTTTCTTTACCATCAGTTTTCTAGACTATCTCTGTTCGGTTAATCATTGCTGGCAATTTATATATGAAGGGTGTGTGATTGGTGGTAAAGTCTGAAGCCTGGGTGTGTTACTGAGTACATACCTTGTGACAGTACTTTGGATATGTATTGAGCTGATCACGAAGAACACAAGGAGTGATTGTGTTTTATTATATGAAGTTATCTGTAAAACCGGGTCTGTCTGTCTGTCTTCCTGTAGCAGGAGGGGTAGAAACATGCAGTTGAGTTATTGCTGGTTTATGGCGTTTTGCTTACTGCTACATCTGGTATATTTGTATAAATTAATGACTTGCTGAAATAAGCCCGGAAACACCCAAAATCCCGTAAAAGGGTTTAATATTAAATAATAAAAAATCAATAGTTTTCAACAGTCCAGACTTCTGACTCTGTATGTGTGTATACATAAACAAAGACATTTGTATATCTGTCTATTGTCAAATGGGGGGGAGGGAGGGGGGGAGAGGGACTTTTTATGTCACCCAATTTGACAAATTTCGCCAGTAATTAAAATTCAAGGGTTGCACAAACCATATTTATATTATGATATAAGTAGTACTTGGTTGGCACCATAGCCACTACAGCCCGCTGTGCCCTCCTACCTTTTAAAAACGGTTTGACAACTTACCTGGGGTACACCAGCCCCTGCAGCAGGTACCTACTGCACTGAGCTTGGCCTATTCTGTCTAAGCACAAATTAAGCAGATCCATTGGTGTGAATGTGTCAAACAGTATTTGAATGGATAGATAAACACAGGGGGTCCCTGAGGCACTCTCAGCTGTCCCCTCACTCGCTGTATTGCTGGGGCTAAATTCCAGGCATGGGCAACCTTCGGCACTCCAGATGTTTTGGACTACACTTCCCATGATGCTTTGCCAGCCTTATGGGTGTAAGAGCATTATGGGGGATGCAGTCCACAACATCTGGAGTGCTGAAGGTTGCCTATCCTAACCCTATCACTGATGTTCAATTATGGCTGTAATTGTCTTTGCTAATGCCAAACTTTAATTTACAAATTAAAATATGACCAGCACGGGGCCAGACTGCCAGTGCCTGGGGACCAAGTTTTATTTATTTAATTATCTTTTACTTGAAAGCCTTTTGAATGGGTTGGTTTGAAAGAAAGCACCATAACCACTACAATGGGTTATGACGCTTTACTAAATGACCTGTAATTTCCATTAGAAGATGGAAGCATGTTAGAATTGCATTACAGCTGCCGAAATACACGTTTTTGTCTAATCTTTTTTTTTTCTGTTCAGTTTTCCTAGCTATATATGAGATTGTGAGAATTGTACCTCTCGATTGCATTTATCTATCTTAAACCTGCATAGAAACAATGACCTCTTAATCATGTACATGTATGCTCATTCATGGTAAAAGAAGTTTTGTTGTCATAGCAACAAAATACCAACTCTTTTTGTGTGTGTGTGTGTGTTCATTCTACAATTGTTGATTGAAAGTATATGCTGATGGATCTGTTTAATATCCTTTTTAGGGCTGCAGCACTCAATGTCTGTTTCCTGAAACCCATTTCTTCATCTGTGTATTATGCTAGCTGAAACGCTAGGAAGTGTACAGATGATTTGTTGCATATATTTTGTATTTTTAAATATTTATATTGAGGTTGCTCAAGGTACTGGCCACAGTTGTTGCTGCAATGATAGTTTAAGTGAGATTCTAGCGTCCCATCTCCCTTAAACTTAGCTGATTGGCTAGCAATGTTTATAGATTATATTCTAGAAGTTAAAGGCTTGTATGTGCATAGTGTTTTATGAGAGATTTACAGCTTATGTGATTGTACACAAATTATATTCATCCGTAAATGCCATAACTGCCACCAATGTGCTTAAATAGAAAATTAACAGCCGTACCACGTAGCCCGTAAACCACTTTATGGTATGTGTACAGCAGTCCCACTGTAAACGGCAGGAGAGTCTGGAGTGGTTAAGAGGTCTCATCCATTTCCTGATTGCTGAGGAATCTGGAGAATTGCAGCATATCAATTATTTTCAGAGGCAGTATTCTCCCTCTTCCATACGGCAAAAAAATAAAATAAAATAGAGGTATGTGTGTGTGTGTGTATATTAGGGATCGACCGATATTGATTTTTTAGAGCCGATACCGATACCGATATTCTGTGAACTTTCAGGCCGATAGCCGATATAATTTGCCGATATTCTGTACATTTACCACTTTGGAAAATAAAAACTATTTCTAAAGGTAAATGCACAAAATATACATGCCACGTGTAGTGGATGCAGTGTGTTTAGACAGGGGAGCTGTGTATGTTTGTGTAGTGTGTGTGTGTAGGGGATGCAGTGTTTGTTTAGTGTGTGTGTAGGGGATGCAGTGTTTGTTTAGTGTGTGTGTAGTGGATGCAGTGTGTGTTTGTGTAGTGTGAGTGTTGTGGATGCAGTGTGTGTTTGTGTTGTGGATGCAGTGTGTGTTTGTGTAGTGGATGCAGTGTGTGTTTGTGTAGTGGATGTAGTGTGTGTTTGTGTAGTGTGTGGGTAGTGTGCGTAAAGTGAATGCAGTGTGTGTGTAAAGTGAATGCTGTATATACTAAATGCAAAGTGTGTGTGTTTGTGTAGTGTGTGTATATAAGGAATGCAGAGTGTGTGTATTTGTTTACTGTGTGTATAGTGAATGTAGTCTGTTTATATAATGCAGAGTGTGTGTGTTTGTATAGTGTGTGTATATAATGCAGAGTGTGTGTGTAGTGTGCATTATATAAACACACTACACAAACACACACTGAATTATATAAACACACTACACAAACACACTGTGTATATAATGCAGTGTTTATATAATGTAGTGTGTATAATGCAGTGTGTTTGTATAGTGTGTGTATAATGCAGTGTGTTTGTATAGTGTGTGTATAATGCAGTGTGTTTGTATAGTGTGTGTGTATATATAATGCAGTGTGTGTTTGTATAGTGTGTGTGTATATAATGCAGTGTGTGTTTGTATAGTGTGTGTGTATATAATGCAGTGTGTGTTTGTATAGTGTGTGTGTGTATAATGCAGTGTGTTTGTATAGTGTGTGTGTGTATATAATGCAGTGTGTGTTTGTATAGTGTGTGTGTGTATATAATGCAGTGTGTGTTTGTATAGTGTGTGTCTATACAAACACACTGCATTATATACACACACACACTATACAAACACACACTGCATTATTATACACACACACTGCATTATTATACACACACACTGCATTATTATACACACACTGCATTATTATACACACACACACTGCATTATTATACACACACACACTGCATTATTATACACACACACACTGCATTATTATACACACACACACACTGCATTATTATACACACACACACTGCATTATTATACACACACACACTGCATTATTATACACACACACACTGCATTATTATACACACACACACTGCATTATTATACACACACACCGCATTATTATACACACACACACACACTGCATTATTATACACACACACTGCATTATATAAACACACTATTCAAACACACTGAATTATATACACAGTGTGTTTGTGTAGTGTATGTGTATAATAATAGTGTATGTGTGTGAGGGGGCATTTTTATTATTTTTTTTTATATTAAATTAATATTTTTTTTATATGTTTAATTATTAATTTTTTGTTGTCCCCCCCTCCCTGTTTGTTGCCTCGCCAGGGAGGGGGGGCCAGTCAGTGGCATTGGCTTAGGGGGGGGGGGGGGGGGGGGGGGGCGGGCAGCAAGCGTTTACTCACCTCCGTGCAGCTCCTCCAGCTTCCCAGTGTAAATCTCGCGAGACCCGCGGCCGTCAGAGCTGGCCGCGGGTCTCGCGAGATTTACACTGGGGAGCTGGAGGAGCTGCTGGGAGGTGAGTAAACGCTTGCTGCCCGCCCCCCCAGGACCGCCGGGCTTGTAATGAGCCTGGCGGTC
Source organism: Pelobates fuscus (assembly GCF_036172605.1). NCBI lineage: Eukaryota > Metazoa > Chordata > Amphibia > Anura > Pelobatidae > Pelobates > Pelobates fuscus. Next base: position 26,095,958 of record NC_086329.1, on the reverse strand, counting down.
CTGGGAGGTATTATCGGCAATATCGGTATCCCTATTGGCCGATACCGATATTGCCGAAAATACCGAATATCGGCCGATTATATCGGTAAAACCGATAATCGGTCGATCCCTAGTGTATATGCCTCTCTATCTTTGTAGAAAAGGGTCCACGCTCAGGTGTTTATTAAGGTGTTTTATTCAAATTTGTGCGTTCCATCCAGTTATGCAAAAGATCAACGTTTCAACCTTTTTTGGCCTTCTTCACGATCGGGAAACCTGGAAGATGCATCGAAAACCACGTGACAGACATGATGACAGGTTGCTTGTGTTCCATTATGTGCTAGGTTACTAAGAAACTGATATACATTATGGAATACTGTTTACCACACCAGAGTTTCACATAATTAACATTGAGAAGTGATCACTCTAGTTTTTATAACACATTCAGTTATTGATCCTTCTGCATTTACACACACTTTAATTTGCTAAGCATTTTCCCAAATTATCCACACATCTCGCAGGTTTGGCTACTGTCCTCTTTACTGTATATATCTTTCCATGTTAATTATGTCAAACTTTGGTTCTGTAATGTATACTCATTTCTCGATCACGTGAATCATCAACACGCCTCTTACGTGGTTATCCACGCACTTCCGGATTTCAAGATCTGTCGTTAGCTGAGCGCACGCTATTGGTTAATCACTTTATTCCTTTTAATTAATTGCCATTATCTGCTTTATATTGGTGATCTTGAGAAAGGCCCAAACGGGTTGAAACATCGATTGTTTGCATAACTGGATATAACTCACAAATTTTGAATAAAATGCCTTAATGAAGACCTGAGAGTGGACCCTTTTCTACAGATCTATCGCAACGCAGGTTTGGGCATATATATAATAATTTAGTTTTTATTCCAGCTCTGTGAAAGTCAGGTGGATCCTTCTCTGGGGAAGTCATTAATCCTGATTACTTTTATTCATTCAGATTCTTCCCTATGGGCAGCATTGAGGGCACCTGACAATCTAGGGGATCCGGTAATCACATACCTTGCATGCTGCCGCTGGACATGAAATTGATATTCGTCCGGACCTCACAGTGGCTGTCTGTCAGCTTCGAGGAGGCAGGGAAAGTGCAAAGATGCATCTGTGGACCAATATGGCTTCACTAAGGGGGTCTGTCACCCCAAACTTACATTTCTTCAGTTGTTTCATCATCTTGTCCCTTCTCTCCAGTTCTTTTCTTCTTTTCTTCCTTTCTGGTCTATTTCTCTTTAAAAACAGAAAACTAAGTAGAGTGTGCCAATAATTATAAGATGGTGCATCTGGAGTGGGGGTCCAGCGCCATAAATTATAAAGAATATAAGCTACACACAAGTGATATTTGGTTAAAGGGACACTATAGGCACCTAGATCATTGCATCTCCTTGAAAAGGTTTGTGTGAAGCTCACCCTCTCTGTTTCACCCTGTTCTGAGAAACTGCGCCGTTTACATTGCAGGGTAACGTCCTCCTCCAGTGACTGTCTTCCTAACACCAAACTGAGTTTTACTCCGTGAGTCGACATTGGATATCCTCAAGCTTTGCAAGAAGTAGTCGAACATTTTAAAAATTCTCTATAGGAAACCATTGATTTATTGCTTCCATATGGGGGAGCTTTAATGCAAGAGGTAGACCTGGAAAGAGTTAAGTGAAAAAGTTTTTTTTTTTTAACCCTTTTATTCACCTGGCGGCGGATAGTGACCGAATAAGTTTCTTGAGCAGAGACTAGCATTAGGAATACAGGCTTGTGTTCCATTAAAATATACAATTACGCCAATTGCGGAACTAAAGTAGATAAGGGCCCTGGTGCAAGAATGTTTATGGAGCACCCTTATCAGAAAGGTGGCCAAATTGTAGATCCCCATCAGTTGCACGACTCCCACAGGGCTTTGCCAGCTGGGCATCTACCTTTTTTACACATTCTTGCAGGGTTGTATTTAGCACTGATCCGTGTTTGTGTGTTGGATTGTAAGTATGTTTTTTCTATGGAGTATGTGTGTTTTGTATGTAGTGTGGGTGTTTTAATGCAGGCCTGCATTTATTTGTGTGTAGTGTTGGTTTTAGAGGCAGAGGTGTGTTGATGTTTGAATGCAGGTGTGCATTTGTATGTATGTATGTGTGTGTGTGTGTGTGTAGTGCTGTGACGTATGCACCTATTTACGTACACTGCCACACACACATTGATACTCATGCAGATACATACAGAAACACACACAGACATATATATGCTGGCCAAAATTTTAGCAATGCTCCAGTTTTCTACCGTTTTGGATGCAAGAGGCTGTTGTGAGTTAGGGGCTTGGTGTGTTTTAGCAGGGAGGAAGCGCATGTCCATCAGGTGGCCCTAAGTGCATGGGCACACAATAGGCCCCTCTTGACATGCAGGCCTGGGTGCAGCCGCACTGGTAATAGTTCCACTGCTGATGATACCCCACATGTAATTTCCCCTAATCCACCTCAGAGGGATTTCATAGCTAACAGTACAGAGCGCTCTGTGAGCATTCTGTAATGTGGGGATGTAGCATGCAATCTCCCTCTCATGCTGCAGCTTGTGAATCAATCAGTAGGCAGAGACCTGACTCTTTATGCGGATACACTCAGAATCACTGAGCAATTGTGCTCAGCCATGGTATTTAAATTGACTTTACTTTGAACACTGAACATATCTCCTCTGTCAGTCTGACAGCGGGTACCCTTTAGGTATTCAATGATTTTTGGGACTCCTTTGTACCAGCGGGGATTCTACCCAGCTAGTACCTTTTTAATGCATGGTCTATGCCGTCAATGGGCGTTAAACCGTCATGTGGTCCTTAAGTGGTATACCCACTAACATTTTCTAATTGAGCTGCTGTGGAGTTCAGACTGCAGTGGATTTTAGAGCACATATATAACTTTTCCCATATTTGCTAACTTAAAGACGTATAAAATATTAAAAAGGGAAAAAAAAAAACAATTGATATAATTTGCAAAAAGTGTCCGGATGATTGCTGGAAAGCATTGTGTTCCAAGGACTGGTGACCTTTCTAGAGTCAGAGGCCTTTAACCCCTTACCTTTCTAGAGTCAGAGGCCTTTAACCCCTTAAGGACCAAACTTCTGGAATAAAAGGGAATCCTGACATGTCACACGTCATGTGTCCTTAAGGGGTTAAGAGGCAGAGAGTGTCAGCCGATGCTCAAGACTATTACCGATGCCCTATCCAAAGTTTTCTCATTGAAGCTGGGCCGTGAGGAGGAGACAGAGGCACCTTGAGGACTGGCCCCATCTGTGGCACTTTGGAGTTAAACAGCTCATTTAATCCATTAGGGTAAGGTGGCGCCCAAGAACTCCAGGCACCATAACAACTGAATTAATATTAAGTTGTTATGGTGCCCAGGATGTTTCTTTAAGCATTAACATTGTACTTCTACAACCGTGAAGGGATCTCCCTTCTGGCCACCCGTGACATATGGAGAATTTTACTGGTCATGGTCAATAATGGGGCTAAATAAGCAAGAATAACTGTGTGGCTGTTTTCCTATTTTTGACATTGCAGCTATAGAGAGATTCTTATAAGTGAACATCATGGTAACTTTTTACAAATTGATGACCCAGGCAATTACATGTCCCCTTCTGCTCCTCAAAGACGTTCTGCCAGCATGAGTCTCCTACTTATCTTCTAACTGGATGCTTTACACAGCCCAGCAGCCCCTAAACAAGTAAGACCATTCTTTTTGGAATAGGATCTTAATAGTCTGCCATTAACGGGTTAAGATAATCTAAGGATGGGGTCAACTCCTTTTTATGGACACATCCAGGTGTCCTCTTACACTGAGGATCTAGTTACCAGATTCCAACACCTGACCCCACCAGGTAGAGCCTTGCAGCTGTACAAGTAGACACGGCACACAAATGTCTGCATGTCAAGACACATTTATAGAGTAGGATGCTATTCCTACAATCGGTGTAGGAACTGGAATGCAATGCATGGATAGCGAGCGGTTGGTAGCTCAGTATTGTAGGTTTGTGTGGCTCCTGTCAAACGTGCGTCCTGCAGGGGAGACACTAGGCACAGCCCCACTGCACACTTCTCAAAACTGTAGGAACTGTATTTGGATTAAATGTCGTAGCATATGTGTTAATAGTACCCTGGGCTGATTGTGTGAGGTGTGTAAATATTTAGACATGGGATGGGTGTTATTAACTGTGATTTATTTATGGCACGGTTTGTTAAGTAGAAAGTTAAGGGTAGCTGGGAAATATTTACATGTAGTTTTGGGGTGTGTGTATATATATATATATATATATTCTGTGTTAACGTGCTGCAGAATCAGCTAGAATGTTATTGTTTTCTATGTATATTTAATGTTGCTCTGATGTGAATCGTTCAAAGGTTTGCAGTGACTCGTGTGGCCTATTGTAATAAATTGTCTTATCTATCCTATAGTGCAAATCCTGTCTTCATTTATTTTAATTTTAATTTTATTTTTTTCACTCACATTGTGATGCAACATTGAATCAGAGGGTCTAACTGTCAAACATGTTTCAGGCTGTCTAGAGTGGACGGAGTCACACTCAGAGATACAGCCATGATTTGTGGCTCTAACTTAGATGACACTAGTATACTCCTTTTTTAAAGATGTAGGAGTAGGTCAATCCCCATGGAAACCAATGGAACTAGTCAGAGTATTTGATTTTTACAACAGAGCATCACTTTTGGGTCATGGTACTTTGATAAATCTGTCCCTGTAAAATATAATATTTCTGTCCCTACTTCTTGTAATTTTTAGTTTTCCTAAATCAGAGTGTGAAGTGATGGGCCAAGCTAACCATCACCTTAATGATCTAATATTAGATTAGTAATCCAATTGTTCATTATCTAACATGGCATTGTGTTGCTAGGGCAAAGAACTTGGGGTGAAAAAGCAACCTGGTTACATTCAGTGCAGGTTTGTGGGTTAAATGCATATGCTCACATAGTATAGTTTACAGGTTTATGTAATCTAGGCCAACTTGCCGCAGTTTCAGTCATCAGATCACATGAGTGAAATTGCTGAGTGAGGCACTTGAAGCTGTACTTCTGTTATCAGCCTGTTGACAGCTTTGAGAATGGAGCTGTGACTGTGATCACATAACAATGTGACGCTTGAATCAATTTTTAAAGGGGAACCATCACTTCACAGCAAATTACAAACCCCCACCAAAAAAAAAATCACAATCGCCTGTAACTTGTGTTAAAGGAACAGTTTGGGAGCCATAACAGCTTTTATTGAAATTAACTTATGGTGCCAGGAAGTCCCAGGCAATGGCTTGCCTTTAGGAGTTACACCAAACAGAAACCCGTGAGAGCCACAGGGCAGGGACGCCGCTCATTGGCTTAGAGCGATCAACTGACGCTCAAAGCCGGTCAGTAGCTTTCTATTTAGAAAAACGGCTTGAAAAGGGTACGTACCTCTCTTATGCCGTTTTATGAATAGGGAGCTAGTGATTGACTTAGAGCATCAGCTGTTCGCTCTAAGCTGATCAGTGGTGCCCCTTCCCAGTGCTGCCTGAGCCTTCTGTAATGAAGAATTTTGAGAAAGTGAAAGGACATGGAGGCAGAGTGAACAGCGCTGGAGCACATAATTCGGGGTTAACCTATTCGTGGACGGTTTAACCCCTAAATGTAAGCCAGCTCCAGGGACCTCATGGCATCATAACAGCTTAGTTGTTATGGTGTCGTGATGTTTCCTTTAACTTTTTTTTCATGCGATGTTCTGGGTTTTTAAATGTGTATATATTAAATGAACAATATAGGTTTTAGGAATACATTTGATGTATTCTTAATAATATAGTGTTTGGACTTTCTTTTAGGTCTCTGGCCCCTCTCTGGAGAAATATGGTGATTAAACGTATCTTTTATCCCTAGCACTCCGGTGTCACCATGACTGGCCCTGCCTCAGATCTTGATGATTTGAGCCAGTCCAATTCTTTCCCATAGGAAAAATGCCGCTCTGCACCAATCAGCATCTCTATGGGGATCATTCAGCGTCTCCATGCAGAGGTGTCACTAGCCAGCAACGTAAACACTGCCTTTTCTTGGAAAAGGGACAGACTACAGACACCAGAACCACTACATTAAGCTGTAGTGGTTCTGGTGACTATAGTGTCCCATTAAAGGTTTACTAGTTGACCTCACAATCCTGTTGTAGGCACAGCCAGGGCGTTGGGTGGATTGGTTTCTCTACCTCCACATACTATACTATAAAAGAGCTTATAACAATGATTGATTGACAGGGAGTCCAGGCAGATCTGCTGTATTCCAGGTTACCGCCAAATACAGCAATGTGGATTTCTACATTTCATTTAATTTTTCGGACATCATCAATCCATATTTGTTCAGTTTAGAGAAAAAGTATATTTAAAAAATCTCGGCAATTAACAATTCACTACAAGGAAGACAAGGACAACGAGCTCCCTGCCCCGTAGCCTATACAAGGAGCCAGGTGGCTATGATGCGTGTTCCTTTTATTACACTACTATAAGGGCTATTAAACTGTTTAGATTGCAGATACTCACCTGGTTCCATGGACCTTCATGTATGCCGCGGTTACAGCTTTTTACTCTTTCCCCAGCTTTCAGTACATCTCATATCTTCTACGTACGAAGGAAGGGACATGAGACGCGGGATCTGCTGATTATTAAATATACACAGGCATGAATGGGGTGAGGGCAGGATAGCCTACTCCTGGCTTTCTGTACTTGAATTGGGGCATGTCTTTTAAGATAATTTTTATTAATTGTTTAGTGATGCTCCTTGAAACAGACTGGCAGTATTACAAAGTGTGACCACATGAGCAAGCCCTGGAGTCTCTAATCCCAAACCCACAGCCTGTGTCTGTCTGTCTGCAGAGTGAATCGGAAACATGCATTGCTTTCATCCATCAGTCACACTGAGGCCAGATTTATCTCGCTGCTTTCAGACCTTATTATAATGGTATTATTTATATAGCGCCAGTATATTTCGTAGCGCTCTTCTTTAGGCTATAAAGCGGTTGTCAGGCTTACACACTACAATGTTTATTTTTTGAGGCGCGGTATCCAACAGGCTACTTTTTACAGGGGTAGGCAACCTTTGGCACTGGAGATGTTTTGGACCACACCTCACATGATGCTTTGCCAGCATTATGGCTGTAAGAACATTGCAGGATATGTAGTCCACAGCATCTGGAGTGCCGAAGGTTGCCTACCCCTGGGCTACTATATAATGTACAGGCCTGTCCATCACTAGATTAGAGGCACTATATTTTACCTTTCAAATATTCATACTGCAGGTCATTACTCGTCTTAATTCAGCCCTGCAACATGTTTTTGCTGTTAGCATCCATCAACTTAAAGGGACCTTATGGTCATAATAAGCTAGGTGTCTGTCACAAGGTTTTTACAGTGTAGCAATGCAAGTACTATACGTTCTTTTGAACCATGTCGATAACTTGGAAAAGTCAGAATAACCATTCAGAGTTTGTATTCTCCATTGATTTATTTAACCCCTTAAGGACACATGGCATGTGTGACATGTCATGATTCCCTTTTATTTCAGAAGTTTGGTCCTTAAGGGGTTAAGCCTAGTAATTGCTTCAATTGTGTTTAGTGCAGAGAGGGAATGAGGACCTGTCAGTTGCCATTTAACTTTGTCACAGGTACTTAATTCATTATTAACAAACACCTACTGTTGCTGAACAGTGTTAATAAAATAAATACTGCCAGACATATTGTGCCAGAAAATGATGTAAGCAGTGTTTAGCAATTTTAAAACAAAATAAAATAACACTCTTCAAAGATCTGTTTTTAATTACCTAAATTAGTTCCATAGATCCTTAAGGTATTTTGGTAAGATGAATATTTTTAACATCAAGCAACAGATACGTATTAACCATTAAATATTGAAAATGCTTCTTTTTTTCCCCAAAGAGGGACACGTAAAGTGGATCTCTTACTTTCTGGGGTCCCTGCATATTTTGAGGGTGTGCAGTGAAAGGCTGGTTAATATACCTAAGACTTGGTTATGGTAGGGTGTGGAACTGCACTCTATCCCTTTAAGCAGTATGTAGCTGGGTGCAACTCAGACAGTCTCAGTACCAGAGACCAAAATGCTGAATAACAAAATAGAAGGAAGTCGAGGCACTCCAAGGTACAAATCAGGCAATTTTATTGAACCCACTCCATCGCAACGTTTCGACCTACACGGTCTTTGTCAAGCATATTTTGAGGGTGTGCAGTGGAAGGCTGGTTAATATACCTGAGACTGTCCATCGTTGCTGTAGCAATTTAATTTTTTTTCACGGCTCCAGGTGATTCATTTCCCAGATTCTGTTGGTGCTGTAGTATCGCGCATGTGCAAGAGTACAAAACTGAGCTTTTGAAGGATCTCATGAAACCGCAAGAGCTTCCATAGATATCATTTCGGTATGCCATCCATAACACGAAGTGGTCCCTTTAGATATTTAGATTATCTTCAGAGTGTGTTGAATTTTAATTTACTTTCACTATATATAAAAACAATTTTACTGAGAAGTGACATAGCTGGTTTAAGACAGGAGCTATGAGTTGGAGACTGTGATATACTATAAACTTTATTTAGTGCCAAATTGTTGTATATTCTTAAAGGAACACTAGTGTCAGGAATACAAATGTGTATTACTGATATTACAGGTCTAAATAGTTGTACAGGCACATGCCACCCCCCTTACATGCCGTTAAAACAGTTATTTAACTCTTTTTTTTTTCCCCAGCGCTGCGCGGGTCCTGTCTCTGCTTGCCCACCCACGCTCCGTCCCCTTGGCTGAGATCATCAAACTCGATGATCTCAGCCTATCCGATGCTTTCCCATAGGAAAGCATTGAGAGGCTATCGCACATGCTCAGCAAAACACTGCTTTACACCAATTGGCATCTCCTCATAGAGATGCATCACTGCGGGGAAACGGACGGTGACCCAGGAAGCACCTCTAGTGGCTGTCTAAATGCTTGCTACTAGAGGTGTTGCTAGGCAGTAACATAAACACAAACTTTTCTCTAAAAAGGCAGTGTTTACATTAAAATTGTCTATAGGGACATGCTGTAGACACCATAACCACTACATTAAGCTGTAGTTGTTTAATTTATAAATCCACAATGAAAGTGAACAAATTTAGAACTGACCAGATAAAAGAGAAAATAAACGTTTGTGCTGACCTGTGTGTCTGTCTTCTAAATACATGATGTGGGATATATTGTATCAAACTGAGAAATGTAATTTAGTCAATACAACTTATATAATTGGTTTTATTTTACTAGAATACATCTTGCAAAAGAAAAAAGAAAATCTATGGACAAGAGACAATGCTGAATTAAGCACTAGCAGCAATCACAAAATCTTGCCACTCTGTATACACATTCTAATAGTAATAAACAGAAATTACTTTTCCTTTTGGTAGGTAGTGAAATAGTAATAAAATGAATTTAAAAAAAAAAAGTTCTATATATATATATATATATATATATATATATATATATATATATATATATATATATATATATATATATATATATATATATATATTTGCTTGCTTGCAGAATTGGGTCCTTGACGTTGAGCTCAATCACTTAAAGGTACACTCTAAGTACTATAGCAACTTCATCTCATTATAGTGGTTATGGTAACTGGAGTTCCATGCAGCTAACCCGATGTAAACATTAACAGCTGCTTCAGCGACAATGAACTTCAGTGATGGCCTGAGAACTCTGGATTTTTTTTGGCTTATCACAGCCAACCATCACTGGTATGCGTTGGCATGCCTTAGCCGTACCTCTAGCGCAGGCCACTAGAAACCTTGCTTCATTGTTACACTGAATGAATACTGTTACAAACACAACCGTGTGATGGTATCAGGGACTCAATGCATCTTAACCACTTCAATGAGATCAAGTGCTGGTTGGTATAATGCTGAACTTTAATATTCCTTCCACTAATTTCCTGGATGCTGGTTTCTGAATACCTGCAGTAATAATATTGGCGCGAACAGCTTAGCTTGTCTCAAGATGGTATGTAAATGGGGAATGAATTGGCCCATTGAGTACTACGTTTAGATGTGCTGTGGCGCATGCCTATCAGTGATATTTCCCATGTTAAAATGTTACTCCAACCACCATGACCACTTCTGTTTATGTGGTTATGGTGGTAGGAATCTGTATGTGCAGCGTAAAACCTTGCACATACAAAGAGTAATCTGCACTAATGTGAATTTTGTAAGAATGTCTGCTGTTTGCAAGGGGAACCTTCAGTGTCCCCTCCCTTTATGCCACCCCTCTCCGCCTCCTTCCAGTGGTAGTTATGCAAGATATATATATATATATATATATATATATATATATATATATATATATATATATATATATATATATATATTATTTTTATATTTTTTTCATTATTTAGAATTTTTTTTTTAATCCTCTCCTTCCCCCTACCTGCCTCAGACAGAGCATGCGGTCTGAGCTGGTGAACTGGTCCAGTCCAATCAAATGCCTTTTGTTGGACCATGAGAGGGCACTGGTAACGTCAGACCAGGCCTGGAGTCTGTCAAGGGGGGGGTGGAGGCTTTGTCCAATGCTGGATTGTAGGTAAGTCTTCAGCTTGTTTGCAGATTTACAAGGGGGGAGGGGGGGAAGGGATAATGAATAATGCCAGTAGGGCATTCTAAAGTAAGAGGTTTTAATTAAGGGTTTGAGTAACCGCTGCGTCCAATGCCTCCTACGTGCCCATGATTACTTTCAGTGCACACTGGCATGGAGAATTCTTGTTGCCATGCACCTGGTTGGCATTTGAATAGTTATAGTTATATCCATGCAATAGCTGTGTATCTGAAAGATCAGACTTGGGGCATTTTAAAATACTAGTTTAGTTTACCATTCGTGAATGTTGTTTGTGTTTAACTGATTCACACTTTATTTTCTTTCTTTTATTCCACCTTCTTTTAAATCACGTGTCTCCAATTACCACCATATTATCTGTGCGCTGTAAAGGGTTTTACACCAGGAATACACCTACTGGATTGTTCCAAAGGGTCAGGGTGTTGACACAGGCTGTTTACATTAGAGCCAATTACAATTGTAAATCAAATAGGTGAAACCAATACTTCTGCAAACCATTTGTACACAACCGCAGGGAGCGTTATGTAGATAGTTGCACTTTGTTCCTTCCAAAGTGGTTATAGAATTTTCAGGTATCACTTTCCAGGTGTGATTTTAAATAGAATTCAGAAGACCTGTTTATCCTTCTCGCTTAACACGTTTGGAAACGTCTGTTATTCGTTCAGATGTAAAGTGTCAGAAATTCAAGTTTCAGACCAAATGTGCAAATTGGAAGAATCAAGTGGGCTATGTTTTCAGTTGAACTCATTTTGCCTAAAATATAAGGTTGAATTCCTGGTATTGAGTAATACGGTCTGTTTTCAATCACTAGTGATAGTTATCTAGTTTTTAGAGATTTACAAGATGCAAACGGACACATCATCAAAGAGACTGTAGTTTGCAGGTGTCTGGAAAAGGAACTCTCCATAAGGTGAACAAATAAATGTTTGTATTTAGTTATTCTTTATTTTTTATTTTTAACCTTGGTGTCCTTCTTTATATGGTGTGCTTCTATGGACTTACAGAGCATGTGCGGCATTTGTCATGCTCTGCCAGTCCCATGGCTCTCAAAGAGAAGTTTGGAATCCGGTGCTTCTCTTTGAGAAGTAATAACCGCATTTAGCATCATCATGACCACAAATGTAAAGGCTTTCATTGTTCTCTGGGGGAAAAAAAGTAAACATTGCTGTTTCTCTGAAGTTGCAATGTTATCATTGCCGAACGAACTTCATCTGTGCACCAAAGCCACTACACACAGAAGTAGTACTTTTGATGCATCCCTTTATTCCTGGTTGCCTAATATGGAGTAAGGACATTTGACACCTCCATGTCTGAGAGCCTTGAATATCTGCAATGATCATCTCTCCATACTTTATTTGGTCTGTACCCAAAGCTTGGATAAGCAGGAGGTAAACGTTTAAATGGCCTCTTTCTTTTGCCTATCCAACTCTGTTCCCCAGTCGCTCTCTTCCTTGTACACACCCCAACAGAAAATGCATGCAGGGACAGTGATGGGTATGCACCTACCTCAGGATAGCACAGCCCCATAAAACCTAGGACCTCAAATAGGATCATGGTTTACACTGCTGCGTAGCTTGCTGCCAAATGAGGGGTATGCTTATTGCAGAGGAGAAAGGGTAACACTCCACTATACTTGGCTTTCTCATTTTTTTTCCAAACTTTTAACACACTAGAAAAAAAAAAACATGATGGCTAAATTGATTGTCCACAAATAAGCACAAACGCACTGTTACTGATTTAAGATGTCAATGTGTTAAACGTTATTACCCGATGTCTGATGTTGATGTCATATTGTCGTGTATGTTTTACCGATGGCACTGCTATCACGCAAAAATAAAGAATGATAAAAAAAATAAATTAAAAAAAAAAAAAAAGAATTAATGGGCACTGGTTCTACCAATAACCAAATCATTATGATATTAGCCAGTCCAGCACAAGCCTTCAAATTCCAAGAGGCGCCTTTAGTAGATGGCCAAAGTGAAACTAGTATAACATTTTGGAAATCAAGTCTCTTAGATGACTTTACTATCCGAATCTTTACCTGCCCTGCGGTGAGTAACTCAGAATTTGAAGGTGTGCTAGACTTCTCATCCACTAAAGTCTAAACCTTTATTGCTATACAAATGTACGAATGAGTTTTAAAAAGTTACCAGTGATGAATTTGTAGACTTCCCAAGTAACGTAATCATGTAAACCAAGCCAAAACGATCTCCAGCTGTTGGGAAACACTTTATCATTTTACTGAAGTTGCTGAAGGTTTTGATACAAAGCATTTTTTAACTGGTCACATAGATCAAAGCGTTCAAGAGGAAGACATTGATGTCATTATAGAATTTAGCCATCTTTCCTTCTCTGCTATTCGCTTCACATGTACATTCTTTTCAAAGTAAATCATTCGGGTGACCTCCGTATAGAAAGCGCTCTGTAATCCTTGCTATGATGAATGGTTCAGAAGGATCCTTTGATTTATTTTAATTTTTTATTTTATTTTTTACATTTTACACAAGCTATGACCAATGATATATAACCGATGGACTAAACTGCTGAATTGTGTTGATTGATGGAGCACCACAAAGACCTTATCGGTTTTATTGGATGATTTCCAAACAATCTTACTAGGTGGAAAGACTTGGAATTTTCAGCTGAGATCTCAAGATTCCAGATATATTTCTCAGCAAAACAAACAAACAAACAAACAAAAAACTATGCACTTCCAGACAGTGAATGTTCCTGTTAGAATGAATGATGTAACCGTTCGGCCCATTTTATAATTTTACAGTTAAAGGACCACTATAGGCACCCAGACCACTTCAGCTTAATGAAGTGGTCTGGGTGCCTGGTCCAGCTAGGGTTAACCCTTTTTTTCTATAAACATAGCAGTTTCAGAGAAACTGCTATGTTTATATTTGGGTTAATCCAGCCTCTAGTGGCTGTCTCATTGACAGCCGCTAGAGGCGCTTGCGTGCTTCTCACTGTGAATATCGTATTGTAAATGCTTTCCTATGAGACTGGCTGAATGCTCGCGCGGCTCTTGCCGTGCATGCGCATTCAGCCAAGAAAGTGGAGAGCTCCCCGCCCGGCGCTGGAGAAAGAGGTAAGTTTAACCCCTTCCCCTCCATCCAGCCCGGCGGGAGGGGGACCCTGAGGGTGGGGGCACCCTCAGGGCACTATGGTGCCAGGACAACGAGTGTTTTCCTGGCACTATAGTGGTCCTTTAAGGTTCATGCAGGTTGCTGTAAAGGAACACGACATTACTCTATATGGGATACACGTTGGCTTATTGATCACTTTTCCATTCATGGCTGCTTACAATGATCTTGGCTAATTATGTATATACGTTATTCTTAAACTTTTTTTACTCTCCAGGACTATTTTATGGCTTTTCTATTTTTTTATTTTTTTTTTAAAACATTTTTTAGATTCTTATGCTTTGACATTTTACTATCCTGAGCTGTAGTTTGAATTAGTTTGTTACAAAAAAAAAATGTATTTTGTACAAATGAGCATAAGTTCTGTTTGGCGGTGTTGCTTTAAGGCAGAACTTTTAAAATTTGGTATTTTTTTTCTCTTAAGGCATGTTTCTATTAATGTTCAGACTTCGCACAGGGCTGAATTGTGTACATTTGCCTTACTTTTTCTTTTTTTTTTTTTCTACCTCTCCCACAAGTTCCTCTCAGCTGATCACAGCGGGATTCAGTTTATGTCCTTGTCTGAGTCTGTGGTTTAAGGCAGGATTTCGACAGCTCCCTCATGTCCTAAAATGGAAATGTTCATTTTTTTTTTTTCTACTCCTGTTAAACTTGAGGGGAGGTTATTTAGGAGGGGCCTTTCCTCTATTACAAAGCCAAAGGAATCCTGTATTAGATCACGCTCAGGAATTCTAAGCTCTGAAACACTATCCTTTTAGTCACAATATTAAACAATTCATTCCTGCTTTGCAATGGGAAATCTCCTTATGTGGCTGTCTGAACTTACATTGAACAAAGTCTGCATTTTTTTAAATTTTTTTTTTAAGGACATATTTGTACATGTTACATTTAATTCTTTATGTTAAAAATGTTAAATATAGTAATAAAAAAAATATTACAAAAAAATGTATGTGTACACGTGTGTGTGTGTGTATATACGTACGTGCAGGATCTCACAAAAGTGAGTACACCCCTCACATTTTTGTAAATATTTTATTATATCTTTTCATGTGACAACACTGAAGAAATGACACTCTGCTACAATATAAAGTAGGACGTGTACAGCCTGTATAACCGTGTAAATTTGCGGTCCCATCAAAATAACTCAGCACACAGCCATTAATGTCTAAACCGTTGGCAACAGAAGTGAGTACACCCCTAAGTGGAAATGTTCAAATTTGGTCCAATTAGCCATTTTCCCTCCCCGGTGTCATGTGACTCGTTAGTGTGAATGGGGAGCAGGTGTGTTAAATTTGGTGTTATCGCTCTCACACTCTCTTACTGGTCACTGGAAGTTCAACAATGCACCTCATGGCAAAGAACTCGGAGGATCTGAAAAAAAGAATTGTTGCTCTGACAAGTGTGTCTTTCCTACAGTCAAGCATGGTGGTGGGAGTGTCATGGTCTGGGCCTGCATGAGTGCTGCCGGCACTGGGGAGCTATAGTTCATTGAGGGAACCATGAATGCCAACATGTACCGTGACATACTGAAGAAGAGCATGATCCCCCTCCCTTCGGAGACTGAATCACAGTGCAGTATTCCATCATGATAACGACCCCAAACACACCTCCTAGACGACCACTGGCTTGCTAAACAAGCTGAAGGCAATGGTGATGCACTGGCCAAGCATGTCTCCAGACCTAAACCCTATTGAGCATTTGTGGGTCATCCTCCAACGGGAAGGTGGGGGAGCGCAAGGTCTCTAACGTCCACCAGCTCCGTGATGTCATGGGGGAGAGGAAGAGGACTCCAGTGGCAACCTGTGAAGCTCTGGTGAACTCCATGCCCATGAGGGTTAAGGCAGTGCTGGAAAATAATGGTGGCCACACAAAATATTGACACTTTGGGCCCAATTTGGACATTTCTACTTAGGGGTGTACTCACTTCTGTTGCCAACGGTGTGTTATTTTGAGGGGACAGAAAATGTACACTGTTATACAGGCTGTACACTTACTACTTTACATTGTAGCAGAGTGTCATTTCTTCAGTGTTGTCACATGAAAAGATATAATAAAATATGTACATTTTGGAAGTGTGTGTTCGTTATTATAGAGTATACATTCCCATAGGCAATTAAAGGATGCAGAGCGGAGCATGACAGGGTAATGATCATTTAATAACAGTCGGAATTTTAAAAGGTTTTTCCTTCACCGTTCTGTTATCCAGATTGCAAATTATTAGGGACATTGCAATCTCATACTGGATATTTATAAACCTGGTAATGACAACAATGAACCTTTTTAACGATGTCGCTACGACCCCAATTTTACACTTGTGAAACAATCTGACACCACTTTTACTGTTTTCAAAAGCGTGAAAATAGGCCCCATACCCTACATTATGCACCACTGATTATTGATCGTTTAAAGGAACACAAAACTGTATTTCGAACACCATAGTGTCCCTCTGCCACTGTCTGCATGTAGATGTTAAACTTTCCCCATAGAAATGCATTGATTCAATGGATCTCTTCTCTGAGGAGATGCTGATTGGTCAGGGCGGCATTTGGCTCCAGCCTCCTTGGCTGAGATCATCAGAATCGACTATCTCAGCCAATTTAATGTGTTCCTATAGGAAATTATTAGAATTGTCCGAGGTCATCAATTCTGATGACCTCTGCCAAAGTGAGGGATCGGGGACAGAGCCAGCACCGGTTACCCCTTGCGACTCTGGAATAATGGTACATTTTACTTTATGGGGAGCAAGGGGGGGACGGCCACATAAATTTTTTTTTTTTTTTTTTTTTAATTCTTTATTTTGTTGGTGCAGTGGAAAACTGCGCATTATATTGACTTATACAGGTGGTAAGACATATCATATAACATTGGCGTGTACAGCACAGTATTGTCAGGTTAAACAGCACTCAATTTTTCTTTTTTATCCATATCACAGAACAATTGTCAGCAATAGTGCCTTTGTTTGCTCCTAAGTTCATGGCCCTACTTGTTATAGTGTCGTCCTATATATAGTGTGCTTGTGATGTTATTGGGTTGTTGGGAGTGATTGCACTAGATTGTGGTGTCAGTGTTTTCGTGCAAGATAGTGTGTCTCCAAGTTGGTGCTAGCCTGCCGTTTTGTGCCCTCTGGGGAGAGGGTTTGTGTCGTTTTCTAGGTCTCGGCAGCTGCCAGTGTTGTGGTTGCCCCTAACCTAGGGGGCAGCGGGGGGGGGGGGGGGGAAATGGTGTGGGTCTCGTCCACCCTTATGTGAATCTGCGCGGTTATCCCAGGATCCGGCTATGCTGGCGATCCGGGCTATGTGGGGTGTGCCTGCATATGGACTATGGCATTAAGCAACCAGCGGTAACAGAAAAAGCTTAAACAGAACAGTGTGCATTAATCAAAACAGTATGCAATAACAATGGGTTCGGTTTGTCCGGAGTAGGTGGTTTCGTTAGTCAGGTCCCTGAGTCCTTGCGTGGGGTGCGAGGGGTGAATGGTCTTGTGGTGGCTGGGTCTCCCATCTGGGATAGTCCCGTCTGAGCAGGCGTCTGGGTGGTATCTGGGAGTCCCAGGCGCGTGGCTAATGCAAGGATGTCCGCCTCCGACGTGGCTCTGTGAGTAGTCCCGTTGTGGGTGATCAATAGTACCCTCGGCAGTCCCCATCTGTATTGTATGTTCGCCGTCCGTAGGCGGCTTGTTAGGTGTTGGAGCGATCTCCGCCAGTGCAGTGTTGCTCTGCTCAGGTCCTGGAAAAACAGCAAGTGGGAGCCTTCAAATGGTAAAGGAGTTTTGCCTCTCACTGCCGACATTATTGCTGCCTTGTCTTGGGAAGTGCTGCATCGCAGTATGACATCTCTCGCCTCCGCTGTGACTGCGTTGTTCCCCGCCGGTAGGCGAAAAGCGCCCTCCAGAGTGACTTTCCGGGCTATGGTTGGAGGCAGTATTGTGGCTAGAAGTCGCCTTGTGTAGTGAGGGAGCTCCTCTGGGGAGATGTCCGTCCGCACTCCTCTGAGTTTAATGTGGTTGCGGCGCAGGCGGTCCTCTTGGGTGGCCACCTGCGTCGCCAGCGCCTGGTGGGCTGCCTGCAAGGACTGCAAAGTATCAGTGAGGTTTGACACTCCACTGTTTAATGTCTGAATTTCCCCCTCCATTGCACTCATATGCTCTGTGGTTTGGCGTACCTCTGTTTTCAGGGTTCCGAGGTCCGCGGCCAGCAGGGATTGTATCTCCTGCATCCAGTGCTGCAGGTCTTGTTTTGTGGCATAGGTGTCGTCCCTAGAGCTTCCATGTGCCGGGGATGTGTTGGTTTGCGTGTCCTCTACCCCTGTCTCAGGTGAGTGGGCTTTCTGCTGCTGAGCGGGGGAGGCCTCTGTGGCGGCCATCTTGGACGGGGCCTGTCTCTGTAGCATCTCCCCAATGTTCGGCTGGTCTGCCGCCGCTGCCTGTTGCAGTTTCTGCGTGCGGCGCCCCATGGTTGCAGAGATGTCTCTGGGTGTTGGGGTGTCTGTCTCCTCCCAGGCTGGGTGGTAGTACGCCCCTAAGTCGTCTAGGAGAGTCTCTAGGCCGTGGCTCGCGGGCTTGAGGTAGGCCCGGTTGTTCCGTTTCGCCTTTCCCGACCTAGTTTGTTGGAAAAAAGGCATCGGTCGGTTCAGCACAGTTCCCCCGGTCTCGTAATGTGCTTATCTTGGTTGTGCGGGTAATGGTGTTCGGTATAGTTGTAATTTAGGTGTCGCAAGGTTGGGAGCCGATGGAGACAGCGTCCGTTCAGTTTCGTTCCCAAACCCCGCCCCCCCCACATAAATTTTTTTTAACACTATAGGGTAAAGAATGCAAGTTTGTATTCCTGACCCTATTGTGTTCATATAAAAAAAAAAAAATAAAAAAATACACACACATACCTACCTACCTATTGTGGATGTGTCCATTTAAAAATGCATGGACTGTGGCCATGAAGAGATACATTTGATCAAAAACAATGATTGTTTATTCTGTTTCATTCCAATAATGCTAATTTGATATTAATTGGCGTAATGTGTGCCAAGAAAGAAATGCCAAACAATGACTTCACTCTTCTGCTGTTATTGATATAAGACAGGATGGATCCATAGAGTCATGATGTCTGTGCAAAATTCTTCCTCTTACGTGTTGCGTGAGAGATTAGTCAGACCAGTCGACATCATTCCAACCAAAAAAGATATGGTTTTGGTGACTTGCGTTCTCTGTCCCCTCCTCTTCAAAATCTTGGCTGCCATGTAGAACCACTTCTGTTCTGCTGTCAGCTTGAAGTAACCTGGCTTCTCTCCATGACCTCTTTCAACGGCTAGATGTTTTACTGCATTAAACTTCCGCTCATGGCTTTTATTTTTTTTTATCACAGAGATTGTGGAATATGCAGATAGAAGTTCAGCTGTCTGAGTGGCCAGAAGCACCATGGCTGATACTAACCACCATACTATGGCCAAGTTCTCTTCAATGCTCCTCTTCTCCTGTGAGAGGAGTATTTGGGTGTCAAAGTGAGGTGGGGCATGTTGTCATTGGTCGTTTGTCACCGGCATGCAACGTGTACACAGATTTAACATTCGCCATCTCAGAATTCTTATTCAAGCCTGTTTAATGACAGTTATGGAGGTGGGGTTACACCTCCAGGTACAACCTTGGGTATCTATGTATATACAGAATTTCTAATTCAAACACTCTACATATAGACTGCTATGACCACTTCAAAACACTTGAAGCAGTTATGGTGCTTGGAGTAACCTTTTAATGCCGGTCTATATACGTGCCTTGTCCTTTTAATTAGCCAAGTTAATTAGTATTGTACATACAAAATGGAGAATTAGAATTATTATTAATTTGACTTTCACTATTTTAGAATGTTGTGTTTTTGGAATTTAATCGCTTTGTCAGGCCTACAAAAAATATACCCTTTTTTTTCGTTTTCTAAATTTAAACCTATATGGGCTCTGAAGAGATATAAAAAAAAAAATTTGAGAAAGGAGCCATCTGTGCATATATATTCTGTCTTAACCCCTTAAGGACACATGAAGGATATATTCCGTCATGATTCCCTTTTATTCCAGAAGTCGTGTCCTCAAGGGGTTAATTACTGTACTTTCTGTTTTATTGTGCTGTAACCTGTAAAGTTCTAAGAGTACCGGTTTGTGCTAGAGAAGTAAATGTTCGCGATAAGAATTGCAACCGTTTTCTCTCACAGAGGTTAATCCAAAGATTAGCCTCTCTTGACACTCATTCTAGCAACCAAACTTTGTCACTGCCTGATGCTAAGGGGATTATTATTCACTAACCACTGACAAGGAAATTGTACATTCTAGGTTCTAATTTTTGATTATTTTATTTATTCTATTTGTTCGTTTATTGTCTGCATTACAGTTGACTGAATAAACTCCTTTCGTTTTTCTGTAGAAGTGCTGGAAGAATCTGTAGCTTTTTAGATTATTTTCTTTATTCATATTGAGCTTTTTTGTGAATAATTCTTTTTAACTATATATATTTTTTTTCTTTCTAAACATTAATCACAGCTTGGGTTGACCTTTTTCCTTTTGCCAACTTGTTTATGTCCGCCCTGAGCAACCTCCTTTTTTTTTTTTTTTTTTTTTTTTTTTTTTTTTTTTTATCTTTATTGTCCCGGATAAGAAAAGGGTGTGATAAAGGCACAGATTGTAACTTTTATCTACTTTTGATTTCCTGATAGACTGTGCCCAGGGCCAGATTTACCATCTGCTGTCACAAAGTCACTTTTCCCCAATACCCCCCAGCCCGTCATGTATATGAAGCCTGGTGTGTGTGTGTTTGTTTAAAAGGATGAATGTGACTAGCTGGGTGTGTGTGAATTAATGGATGAATGGGACTAGTTTGGAATGAGTGAACGTGAGTAGCTTGGGGTATGGCTGTATGATAAATATGATGAGGTAGGTGGTTGGATGGCAATAAATGATAGGTGGGTGTAGGTGACCTGTTGTGTGTATGAATGTGACAGGGTGAGTGGGTATGACTGGGAGGTAAGATGGGACTATCTGACTGAGTGGGTAGGAAATATGTTCAGGTCAGAGTATGTGGCTGTGTGTGTAAGAGGATATTTTTATTGCATGTTAGTGACTGTATGTGAATGACTGATGTATTTGTGTAGAGCGATAGTGTGTGAATTTAGTGGTGTGTTTTTATACATGCAGGAGCACATTTGTGTGACTTTTTTAGTGTGTATGTATAGGTGTGTTTGTGCACTGTTTCCCATTTGCTTTTTATCTCCCCCTCACATGATTTCCTCTCCATCTTTCCCCTTTTCCCATAACACTCCCTTTCTCCAATTGTTCCCTCTTCTCGCTCCTCCTTTCCTTTACTTGTTCCCCTCTTCTTTCCCCATCCCTCGCTAGAACCCCTCTTCTTTCCCCATCCCTCGCTAGAACCCCTCTTCTTTCCCCATCCCTCGCTAGAACCCCTCTTCTTTCCCCATCCCTCGCTAGAACCCCTCTTCTTTCCCCATCCCTCGCTAGAACCCCTCTTCTTTCCCCATCCCTCGCTAGAACCCCTCTTCTTTCCCCATCCCTCGCTCGAACCCCTCTTCTTTCCCCATCCCTCGCTCGAACCCCTCTTCTTTCCCCATCCCTCGCTCGAACCCCTCTTCTTTCCCCATCCCTCGCTAGAACCCCTCTTCTTTCCCCATCCCTCGCTAGAACCCCTCTTCTTTCCCCATCCCTCGCTAGAACCCCTCTTCTTTCCCCATCCCTCGCTAGAACCCCTCTTCTTTCCCCATCCCTCGCTAGAACCCCTCTTCTACCCCCATCCCTCGCTAGAACCCCTCTTCTACCCCCATCCCTCGCTAGAACCCCTCTTCTACTCTTTACACAATTGTTCCCTCTAATCTCCCCTTTCAATCACTTGTTCGCATCTAGTCTTACGTCCTTCCCCTGTGTCTCTCTTCTAATTTGCCCCCTTGCCCAACAGTGTGGGGGCTTGAGCAGTTACTGCAGGCATCCGGAGTTACGGGAGGTCGTGAGGGGTTATGACGCTGATATTATCTCCATGCTCTCTCCTGCAGTTCCTTTGACTGCCTGCAGGGGAGAGAGAGTATCTGTTGCCACATGTTCCAGATGAGAAGGGGAAAGAGCTATTCCCCTTCTTACCCGAGCTCTCATGCTGTACCACCAATACAGGATTTTGAGCAGGGCTGCCCCACTCCTGTAAACAGCCTCGGCGGCTTTATGGAATAACCCGGCCTTGACTGTACCTTTGCTCTTCTAAACTACTTATTTTTACTGTCCGTTAACGAAATCCCACCACCTGCTATTGCATCATTCCATTCTGTTTTTTTAAATTTTATTATTTATTTTTTTTATTTTATTTTATAGAGAACCTTTTATGTTTGCATTGTTTGGTTACACTTAACGTATTTATGAATATTTATTATATCACGCAAGTGTTTGCCAAGTTTCACATGGTTTTATTAGAGCTTGTTGAAATTACAATGACCTAGGACAGGGGTCAGCTACGTATGGCACTCAAGGCTGCCAGAGCCAAACAGATATCTTCTAGTGCAACCATAGCTTGGATTTCAGTTTCTCAATTTATGTATTGCAGCACTTGGAGAAGCATTTGATTGGGCCATTCTCTCCGGCTCGGAGTGCATGCGCGCGCTCTGAGCTGAGATTGGGAGACAGGGAGTGTGGGTGGACGAGGGGATTGGGGAAAAAACAAAACCTTTTAATATATTTCTGCAGAAGTAAATGCAGCCATGTTGACTTGGCATTGTCATTGGCTGCCTATGAATGAAATCTTCTGCTGATCAAATACTGGCTTTGTGGCATGCCTTGGTATAATTTTCATTTGCCAATCACAAGGCATGTTCTGCAGTGCCGTAAATTTGTAAATCTACAAATCTATAATGAGACAAATCTGTTATTCACATATACACTGTATCTTGTGTGTTTTAAAAAAAAAAATTCTGTAATTAAGTGTTGCATAACTTGCAAGATTTGGAGTACATATTGGCATGGAAACTGTAATTCACACTACTACTAGTTGCCATGGTAATGAAACGAGCAGTGAAATCTATTGTTTGCCATTTCATCTCTAAAATTAGTCTTTGGGTTCAGGAGCATCATTTGTTGATCCTAAAAGGCTGAAAACAAATGGCTAACGTGTAGCTCCTAACTTTTTATAGAACGGCAACAGCCTTTCGGTTGGCAATGCATCATGGGAGCTATAGTCTTACAGCAGCTAACTGATAAATCTATTGGCCACCCAGTTCCAGTTCATACAAACCACTTAATAGATGGAGGGAGGACCCTGCTTTTTAAAGGGCAAGGATTCTTTTCCCCTGGGTTGTGCCTTATAAAATAATGAACCTCATTGAGTGACTTTGCTGCTATCCCAAGTAGTCTCTCTATTTTCCTGTAAAAAATAAATAAATAAATTAAATTTTAAAAAGTTGCGAGTCTGGTATTCACAATATCAGGATACATTGAGATTGAAGCTGACATATGCATGATCGACCTATTGGTGTCACTGCTCAGGATGAGCGAAAAGGTTAAACAAACAAAAAAAAAACAATCGCGCCACTTGCCTTTAACCTCTAATACAGGCTTCCCCAAATTCCGGGCCTCCAGATGTTGCTGAACTACAACTCCCATGATTCAATGAATGAATGAAATAGGCTGAGAATCATGGGAGTTGTAGTTCAGCAACATCTGAAGGGCCAGAGTTTGGGGATGCCTGCTCTAATGGATAAATCCTATAGGGGTTGATGGTTTTTTTTTAGGGTAGTTTAATCTGCACACAGATAGTTTTGAGGACCACTATGACATTTAATGTGGGTTGCCTGGGAAGAAAATAAGGTCCTAGACTTATAATTTGATTAAATATTTGCCTGTCACGTATATATCAATATCCACAGATTCTCATGCCTCTTAGGCTAACCTCGGGTTTACCAGCACGTACGATGCAAAAACTAAACAAAATCTCAAGTAGTAGCTCACGAAATAAAGAACGTCATTAAAAGACTAGAACAGTCAAACCGTAGATGTAAATTATCACTGTTCTGAAAGAAGACTGGTTTATTTTTAAAGGTGCTTATATTTCTGCTAATTTAGTATTGGAGTATAAATAAAATCTGTCTCTCTTACTGCAGCGACTGATCAAACTCTTTAATTAAAATTTTAAATCACAACTTATTTGCTGTGCAGAAAATAGTTTGTTCATATCGAATTTGTTTTGTTGTAGTTATGGACTTGTCAATTAGTTATTCCACTCAAAATCAGTCTTCTAGTAAAACACTGTTTTTTTGGAGTACCCCTCGCAGGCGTATTCCCAAGCAAAAAATGACCTGTAACCCCTCACCAACACAAATTTCTCCCTGCAGTCCAATCCTCCTTTTGTGACGTCACTCCCCCCTTAATGGAGGTGTAGGGACATCCCAAGATGCCGTTTATGCATAGAATTGACATTAACCTGCCAGCATCCTCGTTCCGGGCTGGTTTATGTCGCTGCTGGAGGCGGAGTTACTTTTCTCTGTGAAATCTCGGCACATGCAGACTCAAAGCACTATGTTACTGAAGTGGTCATGGTGCTTGAATAACCCGTTAGTTCAATGTTTAGGGTTATGCCCTGACAAAGGGAGTTGCACATTTTATAAGTTCTACAGCTCCCTTAACAATTTGCTATTTTCTGGTTCCGTGAATAAGCCCACTGGGTTATCTAAAGCAGACATTCAGCGTTCTTTGTAAATTTGCTAATCAACTTTTAATCAGAATTTAAAATAAGTAAAACTCTGGGATTGACGTTTTCTGTAACCCTGAATAACCAGCATGTGCTAGATTTATTCATCCAAGAATCGATAAACATTACTTGGCAGATTCCCTTTAACATTCTTTTTAAAGGTTAGTTGAATTTTGGGGAAAAAAGCAGAAAAGGGCAATTTAATCCCCAATTACTCTTTTAGACACTATCCCTGGTCACAATCTTGGTCTTTATGCTATTGGGTCATTTGTTTATCCTGCAAAAGCAGCCTTCGATGTTGGAAGCCACTTTCAATCCTTATATGTTTGCGTTTTTGAAAGAGAAACCGTGATCACATGCCTGAACTTGTGCAATTATTGCTTAAAATGTGTTTTTCATTGTTTCATCTATGTAAACACACTCCAACCTGATCTAGGTTAAAGGAACACTACACAAACATAGTTACATAGTTACATAGTTAGATAGCTGAAAAGAGACTTGCGTCCATCAAGTTCAGCCTTCCTCACACCTGTTTTTTGCTGTTGATCCAAAAGAAAAAAAAAGAAAAAAAACCCAGTTTGAAGCACAATTTTGCAACAAGCTAGGACAAAAAATTCCTTCTTGACCCCAGAATGGCAGTCAGATTTATCCTTGAATCAAGCAGTTATTACCCTACATTGAAAGATTATATCCTTGAATATTCTGTCTTTGCAAGTATGCATCTAGTAGCTGTTTGAACATCTGTATGGACTCTGATAAAACCACTTCTTCAGGCAGAGAATTCCACATCCTGATTGTTCTTACAGTAAAAAACCCTTTCCTTTGCCTTAGACGAAATCTTCTTTCTTCCAGTCTAAACGCATGGCCTCGTGTCCTATGTAAAGTCCAAACGTGTTGGGAACAAGAAGCACATGCACAGAACTTGTCCAATTCCCTATGAGCAACATTTGATGGTGTCCGATGTCCTAAAGGAAGTCAAATGTCACGTGACAGTCAAGCTAAGTCAATATAGTGGGAGCTCCTCTAGTGGCTGTCGGGAAGGCAGCAACAAGAGGTGTGTTTAACGCTGCAATGTAAACATTGTCTTATCTATAAAACGGCAATGATTTTCATTGCAGGGCTAAAATGCAGGGCAAGGCACCACGCCATTGGGATAAAGTGGGCTGGGTGCATTAAGTGTCCCTTTAAATATGAAACTTCTGTTTAGTTCAATATTCTGCCACTTAATTCCACACCTCCAGCTGGGGCTCCAGTTCCCAGGAACCGCTGGCAGCCAAAACCACAGATAAAGGTTAGCAAATGTTCTTTGGACTTGTAATCTACTAGGAGCTGAGGGGCCGGCAATATTTTGCACCCCAGCCCGTATTTACAAAACAAATCCAGACGACATCAACATTTTTGCAAAGCCGTCTCAGAATTACAGGGAATGTAGACAGGATGCAAGTGAAGCACTTAAATCTGGGCCAAATTAAGTTAATCTGCAACTGAATGCTCAGATACAGTGATAATTAGACAGAACTGGCTGCCTGCTATCAGAGTGAATGGAAAGTCAGTGTTTGCTAGTTATGCAAATCTTTCCTTTTTTTTTTTTTAATTCCTCATTTATAATTTTTTTAAATTTTTTTTTAATTTTTGTTCCTGGATAGTACTGAATGAGATGTGCCCTTTCAATAGAAATAATAGAATTTAACCTGGATTGGCCTTTAATAAAAGTTTAGATTTTTGATATTTTAACTCATTGGATTCTAGTAGACAACACATTTGGTCTTTCAGAATTTGTCCTGTATGTGGCTAATGTAAGAGCTTTCTACCAGCAAACCTCAGAATCGTAACCTTGTAACAAGCATGCCATTTGTACAAGATAATGTAAAAAAATAAATTACAAAAATCACATTTTATTAATTAGTTTTTTCCCCCTTTGACTCCTTTTTGATGGTGATGACCTCCATAAATAACCACCTTATTTTTTTCACTGAATGTCGTAAATTACCTGAACATTTCCCCTCATATTTTCCTTTTAAAATGTTTGCCTTGTATCTGTCAAAGCCAATTGACAAGCAATAGTTTGGATGTGTGTGTGCATGTATGTATGTGTGTGTGTATATATATGTATGTGTGTGTGTGTATATTTTATTTATTACATTTTTTGTAATTTATTTATCCAGTGAGTGGTCAATAATGACTTCCCTTTCTGTGGAGTAAATTTCCTGTGATAATCAGCAATTCATAAGAGGAATGTTTTTTTGTTGTTGTTTTTTTTTTATACAAATCTGTGGTTACAATCGCTACAGCGCCCAATGTTATACAATCACTGATGTAATTTCATTGAACAACAAACAATCCCCCACTCCGCATTATTGAAGGATAAAGCACTGACAGGGACATCTGGCAATTAACTACTTAAAGACTGTTCCTGGGAATAATTATAGGTGAGCCAAGAATTCTTCCTTCTCTGCCATTTAACAATGAGCATGTAGGGTTAGTAATTGCAGTAATTACACATTTATAATAGAATGGATGTGTTTTGTGTGTGTGCTTTTTCCATGTCAAAGGGGACGTCAGTAACTCTATAAAAGGCACAGGCAACGTTCGACACTCCAGATGTTGTGAACTAAATCTCACCTGAAGCTTTGCCCGTACTATGGCTGTGAGAGCATTATGGGAGATGTAGTCCACAACATCTGGAGAGCCAAAGGTTTGCCTGCCCCTGCTCTATACTACGAATGGATTTTCTTTTGTTATTCAAATTTGCAAGGACAGAAAATGGTTGGAATTACGTACTCAGCCAATCACGGCTCTCCTTTATTTCAGAGGCAACAATGTGCATAACTTTTTTTTTTTTTTTAAACCACTAGTCGATAACAGTTTTTTTGCAATTATATAGTATAAAACACACTACAAACCGTTCCAGTTCTGTTACCACTATAGTTTCACGTTATACATAAAGCAATTTGCATATTTGACTGTTGTGTCCACACAAGTCATCTAGTAGTTCTGTGATGTAGGGGATCAGTGTCTAGTATGTATTTATTACAAAAAGAATCCCAGGGATCATCACTGGAGAGTTAAGACTTTCTGAGCTGCTGTGACTGGTATCTTTTAAGGATCTGTAGGTTATGCTGAATACAACAACGTTGTTGTACTTTGTCTATTAAGGTACCAGTTACCAAAGTCCTTGGTAATTTCCTGATAAGAACTGCTCACTTAATGTGATTTTTTCCATTAACTAGAAGGCACATTTTCTAACCCAGTCAGTGCATGTATGAAATATTATATAATAATTAAATTGCATAATAACTTGAACCTGATTTGACAGGTTTTTGAAGTCTCTAATAAACAAAGGGTGGTCCAGGATTGGCTCAGCAATTTTGTTTGGTTAGGATGTTCCCATTGGACTATAACCCACAATTTAGGGCTCCATTTAATATTAACTTTTCATGACCGGTTCCCTTTACGTTCTAAAATCTCGGTTAATAAATCGCTTGTCATAGTGATAAATGATATACGTAACTGCATTAGTGATTCTTGCTGGCAGGACACTCGCCCTCTGCGTCAAACACTCTCAAGTGTGGTTACCATATTTATAATTTATCACAGATTATTGGATAGCCCTGAATGTGTTTAGGCTCATTTTGCTGACAGGTGTTTGCATATATTGATGCTAACATTTCTTAAATGTAGCAGTTTGATATTGTAACTTACTTTTTTAATAATTAAAAAATGAAACGTCTGCATCAATGTTTGAATTTGCCGTCAATATACCTGTACTGGTCATTTAAACAGGGTCATTAGTACGTATACTTTTCACTGTGCTATATACTATTGCCTAGAGCAGTGATGGCGAACATTTTTGAGCCAGAGTTCCCAAACTGCAATACAAACCAAATTTTTTTTCCTCAAAGTGCCAACACGGCGCTGTGATTGTGAGGGGGTGCAGCGTGTGTAGTGTGAGAGAGACTTTGAAGTTTAGGATTGGGGATGAGTGTTGCCGGGTCTATAAAAAGAACTATAAAAAAAAAAAAAGAAAAAAAGTTACATTGGACCCAGAGCCAAACAAAGGTTGGTTGGCCGGGTCAGAGTTTCCGGAGTAAGGGAACCCTCCGCTGGGATCTGAGGTATCAAAGTGACAAGGCTGCTTTAAAAGACAGAGGAGCTAATTCATGCTTGAGATTAGCCTTTCTTTTAGCGATATGCCGTTTTCACAGCAAATAACTCCAAACCATTTAAGGGATCTACATCTGTTATCTAGAATATTCTGTTTTCCATATTCTAAGTGTTGTAGTCTTTGAAGATCTCAGCAGAGCTTTGAAGACTTCTATGAAGAAGGTGCTTTATTTGAGTGACACAGATCACTGGTAAAATATAACTTATAATTCAAATGGGAATGGGCTGGTCAGTACCAAAAAAGTTTAATGTTTCCATTTAGTTTAGCCGGTCACGTAGGCAGTGGGTGGTGGAACTAATGTAGAGAGGGCCCTGGTGAAAATATTTTCTTTTTTTATTTATATCTCTAACGCAAGGTTGGCCAAAAGGTAGACACTCAATTCCCACAATACTCCTCCTTGCAGGGTTGCATTTGTAAGCAGGTACTGTGTGTGTTTAATTTGTGCTTTGTTGATGTTTGAAGGCAGGAGTGTATTTGTGTGTAGTGTTTGCATTTAAATGCAAGGGCATTTGTGTGCGGTGCCGGCAATTGAACACAGTTCCGTTTGCGTGTATGCGTGTGTAGAAGTGGCGTTTCCTTTAGTGCAACTTGGTCTCCCTCTCCCTGTGCAGGAGGGGGCTTCTTCTGAGGTCTGGTGCAGCCTTCAGGGCCTCCACAATCAAAACAAAAGAACTACTGGTCCTCTCTGCTCACTACAAAGAGCGGCTGAGGGCCCCCAAACAGTCTTGGGCAACGGTGCACCACCGGTAGTTCTGCCGCTGCATGTAGGACAAGAAAGACTTTTTAAACATACTATACTTTTAATGTTGTTTAAAAACCTGATTTTTATTTTGTAGTACACACAATCTACAGTCTAATGGAAAATAACTAGACACAATAATCGAGCTCCAGACAATACTCCTATTTTATGGTTTTAGTTGGAAAAACCATAACCACTAAAGTGTGCTCTAGTGGTTATGGTGTGCAGAGCGCTCTGGTGCCTCCTCAAAGTAAGTAATCAAACTGTTATAGAGTTATTTGACCTGGGAACTGCAGGCATTGCTCCCCGCCTCCTCTCAGCATCTAGGAGAGCTGCAAGTTCCTGCTTAGGAGCTTCCGTTATTTCTCCTGAAATAAACCCTGCGGCGCAGGAAATTAAGTGCAGCCGTCCTTTTAATTGCGCTCTAAGCCCTGCACCGCTGGCTACAGAAATGGCAGGGAGTGATACGTAGCAGAACCAGAGGTAAGTAATCAAACCATTCTAATCTGGGTTCACTACTTACAATGGGGAGCGACAGGGGATGGCTCACTATAGGGGTTATAGTACTTGTAGCTATCCATTATTTAAAAATAAATAAAAAAAAAAAAAGTATATTCTGCAC